>NW_006399810.1:10377549-10381676 GCF_000299155.1 Elephantulus edwardii | reverse complement strand
GACATTGAGCCTCAGTCCATACTGAAGGCTGCAGTCCTTGACCCTCCACAGCAAGTGCATGAGGTCCTCCTCAGTTTCAGCAAGCCCCTACGTATATATATTGTTGTTTGTTGTTGAGTCAGAATCTGTGCACAGCTGGCCCTTCAGGGGACTTTCAGAGGCAGTAAATCACAGAGGAGCAGTTGGTGGACTCAAACCTGAGCCTTTGTGTTGGTAACATAACTCCAGAGGCTACTGGAGCTCTCACAAAGAAGAGTAAGGAGAAAAAGAGACGCTCGACCAGTTCTCTCTGTCTTACTGACTGATTAAATCTTGCCTTAATTCTCTACAAATCAGTTGTTAGGAAGTTACCGCTGGCCTCACCCACCTGCAACCAGAGCCTTTGTGAGTCAATGGTTTGTTAAGTGTCCTTTTCTAAAAGATGAATAAGGTGCTAGCTGCAATCTTGAAGGCGGCAACAGTTCAGATCCACCAGCTGCTCACTGAAAAAGCATGTAGTCCCCTCCCCTATGATTTATACTGACTCTGGAAACCTGCTGGAGGCTCAGCAAGGAGTCAATTCTGACTCCACAGCACACAACACAACAAGCTCACTCTGCTGTAGAGCAGCTTCTGGCAGACTTGCACCGTTGGGCTCATACTTTGATGTTACTATTTGGTTCTGTAGATAAGAAAAACATTAAATTCAAAGTAAGTTACCTCATTCATTTTCTTCTGTGGGTTTCCATAAATGCACTTACAGTGAACCTATGGCACAGAGTAGAACTGCTCTATAGTTTCTCAGACTAAATCTATTACCACCACATCTGCCACATCTTTTTCCTTGAGTTGGTGGGAGGTTCTATCTGCCAGATTTCGGTTAGCAGCCGTGTGCATAGTTAGCCACAGCTCAACCAGGGCAAATGTGTTTTTCTTTATGCATTTATTAACATTTATTGTATTTATTTTAGTAAATATCTACTGTACAGTAGCAGAGAGTTTCTGGGGGCTTGAGTTTACCTAGAGGCAGCTTGGATGAAAGATCTGGTCATTCCAAAAACAGCTTTATTTATACTCTGGGGCACATGGTTCAGCATGAGGTAGAGTAGACTCAATGGTGGTGGTATAACAGGACTATGTTGGGCTTTAAGAATAAGTTAAACAAACAAAAAAAAGATATGACTCCTTTCCATAGAGTTCTAGAGTTGCTATTTTTGTTAGGTGCCATCAAGTTGAGTACAATTCCTCACAGCCCTATGGATAAGACCTGAGCCCTGTCCTACCCTTAAGCCCATTGCAGCCATAACTGTGTCAATCCACCTGCTTGAGAGTCTTCTTTCCTTCACTTCCCCTCCATTTTCCTAAGCATGATGTTCTTTTCAAGGAATAGCCTTTCCTTAGCTCATGGCCAAATTATGTGAGATGAAGCTTCATCATCTTTGCCTCTAAGGAATACTATGGCTGCACCCTCTCCAAGATGTATCTATTTGTTCTTTTGGCAGTCCATGGGACATTCAGCACTCTTCTGCAATACCACACAGTTCAAAAGTATCAACTGTCTTCTGTCTTCTGTAGCTATTTTTTTTAGCACAGCTAATATAATAGGATGCTAAGGTGAAAAGATGTTCATTTCTCACTCTTACTCATTATACAGCTCTCAGATGCACAAGTAAATGGAAAGACCATCTGAGTCAGGTGCATCTTAGTCCTCAATCGGACATCATTGCTCCTTAATAATCTGGAGAGTTCTCTGACAACAGGCTTTCCCAGTGTATACCTCTCCTGATCTCTTGACCGTTATCACTGCAAGGGAAATTCAGTATGAAATTTTAGCCCTGGGAAAAGAAAAACTGGTGTATTGTCCCCACACATGTACTTCTTCATTCCAAAGGCATGTCCCTTCCCCCAGCCCTCATTCCTCAAAGTAACCATATCTGCACTGGGAATCCCAGCCTTTCTTTTTCTATGACTTAGTGCAGACTCAGTATAAAAACTATGCTCACTTTTTATGACCAAATCTTTGGAAGAAGGGTTTTTTGGGGGTCGCTAGCTTAGGAATATTTCCTCTTTCAAGCTCTCCAAGAGTGTCATCTGGTCATTCTAGAGAAACAATATTGATTGTACTGATTGTGGATTCAAGTAAGATGAAGTAATTTATAATATCAATCCTTTCTCCATCTATAGTGATGTTCAGTGACTAGGGTTTGTGTTTCCTTGACATTGATATGCAATCCTTTTTTTTTCCTCAGGGGAAAAAAAAAGTTATTAACTCAAGAAGTAAAGACTCGGTTCCTTTCCTCCCAACTTCCTCAAAAGGATAAGGGTTAAGTGAGGAAAAACTGGGACTGGAATGTCCCCTAATCCCCATCATGGGACTGGAGGAAGGGAAAGGGGCAAATAGGTCATCAGAGGTGGGGTAAATGAGGATAGTGTTAGACCAGGAAGACACTTGAAGAGGAAAAGGGAAGGCCCAGGAAAAACAAGGGGCACTGGGGCTAGGGAACCAAGAATATGGGAAGATTGGGGCTGGAACCCAGG
This sequence comes from Elephantulus edwardii, assembly GCF_000299155.1. Lineage (NCBI taxonomy): Eukaryota > Metazoa > Chordata > Mammalia > Macroscelidea > Macroscelididae > Elephantulus > Elephantulus edwardii. The sequence goes on along the minus strand of NW_006399810.1, from coordinate 10,379,159 downwards.
AGTGTGGGGTCTGTTCTGAGGTAGGAAGGTCCCCTGGGTCCCTTTCCTCCTCTCCACCCTCTTGCCCCTGAGTTTCTTTTCCCTGATCCTCTTCACCAGGACCTGGATAGACAGGCTGCTTACAGATGGCACAGATCTTCCAGGTCTGAGTGAGCCACTCAACAGCTGTGGTAGGCATAAGAACAAGGGAGCACCCTCAGCTTGTCCCCATCCCCATAACTCATCCAGGCAGACGGCACAGACATCCCCTTCAGAGGAGATTTCCCCTCCTTTTGCAGCAGAGGATCTGGTGGATTCGAACCATATGACTTCAGGATTGCAGGTTCTTGTCACTAGGCCACCAGAGGAGCTCCCAAGTTGGTTTTTATGTATGGTGTGAGATGTGGTTCTTGCCTAAGTTTTCTACAAATTTTTTCCCCCAATTTTGCCAACATCATTTGTTAAAAAGGCTCTCATTTGCCCACTTAATTGATTTCATCCCCTTGTCAAAAATCAGTTGAACAGAGGTAGATGAGCTGATTTCTGGGTTCTCAATTCTATTCCATTGATCTATGTGACTGTCACTGCAAGTGGGACTGGGTAATGCGTGGGAGATTGTTTCAGTTCCTCTTTGATTAGGGGAGTCCACTGAAGCCGGTTTCCGGTGCTGGATACAACCTGTTATCATCACTGTTCCCATGATCTAAACAATTAATGCCAAAATCCCTGTGAAAGGGATAAGGTAATAGCCCAAGGGCAACTACTCTCTGGGACCAGCAGCATCGAGCTTCATAGACAGAGGGCACAGGGTGCTTCGAACTACTCTCCGCAATAACCACGCATGAAAATCAGACCTGCTGCCGGATTTCCTCACTAGTCCACACCATATTGAGAAGGTCATTGGAATTCACATTGTGTGCCACAGCCATCTCAGCACTTTTTCCTTTTTTTATAATAATTTTTATTTTAACTGTGATTTTAATAAACATTTACAGAAAAGTTGGATTTTCATTCATTCATTGTTGCAAATTTTCCTCTTTCCTCTCCCTAAGTTCACTTTCTCTTTTTTAATAGTCATTCATTTTTACACAATTTACTCCCTCCCCATCCCCTTACCCAGTCCCACTTACAGTGACAGTCACATAGATCAATGGAATAGAATTGAGAATCCAGAAATCAGCTCATCTACCTCTGTTCAACTGATTTTTGACAAGGGGATGAAATCAATTAAGTGGGCAAGTGAGAGCCTTTTTAACAAATGATGTTGGCAAAATTGAGGAAAAAAATTTGTAGAAAACTTAGGCAAGTACCACATGTCACACCATACATAAAAACCGACTTGGGAGCTCCTCTGGTGGCCTAGTGAAAAGAACCTGCAATCCTGAAGTCACATGGTTCGAATCCACCAGATCCTCTGCTGCAAAAGGAAGGGAAATCTCCTCTTGTGCCAGTCGAAAGGTTGTTGTTGTTGTTGTTATGTGCCGTCGAGTCGTTTCCGGCTCATAGCGACCCTATACACAACAGCCCTAAACCCTGCTCTATCCTGCGCCAACCGCACCGCCTCTGACACACCCATCCCGATTACCCCAGTCAGCGAATCAATTCATCTCATAGAGGGTCTTCCCCTCCTG
>NW_006399810.1:10375469-10377186 GCF_000299155.1 Elephantulus edwardii | reverse complement strand
TGAGGTCAAAGTTGCAGTTGAATCTTCCAAGCAGTGCAATAAAAGACTGACTTTGACCAGGGCTGGCGGTGGTGGGACAATTGGGCAATGCCTATTAGCTGGATGAGCCTCCACAAGAGACCCTGGAGTCCCTCGTGGCTCAGGGTAGCGCCTTACAGAGCTGGGAGGTTGGCTAAGTCCATGTTGGCCTGTGGTCTGAAGTCACTCTCAGGAGCCCGGTATGGGACCGCCTCCCCACAGCACAGAGGCCATAACCACATGAAGCCAGAAGGCCACAGGGTATGGCAGCAGGAAGGGCAGGCTGAGGAGGCAAGTTCTGGGTAGAAGGAGGAGAAACCTAGGTCTATGTCTTCTTGCCCCCTTCCTCGGATTCTCAGGGGGTCCCACTACCCCCAGGTTCCACTTCCTAGCTACATGGGGGAACCAGAGGAGCCTTAACTCGTCTTGCAAAGCTCAGAGAAAGAGACACTAGATTTATCCTTTCCTAGGCCGAGGAAACTGGGACAGGAGACGGAAGCCAAGCTATGGTGACAGAGAAAATTCTGGAAGTCTTTGATCTTTTGTGGCCACTGTTCCACCAAAACCTTTCCTTCCATTTCCAAAGCTGTACATTGATATGCAAGACAGCTGATGTGAATCAAAAATTGTTTCTATCAGGAAACAACACTAGACTTATTTATACTGTGACTTCATTTAACAGCTCAACATCTGTAAATCAGTAACTCCAGTGCTATGTGCTAAGTATTTTAAGAATTGCATTGGAAAGCAATTTGCTGTGTACACTTTCACCCAACTCACAACAGAAATACTAAGATAGAACAACAACAACAGAGGATTACATACTTCAGACACAGAAAAATTCGCTCATTACAGATATAAGTGATTGATAGCTGACTTCTCCCCCCTCCACACACACACACACCTCCGCACCCTCGCCCCATCCCATGAGTTTTCAGGGACTGTAAATCTGTAAATTGCAAGGGAGGAGACTTGCCATCTTTCTCCCCAGGGAGCCATTGTTGGATTCAAATCGCCATAGAGATGTAGCCTTTGAGTTAACAGAACAACTTCCTATAGACTAAGCCAGGAGAGCTCATCAGTGTGCAGATGGGAGGAAGGGGTCTGGGGCAGGAATTAAGGAAAAATGTCTAGGGGAAAAAACCAATCTTGAGTGAGTTCTATAATATAAGTAACAGTTGAAAGAGTGAGTAGAATTCAAGACATAGGACAACATTCTTATTTCAGAAGGAAAGTGCTCTTTTAGTTATGCAAACTAAGGCCTTCAACCGAGTCTGAAGGAAAAATTGAGATTACAAGTTTACTAGCACAGGACTGCATAGTGTTTTACTCTGTTGCACGCAGGATTGTAATTGATTAAACGGCACCTTAAAATGATAGGCCTGGAATGCTTCTTGAACTTGTCTGCACATGTCTAATTTTTCAAAAGAGCCCCATGGCCAAAGAGATTCCCAATCCTATTATTTGACATGGAGGTGACTTTAAGAGAAAACAATTCTTTAAAGGTTAAAGACTCAAAGTTCAAGAGGACATATAAGGACAGATAACCTGGAACTTCAGAGATCAACCAAAGTGTCAAGCCAAGGTTCAAGAGTTAGTCTTACACTGAGAAGAGAAAGAAAAACCAGCAGGGACACAAGAAATGAGTAGAACTGAAAACAGTGTTTTAGTCACAAAAAGAGCAAATTAAAAAAAAAAA
>NW_006399810.1:10370600-10374949 GCF_000299155.1 Elephantulus edwardii | reverse complement strand
AAGTGTATAAAAAAAGCCAACTTTGTCTGCTCGAGGTCGACTCCTCTGTCTCCTGCGAGAGATACGTGTCGGCCCGGAGCTCCGCAATAAACCTCTCCTCTTGCTGTTGCATCAAGCCGGTGTCTTGGAGTCTTGGGTCTTCGCCGTCCACTCGGGACAGGACAGGACCTCCGGTTCGGGGGTCCTTCAGTAGTTTAAAAAACTTTTCTTTTACATTGTGTTTCACATAACTCTTCATTCGCATTGTGGTTCATGCAATCATTCTCCTGCATTGTTGTTTGTTGTTGTTGTTATGTGCCATCAAGTCGTTTGCGACTCATAACGACCCTATGTACAACAGCCCTAAACCCTGCTCTATCCTGTGCCAATCGCACTGCCTCTGACACACCCATCCCACATTATGTTTTATGAAATCAATCCCCATTGGACCTTACCCATCATTACTCTGTCTTTTCAGGTCCCTCCTGGATCCTTCTTATTTCTTCACCTCCTTGCTTCACCCACCAAACTATACCACCCTGTGGTTTTGCCCCTACCCATCCTCACCCTTTTGCACCCGCTCCTTTCCCCCTTGCATCTGCATACATGTTTTACTAGTTATCCTTCTATTTTTACAATAATGGTCTTTTGTAGTATTTGTCCTTAGGAGACTGAGTTAGTTTACTCAGCATATAGTGAGTCTCTAAGCTATGTAGCATTTTAAAAATCATTGTTCTTGTCATTAGTAGCCTTTGATTGTGTAATTGCAGTAGCCATTACATGACTGGAAGGAGCTCTGGTGGTACAGTGATTAAGCACTAGGCTAGGCTGTTAAACAAAAAGTTCGAACTTACCAATCCCACAGACAGACTTACTGTCCCACAGACAGACGTGGCAAGCTGCTTCCATAAAGATTTGCAACCTTGGGGTTGTAAATTTTGGGGTTGTAAACTCCTAATGGGATCATTGCAAGTCAAAAATCAATTGGACAGCAAGAGATTTGAGTCCTTTTATGGGGCCAAGTATAGAGAAACTAACTTTGAGAGAGGTTTATAACTCTTCCATCTGTTTAAAAAGAATAAAAATTCAACAAAACTTAAATACAAGGCTTATTCAGAGCTTTATTCCTTATGGATAGAGGTAGATCATTCTGCTTTTAGGAAAACTAAATGTTTTAAAGTGAGTTAGATATAAAGAGTTTTATACAGAGAAGAGGACCAACCACTGGCTAATCTTCACATGGTAGAGTAAACCCTGCTTTTTTTTTTGTGAGATTCTCTTGTGTCTGGTCCGGATGTGGCCTCTGGCCCTTCAGTCAGTCATGCCTTTTGAAATTCAAATCTAACAATCCTGGCTTCCTAAAGAAAAGATTAGCAACTCTGAGTGAAAGAGAAGCTGCTGGTAAGTGTGTCAGGAATTTCCTTACAGTTATTATTTGGCTTAATGGGAAAGGAAATATTAAAATCAAAGAATGATATGTATTATTCATTTTTCTTTTTGATACTTCAAAACAGGAAGGACTCAAAAAGAGTCAAGATAGGTCAGGTGTGAGCATTTGGAGTGCTTAGTTCTTCTTAATAAAGAATGAAGGCTGGGGAAAGGAAAAGAATTTGGAGTAACAATTATGAGGATTGTTCCAGATTGAAACACAGTTAAAAACTTTAAAGGTCCAACTGTGCTACAAAATAAGAAATTATTAACAAGAGGATAAAGGAGGGGGAAACCCATACATTTGGAAGCTGAACAACACCTTGCTTGAACATGAGTTTGTTAAAACAAATGACAATGAAAGCACCACTTACCAAAACCTCTGGGAAACAGTCAAAGCAGTAATCAGAGGTCACTTTATAGCAACAAGCAAACATATGAAAAGGTAGGAAAAAATAACCATTTACTCTTTAACCCAACATCACCAACAAATTGAAAAAGAACAGCAAGAAAACCTGACACCTTCTAAAAAAACCTGAAATTATAAAAAATTAGAGCAGAAAGAAAAGAAATAAAAAACCAAAAAACAATTGAAACCATCAACAAAACAAGGAGTCAGTTCTTTGAAAAGATCAATAAAATAGACAAACCACTAGCAAAACTAACAAAGGAAAAGACACAAATAATCTGAATAAGAGATGAAACGGGCAATGTCACAACAGAACAAACTAAAATAAAAAGGCTAACATTGGAATATTATAAAAATTTATACACAAGCAAATATGAAAACCTAGAGGAATTGGACAAATACTTAGAAATTCTCAACCTACCTAAACTGACACCAACCAAAACTGAACACCTGAACAGACCCATTACAAAAGAAGAAATTGAAAAGGTAATAAAACAACTTCCAGTAAAAAAAGAGTCCTGGACCAGATGGTTTTAAAAGTGAATTTTATCAAACATTCAGAGAAGATCTGTCACCAGTTCTACATAAATTGTTTCAGAATATAGAAAAAGATGAAACTCTCCCAGACTCATTCTATAAAGCAAACATATCCTTGATAACAAGGCCAAGTAAAGACACCACCAAAATAGAAAACTACAGGCCAATATCTCTTATGAACAAAGATGCAAAAATCCTGAATAAAATCTTGGACAATACACCATGACCAAGTGGGAGTCATAACAGGTATGCAAGGATGATTCAACATAAGAAAAACAATCAATGTAATTCATCACATTAACAAAGGAAAGAACAAGAACCACATGATCCTAGCAATAGATGCAGAAAAGGCCTTTGACAAAATCCGACACCCATTCCTGATTAAATACTCAACAAAGTAAGATTAGAGGTGAATTTCTTCAATGTAGTAAAAAGTATATATGCACCCCCCTAGCACCTACATTGTTCTTAATGGAGAGAGATTAAAGGCATTCCCTTTGAGAACAGGAATAAGGATGCCCACTATCACCACTCCTATTCAATATTGTATTGTATTGTGTTTTGTTGTATTTATTGTATTGTATTGTATTTGTTAGGGATAGCAATAAGGCAAAAGAAGGAAATAAGAAGTATCCAAGTTCACAAAGAGGAGGTAAAATTATCTCTCTATGCAGATTATATGATAGTATACTTAGAAAACCCTAAAGATTCAGCAAGAAAACTACTGGACATAGTTTACCAATTCAGCAAAGTGTCAGGATACAAGATCAACACACAAAAAAATCAATTGGATTTCTCTGCTGTGGCAAAGAGAATACAGAGCTGGAACTAAGAAAAACAATACCCTACACAATAGCTAATCACAAGATTAAATACTTGGGAGTAAACCTAAACAGAAGCACAAAGGATCTATTCAAAGAAAAGTACAAAACATTACTATAAGAAACAAAAAGAGGACTGGAGAAGCAGAAGAATATCCCTTGCTCATGGATAAGAAGACTCAATATTGTGAAAATGACAATACTACCAAAGGCAATTTACACGTTCAATGCAATCCCAATACACATATCAATTCCATTCTTCAACAAGATGGAAAAGGCTATCTTCAATTTCATTTGGAATGGAAAGAGGCCCCAAATAAGTAAAGCACTCCTTAAAAAGAGAAACAAGATAGAAGGCATCTCACTCCCTGACTTCAAATCCTACTACACTGCTATGGTGGTCAAGACGGCATGGAACTGGCACAATGATAGACACATAGATCAATGGAATAGAATTGAGAATCCAGAAATCAGCCCATTTACCTCTGTTCAAATGAGGAGATGAAATCACTTAAGTGGGGAAACAATAGCCTTTTTAACAAATGGTGCTGGCAAAATTGGAAAACTATCTGCAGAAAACTCAAGCAAGAGCTACACCTCACTCCATACACAAAGACCAACTCAAAGTGGATCATGGACCCAGGACTAAAATCAAGGACTGTAAACTTCATTAAAGAAAAACTTAAAAGAACTCTAGAAGTCCTGATCCACAACAAACGGTCTTCCAAGCATCCTGAAAAATCTACAACCAGGAGATGATAAAATAGATAAATGGGATCTTCTAAGAATCAAATCCCTATGCACATCCCAAAACTTCTCCAACAGGATAAAATGGAAAGCCACAGACTAGGAAAAAGTATTTGGTAATGACATGGCAGATAAGGACTTATATCTAGAATTTATAAAACATTAGAGCACCACAACAAGATAAAGATAAATAACCCAATTTAAAAATGGCACAGGATATGAACATTTCACCAAAGAAGACATTCAGATGGCCAACAAGCACATGAAGAAATGTTACAAATCCCTAGCTCTAAGAGAGATGCAAATCAAAACAACTATGAAATATCATCTCACCCTAGTAAGAAAAGCAAAATTTAACAGAACAGCAAGCAACAAATGCTGGCGAGGTTGTGGAGAAACTGGAACCCTTATTCACTGTTGGTGGGAGT
>NW_006399810.1:10366052-10369840 GCF_000299155.1 Elephantulus edwardii | reverse complement strand
CTAGACTTTTGAACAGACTAGAGAATCAAGACTATTTCATGAACCCTTAAACTCCTCACCCAGACAAACCTGACATGATAGATTTTTTTTTTAGGTGATTAGGGGGAAAATCCAAACAGTATAGAGATTAGAGAATCAAAACCAGAATCAAAATACACAAGTGTATTTTTTTGCCATAATTTCCTGGATACCTGCAAAAAAACCCCTCTGAAGTTGAAGTTAACCACACAACCAGGCTCAGCTTCCCTGCCTCTAACGGAGGAATCAAACAGCTCCTGTCTCGTCCTGTGCAGGCTGCTGGAAAGAGTTCTTGGAGATTATCAGATAAAAGATATCTTGATGGTGCAGGGTTTTCTGTTATGTGAGAAATAGGATATTTAATACACACATTTAATATGTTTCTCTGATGAGAACTCTACCTTCAAAGCTGCGTTGAATATACAGCTAAAAAAAAAATCAGAAAGAGAGCTTGGGACTTGCAAACTGACAAAGAAATGAAGGAGAAAAGGTCATGTGAAAAAGGACCCAGCCATGTGCAGACTGTTTTCATTGTGCAAACTATGAGCCTGTAGACAAGGCAGTGAGGAAATCCGAGTGTAGTGGAGGCCCCAGCTGTCAGGGATGTTTTCTAATTGAGTGTGTTCTATCCCAAGTTGTACAGTGTTGCACTATTGTTTTAGTTATGAGATTCACAGCCAAGTATCAGTAACTTTTCCTTTCAAGCCATAAGGAAGAGAACACCCCACCCACATTTAGACCTGCCATTGTTGCCCCATAACCTCCACTATTGTGGATCACACACGACAGGGCAAGTTAACAATCTTGTTCACAGAGTTGCTATGAATCATTGTAGGCTCAACAGCACCTCATAATAACAACAACATAGAATAGTATACTGAACTTACCAAGTATGAGGAACTAACAGGTAAGGTAAAAACAAATGTAAGCAGTAATAATATAGAGTGTTTATATATTTATTATATATCAAGTCTTATACTAAATGCTTTACATACATTATCTCTATTCTCACAGCTACTATTGTTAGTGATCATTTACAGTAGTGAAAACAGAAGATTTGCACTTGGTGAACATTTGGAGTTGCAAAAGTTTTGGGCACTCACCCCTAGAAAGTGGGAATTTGGTTTTTCCCTTCCGAACTGGAAGAACACTTTTATGAAGAATTTTTTAAAAATTAATTTTAATGAAAGTTTACAGAGACTTTGGATTTCCATTCATTCATTGTTGCACTTTCCTCCCTGCCCACCCCTCCCCCACTTCACTCTTTTTGTGAAGAATTTTTTTCTAGGGAAACTTTACAGTGTTACCCACCATTGTGTCTTTAAGGGTGGCTCATTTGCTCTGACCCTTTGTTAATTAATTAAAGTACTAGGAGTCCTAAGAAATGTTCTGTTTTGCATTATACTGATTGAGTAAGGATTCATTTTATTTCAAAACTAAGAACTTGTTTACAGTGCAACAATGAATGAATGAATGGAAATGCAAGTTCTTTATAAATTCATTAAAATCTGAAAAAAAAATCCAAAAAATTTGTTTACAGAAATGCATTTTGGAAGAAAAAAAGAAATATTGTAAAATGTGGAGTGATTGTTTCTTCAGTTTCTTGTTCAGCCAGAGGAAAGGGCATTGCCTTTCTTTTACCATTAGTCACTTCTCAACAAATGTGAGATCCTGTTAAGCATAAAAAAAGAAGTATAGAATACACAATATGTTCATAGCCAGAATTCAGAACACTAAGTATGTCTGACCTTAACGTTGTGTTCAACTGCTGTGTTGTCCTGTCTCATAAAAATAAGACTTCATACAATTTATGGATAAATTATATACTATATATTACATATAAATTAATGACATCTGTTTTAAGGTTGCAAATTATCTTCTCTACATTCAATATAACCAACTATATGCCAATATACACTTTAATCTCATTTTAAATATACTTGAATCATGTGAATTTATAATAATGAGAAATGATGGGATAAATTTATTTTCAATAAAAGTGCCAAGGAAAACTAGCAGAAGAAGATAGATTTTTCAGTAAAATATTGGAAGAACTAGGTATCCATAAGATAAAGTAGAACAAACAAACCAAAAACCCACCTCATGTATATAGGAGCTCTGGTGGTCTTAGTGGTAAGAAGTTATGCTGCACATGATTCAAATCCACCAGCTACTCCTAGGGAGAAAGATGGGCAATCTCCCATGTGATTAACTGCCTCTGAAAACTCATTGGAGGGTCAGCTAATGAATCACTTCTGACTTGGTGCATGACATGATATGACATGACAGATGCATAAATGAACTCAAAATGGGTCCCAGAGCTAGATGTGAAAATAATACTATAAAAGAAGAAAATATAGGAGAAGAGCCTCAAGACTTTCTGACAGAAGAGTTATATTTTTTGAGTTTGTATTGTTGGGTTTTTTAATAGTGTAAGATAGAGAAAGTGAAAAAGAGAGAGAGAGAGAAAGTGAGCTCTTGTGGCCTAGTGGGAAGAAATTGCATTGCCATTCCAAAGGCACGTGGTTTGAGACCACCAACTGCTCTGTGTATGAAGGAGGGGGAATCTCCTCCCGTGCAATCAACTGCCTCTGAAAACTTGCGAGAGTGTAGCTATGGGTTGGTTCTGACTCTATGGTACACAACAACAACAACAAGAAGATATAGAAAGCATTTACCATAAAAGAAAAAAGTAGATGGGCTAGTAAAAATGAAAGGACAAGCCAAAGACTAGGAGAATTTAGAGGGGGTCATGGAGTAGGAAGACCTTCAATGAGATGGACTGGCTGCAGCAATAGGCTCCAACATAGTAGCAGTGACTATGAAGATGGCTCAGTGCTCACCTGTATTTTGTGCCCAATATAGATAGAGAATGACTATGAGTTAGAACTGAGACTGGAAGACACCTACCAAGCATACAGAGGGAATTACAAAAGCCTTACCAGCAGGCTTCATGGAAAAGGAAACTGAGGTGGGGCTGTAGAGCTGTTCTGGATACACAAGCAGGGCATTGTAACCTCCGAAGGGAGCTGAAGTCAAGGATGTATCAGCTAGCCATGCTGACATTCACAGTATTAGCCTATTGTGTACCATCAAGGCAGAATTTAGACAAAGTTAATCAATCATACGGCACCACAATTCTGATGCTTTCTTATAAAGTGTAGGTGAGGGCTTTGGCTGAGACACTATATTCAGGCATCTCTGTTGAGACCACCTTATGGGGCAGACAAGGCATGAAGATACCTTTTCCTCTCTGACTCAGTACATTGCTATTTCTGAGTCCTATCTCTCCATCCTTTCAGTTTCTAGAACCACAAAGCAGGAGGCCACTTTTCTTCAGGTCACCTTTGACAATGAGAAGACTTCCTTGTCTGTAATGACTCATCTTACTTGTCTGGTAGTTCTGTGTAATGAAATATGAACTATTAGGGGAATTTGGGGTTCTCTTGTTTACACGTACACAGTAAATTAACAAAGACCTAATAATTAATACCTTCAGTTTGGTTCATATTTGCTAATTTTTTATCACTTCAACACCTAGAAGCTATTGACAAAGATGGGGAGAAAAATGATCATAGTCTGAATACCTGGCAAAAGAATTGTATCGATAATATATAAATAATCCTCAAAATTCAATATTAAGAAAACAAATTACCTGTCATTAGAAAAAGAACCTATCTTCCAGATGTTTTGCTGTAGAAGGAGGGGCCATCTCCTCCTGTACCAGTCAGATCCAATTTGACGGTACACATACAAAAAAAATAAATTTA
>NW_006399810.1:10348534-10365952 GCF_000299155.1 Elephantulus edwardii | reverse complement strand
TTTTTAAAATTTAAAAAATTAAAAAGGACCTATCCTCAAAATTTATAATAAACTTCAAAACCTCAACAAGAAAAACAACCCAAAGTACATGAAAAGGTATTTCAACAAAGAAGACATTCAGATGGCTAAAAAAAAAACAACCCAAAAAACACAACAAAACCCATAAAGAAATGTTAACACTTATCAGTTACAATTATTGTTGTCATGTGCCAGAGTTGACTATGACTCATTGTGAGCCTATGAACTACAGGTCTGAACTTTGCCTTATCCTTTGCTATCACAGTCTCTGACTTGCTAGTCTCCATTGTTACAGTCACAGTGTCAGTCCATCTTATTTAGGATCTCCCTGTCTTGCTGAGCAAATCATTCAAGAAGCTGGACTCTGTGAAGAAGAATGTGGCATCAAGATTAGAGGAAGACTCAGCAAGGATGTATGTTATGCAGCTAATAGAACCTTGCTTACTGAAAGTAAGGACTTGAAGTGCTAGCTGTAGAAAATCAAAGACTACACAGCTGTCTCTATGGATTATTCCTCTGTGGTAAGCCAGGTATTATATGATAAACCATGTGCTTAATCAGGAATTGAAGGAAACACAAAATATAAGCTGGACTTTCTCTTGTGACAGATCACAGGAAATGAGCTGTTTCCTACAAACAAAAGGCAGCTAGCTACCCCCCCCTCCCCTTCACTCTTTCTGGCCTGTCCTCCATTCCTGTGTTTCCCCTTCTCTTTCTTTCCCCCCAGCTGGCTACACTCCTCAATGTTAAGAAAACAAAAATCCTTACCACTGGTCCAATGGTGATACATTAAAAAATATGCTAGATGGAAAAAAGATTGAAATTGTCAATGATTTTGTCTTACTTGGATCCATAAGCAGTCAAGAAATCAAAAGACTTATTACATTAGGATAATCTGCTATCAAAGACTGCTCCAAGTTACAAAGGAACGATGCAGGAGTGGCATCCACTTCCTAAACAACATGCCTCTGGAAACTCTATGAACTTTGAGAAATGATAGTTATAGAAAGGCTTCAGGTCTTTTGTTCATAGAGTCACTATGAGCCATACTTGACCTGATGGCAATCAACAACAACAACAAGAAGGACAATAATAACATTAGTTTGAGGATTAAGATGTGTGCCTGATTTTAGCCATGGTCTTTTTTTTTTTTTTTATGTGTGTACCGTCAAATTGGATCTGACTGGTACAGGAGGCGATTGTTCCTCCTTCTTCAGCAGAGTATCTGGTGGATTTGAACCATGCACCTCTGGGATTGCAGTGCAGTTTCCTGCCACTAGGCCACCAGAGCTCGCCTAGCCATGGTCTTTTAATCACTTGCTATGCACCTAAGAGCTGGACAATGAATAAGGATGACAGAGTAAAAAATCAATGCCTTTGAGCTATGATGTGGGGCAAGAGTTCAGAATATCCCATGGACTGGCAAAAGAACAAACAAATATGTCTTGGAGAAAGTTCTGCCAGAGTGCTCCCCAAAGGCAAAGATGAGCAAGCTTCATCTCATATGCTTTGGGCATGTTGTTAGGAGGGGTTATGCCTTGGAAAGAGACATCATGCTTGAACAAGTGAAGGGTAAGTGCAAGAGAGGAAGACCCTCAAAGAGTTGGATTAACATAGTCACTGCAGCAATGGGCTCAAATATGTCAGAGATAATAAGAATGGCACAGAAAAGGACAGGTCTCATATCTGTTGTCCATAGATAAGGTCACTATGAGTAATACACAACTCAATCACATTTAAAAACAACCATCACTCATTCTCTGACCCTCCACCTTTCCCAGTAGGATGTGTTTTTCCCAAGGACTAGTTCTTGCTGACAACATGCCCAAAGTATGTGAAACCAAGTTTGACAGTCCTGGCTTTCAGGAGAATAGGGAGAGGCAGAAGTCATATGAATAGGGGCAAAGTTCTCAATGGAAAGAGGTGACAGATAACTCCAATTAAAGACTCTTCCACAATAGAGGTAGCAGTGGACAGAAAGAATGAGAAGTTCAGGGAAAGTGGACACTACTGACAACTGGACATAAACACAAAATGGATGAAAATAGACAACAGAGGGTCTGTCCCCTCAGTCCATGGAGATGTCCCTCCAGCTGTGCCCCTTGTGGGGTAAAAGTGTGTCTTAGCAATAGGTGTACCTGTATCAAGCCCAGGCCTGGTTGGGGTTCCTAGAGGATTTCCCAAATCACCACTAAGTCATATGAAAACACCACAAAACCATGGGTGGGGACCCAATCAAACTCTGTGGCTTCAGAGTAGCATCAGCTGTGGAGCCTCTTCACAAGCACTCAAAACATTCAGTCAGCAAGCATACTCACAAAACAGGAGAAAGGGAGAGAACGGGACTTTCTGTTACATTACCGTTTGACATCTTGACACCATGCAAGCTGGTAGGTTCAGGAGAGAGGGTGAGGGGCACCACACTCACCCCAAAAGAGGGCAAGGGAGCAATATGCCTCAAATTCTGTCCCGGGTTTCGGCACCAAGATGTTAGGTCTAACTGCCAAGAGGCAGTCGTCAGAACACAGTAAGGTGGATGTTAGGTCTTTGCACTGGACGTAAGGCCAAGGACTCAAGGAAGGTACCAGAGAAAGAAAGGAAGCTAAAGAAGCTTTATTAAGGGGTCTCCCAGGTGGGATTCTTTGGTCTGCAGAGAAAGAAACAGGCAGAGGGACAGACCAGGGAAATACCACACTCTAAAGTGGATTAGGGCAGGTTTTATAGCAAGGGTCTTTTTTTTTTTTTCAAGTATAAAATACAAGCCTTTAATCACATAGATCAGCTTTTTAGCTTTTGTAAATTTAAAAACAAAACAAAACAAAAGGATAAATAAGGCACTGTACTTTTAAAAACTAAAACTGCTTGGTTCCAAGTTTAAAACCCAAGGAACAACCAGAAGATAAACTATAACTTCCCTTGCTCAGCCTCAGAGAAAGACGGAGCAAGTTCCCTTCTCTGTGGGAGGCGTGTTTCCTGACACCAGCAAGGGTCTTTAGGGAAGGAAAGGAGGGACATTCCATTGCGGTTTAGCCAGGTGAGTGATCTTCCAGGGAGGGAAAGGAGGGGCACTCCATGGTAGTTGAGGCTGTTCACTTCCTTTGTTGACAGGTTGATATTTCTTGAATCCTTTGTTACCCCTTTGACCTCAGTCCTGGCCTGACACTTACCTCTGAGGAATACTCTTATTGCACTTCCTCCAAGACAGACTTGTTTGGGGTTTTTGGCAGTCCATAGGATAGTCTATATTCTTCATCAACAGCACATACTCAGAGAATCTGATAGATGCATGAGACAGAGAGAGGTGTTAACACCAGAAACAACAAAAGATAAAACAGGACAAAGTAGCAGTACAAGTGGTGAGCTAACAGACAGCTGATGCAATGGGCTTGTCCATCCATGAGAATGATTGCTGAATGCTGCCTTGCTGGGATAAGGTTGCCTCCAGGCACTTGTCAGGGGAACTAAAAAGCTGTAGCATTTGTCCAAGCAAAGTGAGATAGACAGCTAACAAGAGGGCCTACTAGCCCAGATGAGAACAAGGTCCCATAGAGGAGACCATGCTGAGAATGAGGCCTGTCATGGTTGGAAGTTGTCTTCATTGACAAACTATATTCCGTCTCTGGATTTGTACTCATTTCCTTTTGGTTGACACTGATCCTAAATTGTAGCTTGTTACTTCCTTAATAAACCACATAATCATGGGTATGGTTTATGAGTTCTGTGTGGCTATTGCAACAACTTGTTTAACTCAGAAGCAGAGTGCTGTGAGGCAAACAGCTGGTATCAAAATAAAAATGTTAGATGGTAGAGGTACTTCTCACCTCTGCCTCAGAGGAATTGACTTTAGGCTGGTGATGGTTCTTCTGTCTTGCCCCTAACGTTAGATGACTTCTGACAATAACTACATTCCAGGGATATATTCCACCATTAAAAGAAAGAAACTGCTTATAATTGTAATGTCTTTGATGAATCTCAAAAATATTGTGCTGAGCTTAAAGAGGCCAGGCCAACACACACACACACACCCCCCTAAACAAAAAACTCCAAAACAAAAACATAGTACACCCTATATCATTCCATTTAAATGAAATTCCAGAATAGATAAACCAACCTGCAGGGACAGAAAGCAACTTAGTGATCGCCAAAGGTGAGAGAAGGAAGAATTAACTATAAATGGCATGAGAAAACTTTGTGATAGAAATGTTCTATGTCCTGACCTGTATAAACAATGTGTTCCTGTGAAGAGATTTTGCAGATACAGTGTTAAGTCCTATGTTGGATTACCTTAAGTATCCTTGGCATCACATGACTCCTTTAAAGGGACAAAGCTTTTCCTAGGAAGACAGATTTAAAAGGAGTCAATGTGTGAGTTCCTAGTCCTGACTTTGAAGTTGGATTTATGTACATTAGATGCCGGGAATTTTGGGAGGCTACCTTAGAAGTCTATCAAATCATTAAAAAAATTAAAATCTCCACAAAAGTGGCACTATTTCAAAGCTAATAAACCAAGTAAACAGTAAGCTATGATTACACTATTTCTACAGGCTGTGCCACGTTAGCTTATAAACTAAACATTGATTAGGATTAGTCTTCAATTATGAAATATTTTATTTATATGACATTTTCAGATGGGAATCTGTCAAAGAAAAGTGATTTGCCTGTGTAGGTTGCTTTGATAGAGAATCTCTTTGCAAAGAGGTTTTTATTCTTGTTTTGAAAATTAAATCTCCAAGCATGTGGAAAGGTTTGAAAAGGAAAATCAAGAGAGGAGAGGCAGTTGAGAATGCTTATCTCCCTCAGAATCCTACTAAACAAGAGAAGAACTATTGATTACGAGAGAGGAGCTGCAGACTGCCTGACAATGACAACTAAGGTAAATTGTCGTCTAAGCCTGTGGGTTCTTAGTGCTCCTTACTATCTTCACTATGAGTTAAGAGATGTCAGGCAAAACCACATTTTGACTGTGCTGCCTTGACACCATTTTATTACCTTCTATCTCCTAGAACCTGATACCAGAACAATAATGCTGATGTGACTGTAGAGAAGAGAGATTCAGAGAAATACACTTTACTAGCTGTTGCTCACTCCATAGTTGACTGTTGCCCTTCCACCCCCTTCTTTGCTTCAGCTATCTTTCTGGCTTTGCTAGTTTAGATTATCTTCTTCATCAATGCATTATTCTGCAAGCTACATGCTTACCTCCTGTTTCCTGTTAAAGTGGCTTTGCTCATCCTGCAGTCCTGCTCTGAAACCCCTTCTCTCTATTCTCCATCCCCTCACTTACTGAGGGTCCGGGAGAGTGAAGAGAGATGGGTGGGCCTTTTAGGAAGAGCTGTAGTGTTTGCAAAAGATAGCTGGATAACTACTGCTGAGTCCACTCCAACTCACTGGAAACCTTATATAACACTACCCAGTGCTGCCTTATTCTCAAGACTTTTCAGCATGTTCAAATTTATCCTTACAGCTATTGTGCTAATTCATCCCACTGAGGATCTTTCAAACCCTCGTTGACCTTCTACTTCATCAAACATCATGAACTTCTCCAGTAATTAATCCTTCCTGATGGTGAGTCCAGGGAAAGAGACCCAAACATTGTCCTTCTGTGATTCATAAGGTTTTCATTGGCTACTTTCCACTAGGCTTCTATGTGAACTTGGAAACTTTGTTGAAACCTGTCAACCACCTATAATAACTCTGCTGGCATGTAAAATACTGGTGGCGTAGCTTCCAAAGTCACACATAGGCTGCCCAGCATGACTGATTAGCAAGCAAATAGATGGTTGGGTATTTGTAATAAATCCTATCAAAGATTCTCCTATAATATAAAGGGATAGAATTAATAGAATAATGAGGTATAATAATAATAGAAATAATAAGGTCTTGATCACTGGAAGTAAGCAAAGCAAAATAAAAAGTATACTTTATCGGGAATACTGTAGAAGAAACTCAAGCAAAGAGGTTTGCCACTAGAAGATTGATCAATTTAAAAATGTTGTGTGCTTGTAATATCCATGGAATGGTTAGTCCAGGAGGTGGTGAATTTTATTTCCCTTCCTTTTAGTCATTTATCCATTTCTCTAGTTAAACATCATTAATTGAACATTTATTATAAGTTAAAAAATTTAGAACCCATAAATGGCATAATGGTCTAGATCGTGAATGAGATTCACAGTGTGTTGGAATTTTTCCTGAAAATTATGGTAACGGCAGAAGGATTTTAAGCAAGAGAGTAAATTCTCAGCTTTATATTTGAGAAAGTGATCTGCAACATTTATAGAAAATCTCATTTTCTGATAAATCATGTGTAGCACCTCTCAAGCAAGGCACTATGCTAAAAAACTATTGACTAAAGAAGATGCCCTGACTCTGCCCATCAAACAGTGTGTTCAGGTTCCTTTTGAATATGCCTCCGGAAATACCTCCCTAAGGAAATGTTAATCAACAAAAGCCAAAAGCGTAGGGCTTTAGGGATGTAGGATTCAAATAAAATCTCCATCTCTTTTTTTTTTAATTTATTTTATTTTATTATTTTTTGTGTGTGTACTGTCAAATGGGATCTGACTCTACAGGATGAGATTATCCCTCCCTCTCCAGCATAGTATCTGAAAATCTCCATCTCTTAATAACATTGCTAAAAGCATTGCTAAGTCCCTAATCAGTTTTTCCCCCCATTCCTTCTTTCATAGATCATAAATGGATTACTTCTATAATTATGTTCAACCTAACACAGAATAAATCACATTTTAAGCAAGAAGAGGATTTTATGATCATCATACTCAGACCTTTTATTTTCTAAATGAAGGTCCAGGGATACTCACTAGACAATTCTAGGCAATTCCTTGATTCTTTCTCAGAATTGGGGAAAAGTAACGTGGATAGAAGGGTGTGTGCAAGGAAATCACTGGATATCCAAAGGATTCAGAACCTGTTTGTTCTTTTACTTTAAAGTTACAAAGAACACTCAGCTGATGATGAGAATGAAAGTGAAATCTACTTGTCTCAGAATACAGTTCTTTATCAGTGTGTTTTAAATCTTGAAAATGGTAAGCAGAGTAAAGGTATATGCAAGTTCCGTCACCAAAATGAAAATAGATTCTTTGTTGCTTTTTTAAAAGGTCTGAAAGTCCTTGACCTTTTGGGATACATTTTCCTCAGGAGGGGCTGCATGGCCTTTGGTTTGGTTTGTTTGTTTGGTACGTGGTTTGAATCCACCAGATGCTCTGCTGGAGAAGGAGGGGCAATCTTCTCCTATACCAGTCAGATCCGATTTGATGGTACACACACACAAAATAATAAAAATTTTAAAAAAATACTACCAGTGTTTAAATACTATATAATATGGGAGAGTCTAGAGAGCATTATACTGAATGAATTAACTAACTGGTATAGGAGAAGATTGCCCCTCCTTCTCCAGCAGAGCATCTGGTGGATTCGAACCACGTACCTTTGGGATTGCAGTGCAGCTTCTTGCCACTAGATCACCAGAGCTCCCTAAACTCTGATAATCTTGCAAAGTGGCAAATACTGGTCATGGAAAGGGATGCTATGTGGTAGAGACAATTGGTGTTCATGACTTAAATAAGGAGTGAGTGCAGCCCGAGGGTCTAGGAAGGAAGATTGTCCTAAATGGGTCTGTCCTCAGGATGCCTGGAGGAGCTCTGAGTATGCAAGAGGAGGCCTGTACCACTGTGAAGAACTCAGAGAACAGCCCTGCAAAGAAGGGGAACTTTGTCCACTTGCTTTTTAACTCTGATTCTAACTTTAATCAGCCAGATGATACTGATCCTGAACTGTATTTGCTCCTGGAACAGAGTTCAGGCCCGCTGTTCATAAGGTTGCTGTGAATCATACTCAACTAGACAGGACCTAGCAACAACATTGCTAATCTCGCTTCAAAGTTCTTTTCCACTTTCCCTTTCAGTATTTGTTCATTATAGGTCTCATGGCAGTATGTAGTCTTCAATGGAGTTTACTACATGTTTTAGGCTACATTTTTAAGCAACTTGGGGAAGACCGGAACTCAATGTGTGGTTACCTGTCACACATCATTTACAGGCCTTGATCAGAAGGCATGAACTTGCTCTTCAAAGTTCTCCAAGGCAAAGACGCGTAAGCCTTGTCTCACATATTTTGGACATTTTGTTAGGAGGGGTTATTCCTTGGAAAGGAATATCTTGCTTGGAAAACTGGAGCATCAACAAAGGAGTGGAAGACCCTCAATTAGATGGATTGACGCAAGGACAACAACAATGGGCTCAAATGTGTCAGACTAATAAGGATAACACAGGATAGGACAAGGTTCAGATCTGTTCATAGGGTCCCTATGAGTCTTACTCAGTTTGACAGCACCTAACAACAACAACAACTTTGCTAATAAATCCCATAACTTTAAGTATTACCCATATGTTCTGTGTAGCCATTGCAATGAATAATTGAACTGGGTGAAGCACTGTTAGTGTGCCATGAAAAGGTTGGCTTATGTCAGAACCAGTAAAAAGGTTGAGAAAAACAGGGATGAATGTCTAACCTCAACCTCATCAAAATCAGCCCTAGGCTGTTGATTTTGATTCTCTTTCCCACTGTGAAGTTAAAGGAGGTCAGACGCCCCCACACTGCCATTTTTACAGGCATAGAATGTCTGACTCATTACTGATGATCCTAAGTCTGATTTCTTGGTTTAGGTCATTGCTGGCAGATTTCCTCAATTGTAAAGATACATTTCTGCTTTTGTCATTAGCAGTCTAAAAGGTGACATGTTAAAGCAACAGTAAATATTTTAGAACACATTAGTAGGACTGCTGATTGAAGAACATAGAACAAGAGTTTTATATCTATTATCTAAAAATTACAAAGTGAATACATATGTAAAGACCTAGAGAGAACTAAAGAATATGCCAAGTAGTGTTAACAATTGTTACAATTGGGGGGGGGGGGAGATTGAGAGTTGATTTTTATTTTCTTCCTTGCTACTTTATACAGCTTTTACAATGACTATGCCTTGCTTTTATAACTGGGAAAACAGTTTTCAAAGTTTCAAGGAGAGAGAAAAAGAGGAGGAAGTAGAGAAGAAAGGAACACCTGTGGTTCAGGTAAGAGGAGAAAAGGAGGTAAGGCATCTACCTGCCTGATTCTCTCTTAGATGGCTCATCTCAAGTTGCCTGTGTCCTTAAGGAAGAAAGACATGACTTTTGTTCAATTGGATATTCTTCAGGCTCCAGTAGCCTCTCCTCTTTATTTCCTTGGCCAGGATGGATAGCCAGGTTTTATAGTGTTACAATATGCTGCTGAGGTTACTCACTATTTCTATACCTAGCCAACACTTCAGTAATCAGTCCCTTTGTAAATATAGTGGCCCAGTGGTGGGACTCTGCCCTTGCATGCAGGGGATGCAGGTTCTATCCCTGGCCGGTGTACCTTATCAACTGCCAACACTCAGGGGTCAGCAGAGGGTTATTCTTGCTATCGTGCTAAACAGGTCTCATTGGAGCTCCTAGATGATGATAGATTGAGGTCCTACTTCAGAAAAGCAGCCAAATAAAACTGTAGGGATCACAAAGGCCAACTAGATCAGCTAACAGAAGACAGTTTTTGATATGAGACTCTGATGAGATTCCTTGTGAGACTCTGTTATCTTATTCTTATGTATCTCTTATGTGCACTAACATTTTACCATGCTTTCCAATCATTCACTAAACAAAGTTAAAGTTCTTTTCTAGGCAGACAGGCAAGGGAAACAGACACAGCTAGGTCAAAAGAACTATTTATATGAGCATATGTATGTTTGGCAGATATTTCCACATTCACAGGTTTATGCTATTAATATATTCATGTATAGAGCTGAACCAAAAAGTGGCAAAGCTTTGTTAGTTTTCTAATAAATTACGTTGGGGCAATGAGTTGTTGGTTTCGAGTCCTTGGAGCCATAGCTTTGGGGGACATCAAGGTCAGGTGGCATAACATGGTCCACAAAGGCACAGTACTGCATCCTACTCTGATAAGCAGTGACCAGGATCTTAAAAGCTAATGAGCAGCCTTCTAAAGTATAACTCTTAGACTTTCCTAGATAGAACAAATAAGAGGGAAGAGAAACAAAGATGTACTGAAACAATTTGGCCAAAGCACTAATGGATCTTAAAAAACTCAACTTCCAGGGCATTGAGACCAGAAGAACTAGATAGTGCCCAGCTACCACCAGTAATCCATTCTCAAAAGGATCACAGTAGAAGTTTCTAAATAGAATTGGGGGGAAATGTTTCTAAATAGAATTGGGGGCAAACTGAAAAATGAATGGTTAGATTAACTGTATAGTAGTGACTGGTGACACCCAAGGGCCCATGATCTTTAGTCAACCTTTGGACCTAGAATGGAATTCACTTCCATGGCTGAACTTTTAGCAAAATAATAGATGTAGACTGAAAGCTATTTGTTATGCATCTGAAAGCTGGACAATGAATAACAATGACAAGAAGAATTGATGCCACTGACCTGTGGTGTTAAAGAAGAGAATGGAATATTCCATGGACTGCTAAAAGATCAAGCTAATATGTCTTAGAGAAAGTTCAGCCAGAATGCTCCTTTGAGGCAAGGATGACAAAGCTTTATCTGACAGACTTTGGACATGTTTCTAGAAGAGGCTATTCCTTCCTTTCCTATTCCTAGGAGAGAGACATCATGCTTTGAAAAATGATCAGTGAGGGAGCTCTGGTGGCCTAGTGGCAAGAAGCTGCACTGCAATCCCAGAGGTACTCAGTTCAAATCCACCAGATGCTCTGCTGGAGAAGAAGGGACAATCTCCTTCTGTACCAGTCAGAACTGATTTGACGGTACACACACACACACACACACACAAATAATTTAAAAAAATGATCGGTGAAAGAGAGGAAGGCCCCCAACCAGATGAATTGACACAGTGACTGAAGCAATAGGCTTAAGTGTGTCAGAGATAACGAAGATGGCACAGGATAAGACAGGATTCATATCTGTTGTTCACGGGATCGCTATGAGTCTTATTCAGCTGAAGGCACCTAACAACAATAAGGTGACCAGTAACATCAGGAAGGAACTCACTCCTTAGCATAATTAACCACATGCGGGCCAAAAGAACAGGATTTGTCCACGAATAAAGCCCTGAAAGCAGGAAGGAGTATTCTGGTATCTCATGTCCTTGGACCACCTTGTAATAAAATTAATGGTGTGTACCTCTAACCTTTCATATAATCCCACTTATATGTGTGGACTGCTTGCTGCCAAATTCTTGTTAGTGAATATCTTGTCCATAACACATCTGTTAGTCTTTTAGTCAGCTGGGAATTTTGTAATCTTAAATTCCCCCTCTGACAATTCAAGAATGCATCCATTTGGGGCCCTAGTGGAGTGGCCATTTTCTGTCTGTGACAATGAACATTTCCCTGGTCGGGATTGTCTCTATACCTCAATAAACTTCATTTGATTATTTAAGCAAATTCTGAGGAGCTCTCGTGGGATAGCTCATAGTGAATTATGCTGCAAATCCAAAGGCCTTGTGTCCCTTGTAGTTTGAATCTAAGAGCAGCTCTGTGGGAGGAGGATGAACAATCCCCTCCCTTTAGGAAAGGTGTGAAGAGGTTTGATGGAGGGTTACTATGAGTCAGAAGTGACTCTACAGCAATGACTGTCTAAACTCTCCGATGTTGCTCTATAACACTGGCTGGCAATTTAGAAAAGAATAAAATGAACTCTACACTTTACTCTTTAAAGAGAAGTAACAGCCATACTAACATCATTTTTACTTTCTTGCAGCTTGTATTATGCATTGTAGTAACTGTTGTTGTTAATGATAATTGCTGTTGAGTAGAACATGACTCATAGTGGCCTTATAAACAGAAGGCCTGAAGCCTTTCTATAACTATTGTTTCTCCAAGTTCTTAGAGTTTCCAGAGGCATGTTGTTTAAGAAGTGGATGCCACTCCTGCTTCCAGTGTAGTAACTAGTCCCATATTACTGATGTATTGTAAACTTATTTTCTTACCTAGGAAAGGAATGCTTGGCCCTTTGTTGAATAGGTTTGAATTGAGGACAGATGACATAATAATGACAATTACTATTACTTGGTGCTATGTATATTTGCTGGAGTCTCCTATAATTTCTTTCCTAAACTCTTTAGCCTTGAACTGTATTCAAAGGATTGAGTCACTTTGTCATTCTTATACTTACCCAAGGGTCTCAAACCATGGTCTTTTTATTCACTTGCTAGACATCTGAGAGTTGACAATGAATGAGGATGACAGAACAAGGATTGATGACTTTGAGTTGTGGTTTTGGACAAGAGTTCTGAATATCCCATGGGTAGCCCAGAAAACAAATAGATCTGTCTTGAAGAAAATGAGGCCAGATTTCTCCTTGGAGACAAAGATGGCAAAGTTTGATCTCACACACTTTAAACATGCTGTTGTGCTGTCAAGTTAGAACTAACTCATAGCTGACCCTCCAGCAGGTTTTCAGAGACAGTCAATTGCGCAGGAGATTTTCCATCCTTTTTCCACAGAGCAACCTGTGGATTTGAACCTTTGAGATTGCAGCACAGCTTCTCACCACGAGGCCATCAGAGCTTCCTTGAGCATGGTGTTAGGAGGAGACATTCCTTGGAAGGCACATCCTGCTTGGAAAGGCGGAGGGTTAGCAAAAGAGAGGTAGATCCTCAATGAGATGAGTTAACACAGTGACTGCAGCAGTGAGCTCAAGCATGGCAGAGACAGGGCAGGATTCAGAGTTGTCGTTCTTAGAGTCACTCTGAGTAGTATGAGACTTGATGGCACCTAACAGGAACAGCAACAACAATACTTAAAGTTTCCTTGGGATTATGAGGTATTTCATGTTGTGTTAATTAGGATTGAGTCAGCTGTGAGTTATAGACACCCACTACAATCGTGAGGTAAGCAGGTCAGCAGTTTATGATTTCCTCACCCAGAAGGTGGAAGAAGGTATTTTGATTAATGTAGTGGCTCTGGTGCACAAAATCTAATTCTTCTAACTCAGTGTTATATCATCCTAGGGATATTCAACAGCTGAGGTAGGGCTTTAGTCACTATACATCATTCACAAACACACACAAACACCCCCCACCCCCATATATACAGCTAACAAGAATGATAGAAGAATATCAGATTCACCTGAACCTCCTTACTTGCCTGCCTGGGAGTTGGGGGGTGGGGGGAGTTGTAATACTGAGATCTAGTATTTGTCTTCACTAACTAAAAACCTACAACTGGGAGTTTGAGCCTATGACACAGGAAAATAGTCATTGAGGGACGCTGGCAGGTTCTGATGTTTATACTATGAACACAATTCCTAAATAACATCCCTCCAGAAACTCTATGAATTTGGATAAATGTCAATGGTTGTAGAGGGGCTTCAGGGCCTTTTTTCCATGCAGTTGGTATGAGTCGTGCTTCACTCGAAGGCAATCAACAACAACAACAATGCAAGAAATTAGAGGTTGTTATCCCAGTCATTAATGAGAAAGATCTGTTCTTGGTGCCCAGGAGTAACCTGTGATCGGATGAAGTGCACTGATTATGATTTCAGTTCTGCTAGCTGTAATTCTAACCCTCCAATCCCCGCAAGTTTGTTTCCTTCACAATTTCATGTTATTCACATCTCTTTGATTCTTAAAAAAACTTCACACCATTGCCATCACGTCAGGACTGACTCATACACAGTCAGTGTATCTTTCATCACAGATGCCTATCTTTCATCCACAGGACAGTTAGCAGATTTGAACCCCTAGCTTTGGGCTGGTAGCACAACCCTCTACCCACTAGATCACCAGACCTTTTACTTAAATATCTTTCAACCCGATTTTGCAATTTTTTCAATGGCTTTGCTTGACTCTTGTCCTAACTTAAATTACGTCCACAGCAACAATATTTGCCAAATTAAGAAGTCGTGGATTTAGGAAAGAGGAGCATGTACAATAAGATGTAAAAGAAAATTAAGACCCACAGTGAAATTATGATTACGGATATGAAAGGCTGTTGCTGTTCATTGCCACTGAGTTGGTTTCTGCTCGCGGTGACCCTAAAACACAACCTGTTCCTGCATCATCTCACAATCATTATGTTTGCAGACACGGTGTCAACCTGTTTGTTGAGAGTCTTCCTCTTTTCCTCTAACCAAGCATGATGTACTTATTCAGAGATCACTTATGTCCAGTAACAGGTCCACAGGCTGTGAAACAAAGTCATTTCATTCTCCCATCTAAGAAGCAGGAAAGGAAAAGAATGTAAAATTGGTCCAGTGGTCAAAATTTTATACGTTGGCAGAGCGACAGTAAGTTTTCTTGTCTGGCAGGTTAGTTAGTAATGATACTGAGGACAAATAGAATAAAGAGTCATTGTTACATTTTCACTAACAAGAAAAAGAAGTATTTGGGGAAAAAATGAAAAAGAAGTATTTGGCACCATTGGCCAAATAGGGATGAGAACATTATGATTTCATTTCTTATGAATGAAAAGTGTAATTGCTATGCTTTTTCTGCTTTAAAACTATTTTTACTCAGAAGTTAAAAAAAAAAAGGTAGGAGATTGAAGGGAAAAAATTGGAGCTGCCCTAATTTAAATCTTATTTTAATTACAACTATCATAAATTGGAACTCTTTTCTGTTCAACAAGACTAGTTTTCTGATAACAGAGTTTCTGTAAAATTATCAGTGAAGCTTTTTTTTTTTTTACTTCAGTGAAGCTTCTTTATTATACTTGGATTTAATGAAAGATTCTGTTCAGAATTATGCTACAAATTGTGTAGTTTTCTAAGTGATGAAATAAAAATATGGTGTGTACTTTCCATACCTTATGTAAATGCCTAGTAAATCTTGTCCTTTGATATTGAGAGCTGTTGTTGAGTACCACTGAGTTGGTTCTGGAACTCATAGTGACCTTATGTCACTGTGAAATGACAGAAATGAGCAGAAATGGCCCAGATGGTTTCTTAGGTTATAATATTTTCCAGTAAAGACTGCCTGATTGTTCTCAGCCAGATTAGCTGTATAATTTCAAATCAACCTTTCAATTAGCAGCTCAGTATAATGAGGGAAAGAATACTTAATCTCATATATTTGTGTGTGGATGTGATTTGTTCTCAACTTGCGCCTAATTGCCTACACAATTGTGTGCGGGTTCATTGACCACAGCTATAGAGACATTCCTTCAACTTCCCCCAGGAAGGTGGTGGTCAGTCTGCTTCTTCGTACATGGCTACCCCAGTCTCAACATCTTTTGGGAGAACAGAGAATGATTAGTCTTCCCTTTCATGAAAGCAACACAACTGAAGGCTGTGTGGGTAGGTTGCACTTACTGGTCATTATTTCTTTGAATCAAGCCAAACACCTAAACCATAGCACTATCAGAGTTCCTTGTGTGGGAGGAGCAAATTATTTAAAAAAAGAAAGTAACACTTTAAGTGCATTATCAAAGCAGTTTATATACTTTGTATGCTGGCTGCTGATAACTGGGCATAAGGAACCAGTGAGATGGGGCAATGGGGAGGGGACAGTATTCGGGACTATAGCCTATTCCTCATGAGACCCCAAACTGCCAGAAATTTGCTTTGTATATTGAACTAAAATTAGCCCTCCACTGGACAAATTCTACTTCTACAGCCAGTAAGGCCTCTCACTTATGTCCTGTTGTCCGTATCACCCAAGTCCTTTCTTTTCCAGATTAAACAACCTTGGTCCCCTCACGCTTCTGTCTGACTTATTGTTAAAATAGTCAAAATTCAAAATTGAAACATGAATTTTTCTCTTTGAAAGCATTGCCACTGAACTTAAGAGACACTGGTCACATCATAAGAAACTTTCTAAAGCCGATATATTTGGAATCACAGAATCCAAGGAAGCTTCAGATATAAGCTATCAGATCGAGGGCAGGACAATTGGAGATAGATGTTGAAGGGAGTGGGTAGAAGTGGATGGGTGTCCTGGTGGAGCAGGGAAATAAGTGGGTAAAGACACGTGTGCCAAGGGCAGGGACAACACTGATACAAATGGTTAATTCCACAATAAGGTATGTATCTTTCACTTTTGTGCAAAAAGCTGGTCTGTCTGATACTTCTCTAAATCTGAACATTCAGATTAAGACAGACTAGATAGAAGGATTGGCCATCCACTTCTGAAATAGCAGGCCTCTGAAAACCCTATGTACAACAGAACACATGTAGATAACAGAAAGGGCAACTGAGGTTGAGCTTTCAGGTATGGAAATACAAAGGAAGAGGAACAGTTGTAAGCAGACACTAGTGATTGGGACATGAAATGTGAGAACCATGAATGTAGGAAAATTAGATATTGTTAAGGAAGAAATGGAACGCATTGGGGAGATGAGATGGACCAGCATGGGGCCTTTTGAGTCGGATGATCATATATTACTCTGGAGATGAAAAGGAGAGGAGAAATGGAGTTGCTTTCATAGTTAAGAAAGCCATTGCTAGATCCATCTTGAAGTACAATATTGTGAGTGACAGGATAATATCCATACGCGTACAAGGAAGTCCAGTGAATACCACTATCATTCAGATATATGCACCAACAACCAGAGCCAAGGAAGAGGAAATAGAAGACTTTTACCAACTTTTACAGTCAGAGATAGGTCAAACATGCAATCAAGATGCATTGATAATAATGGGTGACTGGAATGCAAAAGCGGGGAATAGAGAAAAAGATTCAGTAGTTGGAAAACATGGACTCGGTGACAGAAATGGAGCCAGAGAGAGGATGATAGAATTTTGCACAATCAATGACTTATTCATTGCAAATACGTTTCTTAAGAGACATAAACGCAGGTTGTACGCATGGATTTCACCTGATGGTATGCATAGGAATCAGATTGATTACATCTGTGGAAAGAATCGCTGGAGAAGTTCAATATCAGCTGTGAAAACTAGGCCAGGAACTGAGTGTGGAACAGACCACCAATTACTCATATGCAAGTTCAAGCTGAAGCTGAGGAAAATTAAACCAAGTCATGGGAACCAAAATATGACTTCGAGTCTATCCCACCTGAATTTCAGAACCATCTCAGGAACAGGATTGAGGCCTTGAACACTAATGAGTGAAGAGCAGATGAGTTGTGGGAGGATATCAAGGGTATCATCAAGGGAGAGTGCAAACGGTCATTGCAGAGACAGAAGACGAAGAGAAGACCAAAATGGATATCAGAAGACACTCTGAAAATTGCACTGGAGCGCAGAGAAGCCTAGGCAGAAGGAAGAATTCAAGATACTAAAGAGTTGAATAGAAGATTTCAAAAGGAAGCATGGGACGACAATTTAAAATATTACAATGAAATGTGCAAGGAGTTGGAGTCAGAAAATCAAAAGGGCCGAACTCGCTCAGCCTACCTTAAGCTCAAGGAACTGAAGAACAAA
>NW_006399810.1:10337276-10340659 GCF_000299155.1 Elephantulus edwardii | reverse complement strand
AACAATCCTGTTTAACAGGATAGAGCTTCTATGATTTCATCCTTGGGAGCCCTATAGGGCAGATCTCAGTCATATAGGGTCACTGTGAGTGCAGCTCAGCTCCATGCAGTGGTCTTTTGGGTTTGTGCTTAGAGCATAAAGTGTGAAGCACTTTGCTTGTGGAAGGATGAGGTTTATAGTGGAAACAAACTCCATTTCATTCTTGACATGAGTTCAGATGCCATTTGAATTCTTCCTGGCCAGTGTGCTAGCCATGTGGCTTTGCCCTCAGCAAGACTGAAAGTTTCCTGGGAATGTCTTTGTTGATTCCCATGAGTCATAGCTCAGACCACCATGTAGTCACTTGGCAGGAACCCCATAACCAATCCTGTAAAACTTTTAATCTGCAATTGTGTAAATATCCCATTCATGGTCTTTTGACCTCTCCTGTAGTCTTGTAGTCTTTCCTGCAACCATTCATGGTTTGTAACTGTCACCAATTATGATCTGATGTTTTTCTTTGGCTCCAAAATCTTGTAAATGCAAAGAGTAGCCATGACTTGATGAAACACATTTGGGACCATCCTGACACTTTCCCTCATTTGGGAATGTCTTGTTTCTTTACTTTTTGTGTCTTAATAGAAGGATCCTTTGAGACTGGTTGAATTTGGGCTGTCTTCCCCCCACCCCCCACCCCAGAGCTTTAAGTTCTGGAATTCTACTTATGCACTTCTCCAGAGACCACACTCTAAGGACCACTGTTGTGAAAGTCTTCAGGAAGTTTGCTAACTATGGTCTGAGACAGCATGTTGGCAATGGTAACAAGGAAGGAATTAGCCTACTTAGACCAGAACTTTGTTTGAGATCTCCTCATCTTGTGTTCTTATTGCCAAGAAATTGGAATTAACTCATAGTTGATAATCTTTCAGTGGTTTTGTACAGGCTGTAAGTGGCCAGGGAGGAGATTGTCCATCCTTCTACCGTGAAGCCACTGTTGGATTTGAACCACTAGAAAGGCACCATCCTTAAATTGGCAGCACAACTCCCAACCTAGTAGGCTACCAGAGCTCTCTTTGTGTGGGGATCTAATTAATTAGAGACAAATGTGAGCTCTTGCGCCCGGGTCAGATTCAGACAATGGTGCCTGTCAGCCCTGAATCAGACCCTGGCAAGAGCTAGGAGGAATGCCATGTGCAATCACAATGCCACCACACAACTCCAGTGAACAAAGTACAGCTTATGACTAGGAGCAGTCAAAGACAGCAATACACCCAATATTAATAGCAGAGGAAGTAATAAATGCGGCTTCAGCCAGCAAGTACAGGAAATAGCTTTTTATTTCCATATTTAAACACCTTTTAGAAACTCGAATGAATGGTACTATTTCATGGCAGAAGTGTTTTTTGTTTTGGATTGTAGCCTGGAGAAATGGATCTGGTACGTGCTAGAGTGGAGAAAAGGACCTCATTGTTCTCCTGGGAAGTTGGACCCAGTATCAAAGTGAGTGGACCAGTACAGGTTCTTAGAAGTAGAATTCCTGCCCCATTTTATGAAAATACAAATCATCTCTACAGCAGTTTCTCCCAAACTTTAGCACCCAGTCCTCATCCAAAGAAGTCAATATCTAGGATTTTAGCATCTTGTTGTTGAGAGAAGCCCCAGCAGTGCAGTGTTTAAAGCACAAACCTGCTAGGGGACAAGTGAATGATTGAAAATCACCAGCTGCTCAGTGAGAGAAAGATGTGGTATATGTTCCTAATGATGTACCCAGCCTGGACGCCGTAAGGGGCCATTCCACTCCGTCCTATGGGGTTGTTCAGACCTAGTTAGAATGACCCAAGGGCAAGAGTTTTGATTCTTCTTGGGCCCCATTACATTAAATTTGGAAATTAGTCCAAGAGGCATAGGCCACAGATGGCAAAGTGAGGACTGGTGTCTACAGTGGCCATGGAGAACCACATTGCCATCTTAAACAGTGTGTCATGTGGATATGTGCCATTGAGCCCAATATGAACAGCACATTGGAATTTTGTCCTATCCTACGCTGTCCTCAAGATCTCTGCCATAATTCAGTCTGTTGTTACAGACACTGGTCAATTCCTCCTGCAGATGTTTTTTCTTTCTTAATCTGATCTTTCACTTTTCCCAACATGATATTTTTTCCCAAAGATTTGTCCTGTCACCAAGAAAATGTCTCCAATGCACTTTTTAAATTTAGGTTCTTTCTCCCAATAAGGATCTGGGTGAGCACAGCTTTTATATTAGATCTACTCTAAGTCATAAAAAGGGTGAGATTCCTAGTGGATTCCTGGTTGCTGGAGGGAATGAGGACTGGGGGAAGGGTGTGCCTTAGGAATGAGGAAGTGCCCCTGGCTAAATTTCCATACTGAATTTCCCTCTCCGTGTTAGCCCGTGACTTACTGAAAAGAGGGAGAAGAGATTCTTTTGAAGGCTCTGAAGGTGGTAAAGGATATGGTTGGCTTTCCTTCTCTGAACTATCTCAAGGGAAAATAATTCATAACATCATGTAAAGAGGGAAAGATAATGGGGAAATAAAACCTGTGATTCAAAACAAACCTAATAGTAAGCCAGTTACAAACGTAAAATAGTTTCAAATGGTTGTTCCCGGTATAAGGTCAGAAGGTCCTGATGGTATGGGGTGTGGTACTGATAAGTTCAGAATTCTCTATGTATGTATCAGTTATGGAACTATAGTTACTTATTTATAAAAGTGGCAACAGTTTTCTCCAGCCTGCAAGGCTAGTTGCTTAACCTTAGAATTTTAGTGTCCATTCTTTAATCTGTCTGTTTATCAGAAGAGGAGATGCATCTCCTAGATTAGTTGTCATTTCTTTGAAGCTGTTTTATATGTAAGTTGTAACTTAATCTGCCTGTGGGGGTGGGGAGAAAGGGAGTATATGGGTGTGAATGATTTTCTTTCAGATATAGAAATTCTTTGATTTTAGTATAAAAATCTGGTGACCTCTCCTAGTCGGGGAGGCAGCCTTTGAGGCAGACCCACTGTCCTCCACAGATCTGTAATAAAGTGCTTATGGATATTGCAGTCCATTTGTCTTATTGGCAATTGACTACAGAAAGAACCCCTTGTTTTCAGTAACAGTCCTATTATTATGTCCACAGTAGGGAGTGACACAGCTATAGACTGCAGAGTGGAGGCAAGCTACTATAAAGAATATAAACTTGATAAAGAGACTTTCCTCAAGTCTGTCCCCTGGACCAAAATGACAACTCTTTTAAAAATAATTTTTAATTGCTCTAGTCTTGGATGTACTCGGTGCCACATTCTTTATTTATCTGGCATCTTGATTTTCTCCATATGCAGATGTCAGGTCAAAGGGAGAAGGAAGGATTCAAAGCACATCAACATGTCAACAAAGGGAGAA
>NW_006399810.1:10327291-10335103 GCF_000299155.1 Elephantulus edwardii | reverse complement strand
CTGTCTCCATACTTTTTCAATCCATATGCAGATCAGATCATCAGGGATGCTGGAATGGATGAAGAGGGATGTGGCTTCAGGATTGATGGAAGAGTCAACAACCTGTTTTACACAGATGACACAACCCTATTTGCTGAAACTGAGGAGGACCTGAAGTGCTTGCTGCAGAGGGTCAAGGACTGAAGCCTCCAGTATGGATTGAGGCTCAACATCAAGAAACAATGATTCTCACCACTGGGCCAATTGGCAGCATCAGTATGGATAGTGAAGAGATTGAGATAGTTAACAGTTTTAGTTTGCTTGGCTTCCACAGTCAACACTCTTGGTAACAGCAGCTAGGAAATCAAGAGATGAATTGCATTGGGAAAGTCAGCTGTCAGGGACCTCTCCAGAGTACTGAAGAGCAAAGACATCGGGCTGGAGACGAAGGTGAACCTCATTCAGACTATAGTCTTCACAATTACATGCTATGCATCAGAGCTGGACAGTGACTAGGGATGATAGAATTGATGTCTTTGAGCTATGGTGCTGGAGAAGAGTGTTTAGTATACCATGGACTGCTAGGAGAACAAACAGGTTTGTTCTAGAGAGGGTGAAAGTGGACTGCTCCTTGGAGTCAAGGATTCTGAAGCTCTGTCTGACATACTTCGGTCATGTTGCAAGGAGGGACCAGTCCTTAGAGAGGGACATCATTTTTTGGGAGAGGGGAGGGACAGCACAAGACAGAAAGACGCTTGATGAGATGGATCAATTCAGTAATTGGGGCAGTGGGAGTAGGTGTGTCGGAGACATGAGGATGGCACAGGATAGAGCAGGGTTTAGGGCTGTTGTACATAGGGTCGATATGAGTTGCAAGTGACTCCACGGCACATAACAACAATCAACCTTAGGGCACAGTATTTCCCTGGTCTGTTTCTCTGCCTGTCTCTCTCTCTCTGCAGACCAAGGAATCCCACCTGGGAACCACCTTAATAAAGCTTCTTTAGCTTTCTCTTTCTGGTCCCTCCCTTGAGTCCTTGGCCCTATATCCAGTACAAAGACCTAACAACAGGCTGAAGAAGTATGGAAAAACGATATAACCCAGAACATTGTGTCCTTTCTTGATTTTAAACCATGCTTTGTTCTGTTTGGACAACTGCTTCTTGGTCTATGTCTATGTTTATGTTTCACAAGCAAACAATTTCGTGTTCTGGCATTCCCATTTTTCTCTGTTTTTTCCATAATTTGCTATGGTCCACTCAGTAAATGCCTATGTATAGTCAGTAAAACAGAAATATCTTTCTGATATTTTTTGCTTCCAGCTAAGATCTGTGTGACACTGGCAATGATATTTCTCATTCCACGGTCTCAACTGAAGCTAGATTGATTTTCTGCAAATTCCATGTAAATGTACTATTCCAGATATTTTAAAAATAATCTTCAACAAGATTTTACTTGCATGTAATATTATTGATACTGTTCAATAATTTCCATACACAGTTGGACCAACTTTTCTTGGAATAGAAACAAATATGGATCTCTCGCAGGAGGTTGGACATGTAACTGCATTGCAAATGTAACTGTATTACACAGGCTAGTGAGCATGTCCAGGGTCACATCAATTTGTTGAAATACCTTAACTGATATTCCATCAGTTCCTGGAAACTCTTTTTAAAATTATTATTCATTTTAATGAACATTTACAGAGACTTAGGGTTTCCATTCATTCATTGTTGCACTTCTCTCCCTGTCCACCCTCTCCCCCCAATTCACTTTTCTCCTTGAAAGGTAGAAGAAAAACCTCTTTCATTATTATGCAGTCCCTCCCTCCAAGTCCACTCCATTGTGCAGCCTTCATTCTGGACTCCTGTCATGACAATAATACCCAATCATATATCCCTTTTAAACAGTTCTCTCCCTCATCTGTTTCAGTGCAGTATACATCATTCCTCCCCTCCTTTTCTGTCTTTCCTCAAGCCTGATGTCAGTCCCATTTTACAACAGTGGCCCTATGCAATATTTGTCCTTTTGTGATTGAGATATTTCATTCAGCATAATGTCCTCCAGGGTCACCCATTTTGTATAATATTTTATGAGTTCCTTGTTTTTCAATGCAGCATAGTATTCCATTGTGTGAATATACCAAAACTTCCCTATCCTTTTGTTTGCTGATGAAACTTTTTTTTTAAATTAAACAAGGCTTGTATTGTTCAAGTACATAAGACAGATTTATGCAACCAGGACAGATGCTGTGAATGACTCATACTTCCAAATGTGAAAAAGCACTCTCTTGGTCTTACAGTATCAAGTCAGTTGGTAAATTCATTTTTTGTTTGTTTATATTTTTAGTTTCTTTTCCCCCTTGTTGTGTGCCATTGAGTCAGATCTGACTGGCACAGGAGGAGATTGCCCCTTCTTCTCCAGCAGAGACTCTAATGGATTAACTCTCAGGATTATAGGGCAGCTTCTTGCCTCTAGGCCACCAGAGCTCCCTCTAAGTGGTGAATTTGAGTCTCAGTCAGAATCAGATGAAATTTAGCATCCTTATCTTTTCTGTTCCTCTCAAGATGCTTTGGAACAGGAACAGCTTTCTGAATTAAATGTAGAGATTCACAGGAAGATCAGGAACAAGTTCCTTGGACATAAGGCTTCTCAAGATTTTATTGCCTGTCACAAAACACCCTTCTGCCACACCTTGTGGATCTCTGAGGAGCATACTGACCTTGGGAAGGGGTCTGCTGCTGCTTGGCCAGTTTGTAGATTTTCTTCAGCTTCAGCCAGGGGGAGTTGCTGTGGTGGTAGGGCAGAGCCAAATGGGACAAGCCCTTTCCAGGATCACACATACCACCAGTGAAGGCAGCAATCAGGCAACGAAAAAGCTCCCGGAAACTTATTGCTTGCCTGGGGAGCTCTGGTCATCCGGTAGATTGGAAGTTGGACTCCCAACCCTAAGGTGGGCAATTGGAATCCACCAAGTGCTCTGAAAGCGGACGTGGACAATCTCCTCCCATGCAACTATAGTCTCTGAAAACACACAAGACAGTCAACTATGAGTTGATTCTGACTCAAGGACAATGAGCGAAAAAATGAGTGTTTTCTTTTCCCCAGTGCTTTCAGTGTGACTTGCATTCAGTTATTGATCACATGCTATTCCTTAAAATGGTTCAGTGTCTACTAAGCCTTTCCTTTTAAACTGGTACACACTGTTCAGATATCAACCTGGACTAAGGTGTGCCTGATTCAGGTCATAGTCTTTGCAATTACTTGCTATGAGTCAGAAAGCTGGACAATGATTAGAGATGATAGAAGTAAATTGATGCCTTTGATCTGTGGTGCTAGAGAAGAGTATTGAATATACCATGGACTGCAAGGAGAACAAACAGGTTCTTTCTGGAGAGGGTGAAGCCAGGCTGCTCCTTGGAGGCAAGGATTCTGAAACTTTGTCTGACATACTTTGGACATGTTGCAAGGAGGGACCAGTCCTTGAAGAAGGATGTCATGCTAGGGAGGGTGTAGGGACAGCACAAGAGAGGAAGACCCTGGATGAGATGTATTGATTTAGTGACTGGGATAATGGGGATAGGTGTGTCAGGGACAATAAGATCTGCAGAGAATAGAGGAGGGTGTAGGGCTATTGTGCATAGGGTTGCTATGAGTCCCAGGCAACTTGAGGGCACATAACAACAACGACACACTGTCATTTCAAACAGCTACATTTCACATTTTGAAATGCATATTTGCAAGCAGCAGTGCAAAAATATTCATGAAGAATGGATAATCTCTGAGAATTATTAAAACATCCCTGCTACCAATACATTTCTAAATAAAAAAATTGACTATCATATTTGTTATTTATAATGAGAGAAGTTAATTTTCAAAACAGTTAAAATTTGATCATTAGGTGTGAATGGTATGACTGACAATCTTTTTTTAAAATTACATAAAAATATGAAATGCTTCATGAATTTGCTTGTCATCCTTGTGCAAGAGCCATGCTAATCATCTCTGTATCGTTACAATTTTAGTATATGTGTTGCCGAAGCAAGCAAGCACTACCAATTCTTTTTGGTACAATGATTTTGTTTTCCTTTCATTTTCTTTTAACGTTTCCTGCATTATCCAACATTTTGCCCATGGAATCCTTCAGTATTGCAAATTGAGTCTTGACATTGTTCTTCACTTTTTTCCCCTTAGGAAATGCTGAACAAAGTGGATGTCAGAAGAAACTTTGAATACAGAGAAGCCAAAACAAAGAAAAGTGAAAGTAAGAGCAAATAAAAGATTTTAAAGGACACTTCAAGAATACAAAGAAAATATTGCAACAATGAAAGAATTTTGTTAAAGAGAAAAGCAAAATAGGGATGGGTAGGGAGGAAAATGTGCAACAATGTATGAATGGAAATGTAAGTTCTAGGTAAATTTTTGTTAAAATCTCAGTAAAAAAATTTTTTAAAGGATATAATCTATTAAAAAAAAAAGGAAATATCATGAAATGCAAAAAACGGAATCTTATTAGCCCAGGGGAAAAATCTGATTAGACTCAAAGAAGAATACAAATAACTTGATAAACATGATAAACATGTTACTGATAACATGGGCACTGACAAACATGGGGGGAAGGAATGAAGGTGAGGGAAAGTTGTGGTGTTGTTATGTGACCTGCAGTCGGTTGTGAGTCATAGCGACTTTATGTACAATAGCTCTGAACCTGCCATATCCTGACCTAATTCCAGTTCTTCAGTCACTGAGTCAATCCATCTTATTCTGGTTCTTCTTCACCTACACTGTCCCTCTACCCTTCAAAGCGTGATGCCCCTCTTCAAGGATTGGTCCCTCCATGTGTGCAAAGTTTTGGAGATGGAACTTCAAAATCCTTGCCTCCAGGGAGCAGCTGGATTTTACCCTCTCCAGGACAAACTTGTTTGTTCTCCTGTTAGTCCACAGTCTGTTCAACACTCTTCTCCAGAACCACAACTCAAAGGCATCGACCCTACTTCTATCATCCTTAGTCATTGTCTAGCTTTTGGACACACAGTGAGTAATTGCGAAGACCACGGCCTGTGAGAACAGACTGGCAAACATCATAAATATATTGGTAATATCCAGGTTTGCACCACTTGTCCTTCAGTTTTTCATACTGTTTTGTCAAACTGATACTGTGATGATGCTAAAGGTATGCTAGAGCTATTTCAAATATCACCAGGATGGTGCATAATGCACAGAGATCAAGAGAACATCTAGTCTAAAACATATTAGGAAAAAGTTGCCAACCTACTTCTCAAATAATTATTGTTGTTGTTAAGTGCCATCAAGTCGCAGGTGACTCATAGCGACCCTATGAAGAAGAGTCCTTAACGCTTGGGTGTCTTTTATCCTCTCTCCAAATAATTACCCACTGAAAACCAGAGCTTTGTCTGATTTACTGCTGCTACAGGCAAGAACACAACAGAAAAGAAACATTTCTTGAATAATATTTTAAAAGGGAGAAGTGTCCTTTTTAGTCTGGATAGACAGATATCTCTTTATTGGGCTAGAGCCTTTCATCATCTTATATCATCTTGATGTTTCCTCTTGTTATTGTTGCTATGTGCCATCAAGTGAACTATGACTCTTAGGGACTCTATGAACAATGGCTCTGAATCTTGCCCTACGCTAAGACAATCTCACTGTCTTAGACACATCCAACCCATTGCCACAGCCACTGTGTCAATCCATATATCAGCTAGGGTCTTCCTCTTCTGTGAACCTCTATCCTTCCAAGCATGATTCTCTTCTTCAAGGACTGATCCCTCTTGGCAACATGTCCAAAATATGTGAGATGGAGCTTTACAGTCCTTGCCTCCAAGGACCAAACTAGTTTCACCCTCTCCTGGACAGACCTATTTGTTCATTTGGAAGTCCATGATAGTTCATTACTCTCCTCCAGCACCACACTCAAAGGCATTGACTTTTCTCTCATCCTTATTTCATTGTCCAGCAATGTTATTCAATGTCACTGAAGTGCACAGCAAGCAATTGAGAATGGCTTGGATCAGGTGTACCTTAGTCTCTAAACTGGCATTATTGCTCTTAGCACTCTGGAGAGATCCTTGCCAGTAGATTTTCCCAATGTAACTTGTCTTTTGATTTCCTGACTGCTAGTGCCAAAAATGTTGATTATGGATCCAAGCAGGTGAAATAATTAACAATGCCAATCCTTTCTTCAACTATCTTTGTTTTGTTAATGTTGAGATGCAATCCATATTGTGCCCTCTTAACTATGTTTAACTCTGCTATTAGCTTTCAGGTGTCATATAAGTATACCCTGTATGACCTCCTAGAGGGTTGTTGTTATGAGCCATTGAGTCCCCTGTAACTCATAGCGACCCCATTTACAATAATCCTGAAGCCTACTCTATCCTGTGCCAATCTTATTGTCTCTGACACACCAACCCTCATTACCCCAGTCACTGAGTTAATCCATCTCATCAGGGGTTTTCCTCTCTTGCACTGTCCCTCCACCCTCCTAAGTATGATGTCCCTCTCCAAGAATCAGCCCCTCCTTGAAACTTGCCCAAAGTATGTCAGGCGAAGCTGCAGAATCTTTGCCTCCAAGGAACAGCCTGGTTTAGCCCTCTCTAGAATGAATCTGTTTGTCTTCCTAGCTGTCCATGGTTTATTGAATACTCTTCTCCACACCACACCTCAAAGACATCAATTCTATTATCCTTCATCATTGTTCAGCTTTCTGATGCACAGCAAGTAACTGCAAAGACCATGGCCTGGATCAGGTGCACCTTAGTCTACAGACTGACGTTGTTGCTCTTCAGTTCTCTGAAGGTCTCTGACAACAACAGACTTTCCCAATACAATTCGTCTTTGGATTTCATGGCTGCTGGTACCAAGAGTGTTGATTGTGGAGCCAAGCAAACTAAAGCTGTGAACAATCTCAATCTCTTCACCATCTATCATGATGCTGCCAGTGGACCCAGTGATGAGAATCTTTGTTTTCTTGATGGTGAGCTTCAATTCATATTGGAGACTACAGTCCTTCTGCAGCAAGCACTTCAGGTCCTCCTCAGTTTCAGCAAGCAGAGTTATGTAATTTGCATAATGCAGGTTGTTGATGAGTCTTTCTCCAACCCTGATACCACATTCCTCCTCCTAGAGCTTCGCCTCCTGGATGATCTGTTCTGCATATACATAGCAAATTTATGTAGATAGAACACATTCCTGGGGTACATCCTTCCAATTTTGAACCATGCAATGTTTCCTTGCTTTGCCTGAGGATTGCCTCCTGCTCCAAGGACAGGTTTCGCATAAGCACAATCAAGTGTTCTGGGATTCCCATTTTTCCCAGAATGCAAAATGTCATTAAAAAGACAGAGAAAGAAGAAAAGACCAGGATAGGTGTCAGACAAGACTCTGAATGTTGTACTAGAGCGCTTAGAAGCCAAAGCAAAGGGAAGAAATAGAGAAATTAGGGAGCTGAACAGATTTCAAAGGTCTGTGGAAGACAAAGTAAAGAATTATAATGAAATGTGCAAAAAGCTCGAGTTAAAAAAATCAAAAGGGCCAACTCAGCATTTCTTAAGCTGAAGGAATGGAACTGAAGAACAAATTCAAGCCTTGAATACAGTACTTAAGGATACACTGGGCAGAATATTAAATGGCCCTGGAAGCATTAAAAGAAGATAAAAGGAGTATACAGAGTCATTCTACCAAAATTAATTGGCTAACACAGAAGAATTTCATGAAACAAGGTATAAGCAAGAGCCTTTGGTAATTCAAGTTGCTATTAAAGAATTGGCAAAAAGCAAGGTTCCAGGAATTGATGACATACCAGCTGACATA
>NW_006399810.1:10322923-10327191 GCF_000299155.1 Elephantulus edwardii | reverse complement strand
ACTGCTAATATTGAACTTCTCAATTGACTCTTACCATAGATGTAGTCAATTTGATTCCTGTGTAGTCTGAGGTTCATGGGTATAGTCACTATTTATGATTTTTAAAAAAGGTATTTAAAAGGGAGCTCTTGTGGGCTAGTGGCAAGAAGCTGCACTGCAATCCCGAAGGCGTGCAGTTCAAATCTACTAGATGCTCCTTTAGAGACAAAAGAGGGGCAATCTCCTCCTGTGCCAGTTAGATATGATTCGACGGTACACAAGAAAAAATAAAAGGTATTTACAATGAATAAATCATCCCTTATACATTCTTCAGTCTCATTCCTGTCACCAAGGCCGTATTTTTCAACTACCTGTTTCACTTCTTTGTCTCCAACTTTTGCATCCAGTCACCACCTATTGTTAATGCATCTTGATTGCACTTTCCATTAATTTCAGACTGCAAAAATTGATGGAAATCTTCAATTTCTTAATTTTTGGCTTTTGTACTTTGGGCATATATTTGAACAACAGTTAAGTAATAGATCTTCCTTGTATGTGGATCCTAACAAATTATGAATAACATTGAGAAGAATGGGAATCCCAGAAAACTCAGTGTCACACAAAACCTACACCTAGACCAAAAAGTTTCTGGCCAAACAGAGCAAGGGACACTGCATGGATTAAAATCAAGAAAGGGATATATCAGGGCTATATCCTTTCTCCATACCTATTCAATCTGTACTCGGAACAAATCACTTGAGAAACTAGATTTTATGAAGAAGAATGTGGCATCAGGATTGAGGGAAGACTCATAAACAATCTCCATAATGTGGATGACACAACTTTGCCTGCTGAAAGAAAGGAGGACTTGAAATGCTTGCTGCAGAAAAGCTTTCAATATGGATTACATTTTAACGTCAAGAAACAAAAAATCTTCACCATTGGGACAACAGGCAAGATCATGATAGTTGTAGAAAAGCTTGAAGTTATCAATTATTTCCTCTTGCTCGGATCCATAATTAACTACCTTAGCTACAAGCAGTTAAGAAATTAAAAGACATGTAACGTTAGGAAAATCTACTGTCAAGGACCTCTTTCAAGGTTCTAAGGCGCAATTATATCAGTTTAAAAACTAAGGTGAGCCTGATTCAAGTCATGGTCTTTTCAATTACTTGCTGTATATTGAAAATCAGACCCTGATTAAGGATGACAGGAGAATCAATGTCTTTGCATTTTGGTGTTAGAGAAGAGTACTGAATAAGCATCCTGTGGACTGCCAAAAGAACAAAGTGATACGTCTTGACAAAAGTGAGACCAGATTGCTCCTTAGGGGTAAGAATGGGGAAATTGTCTCACTTTTTTTTTTTTTAGTTTTTATTTTATTTTACTAATTTTGTGTGTGTCAAAGTCCATCAAATCAGATCTGACTGGTACAAGTCTCACATATTTTTGACAGGAGGGACCAGTGCTTCAGAAAAAACCCACCATAGTTGGTGAGGTAGAGAGGGTCAGCAAAAGAAAGGAAGACAGCAAGATGGATTGACACAGTTACTGCAGTAATGGGCTCAAGTACTTAGAGATAATGTGGATGATATAGGATAGGACAGGATTCAGATCTGGGGGTTTTTTATTATTAATTTTAATGAAAGTTTACAGGAACTTAGGGTTTCCATTCATTCATTGTTGCACTTTCTCCCCTGCTTTCCCCCTTTCCCCAATTTACTCTTCTTGAAAAGTAAAAGAAAAATTCTTTCATTGTTTTACAATCCCTCCCCCGCAAGTCCACTCCACTATGCAGCCTTCATTCTGGACTCCTGTCATGATAGTAATACCCAATCATATATCCATTTTAAACAGTTTTCTCCCTCATCTGTTTCAATGCAGTATACATCATTCCTCCCCTCCTTCTCTGTCTTTCCTCAACCCCAATGTCAGTCCTGTTTTATGACAGTGGCACTATGCAGTATTTGTCCTTTTGTGACTGAGATACTTCACTCACCACAACGTCCTCCAGGGTCACCCATTTTGAATAATATTGCATGAGTTCCTTGTTTTTCAATGCAGCAAAGTATTCCATTGTGTGAATATACCACAGCTTCTCTAGCCATTCGTTTGTTGATGGACACTTAGGTGGTTTCCAACTCCCTGCTATTGTGAAGAAAGCTGCAATAAACATGGGTGT
This sequence comes from Elephantulus edwardii, assembly GCF_000299155.1. NCBI lineage: Eukaryota > Metazoa > Chordata > Mammalia > Macroscelidea > Macroscelididae > Elephantulus > Elephantulus edwardii. Next base: position 10,325,030 of record NW_006399810.1, on the reverse strand, counting down.
GCATATATCTGCTTGGATGTCGGTTATGGTCTCTTTGGAGTATATTCCCAGTAGTGGAATTGCTGGGTCAAATGGTATCTCTATTTGCAAATTTTTGAGAAAGCACCATACCGCCTTCCATAGTGATTGCACCATTTTACACTCCCACCAACAGTGAATAAGGGTTCCAGTCTCTCTACAACCTCACCAGCATTGATGTTTGCTGTTCTGTTAAATTTTGCTATTCTGACTGGGGTGAGATGATATCTCATATCAGATCTGTTTTTCATAGGATCATTATGAGAGTTATTTGACTTGAAGGCACCTGACAACAACAGCAACTTGTATGCATATGTCTAGTAGCCTATTACTCACTGCACCTGATTCTTGTTGTGCACTGTCAAGTCAGAATTGACCCATAGCTGACCCTCTAGCAGAGTTTCAGAGGCAGTTAATTGCGCAGGAGGATATTTCCCATCCTTCTCCTGTGGAGCAGCTGGTAGAATGACTTAGATGTACTTGCACAGGTGTGCAAACTTATGTATGTGGTGCTTGATATCAGGCAACTGATGGTGATGGTGTGAAGTCCATTGCAGCATTCTCTGAAATAGGAAAACTTGTCAATGTAAACAACAATTATTAGAGAATTGGTTAAATAAACAATGGTAGAGTCACATAACAGTCTACTAGACAGCCATTGAAAACAATTTTCAATTGAGCAGTAGGTAAATATGCTCTGGTTTGCAAAGTAAACCGGTTTCTATGGAGTCTATTAAAATTCATGGTGTCTTACTCCTTAGAGTTTCAATGTTTTGTTTTGTTTTTGTTTGTTGGCATTGTTTTTAAAGGTATGGAGGCCTTTCTCCAAAGGTGTTTGTGGATGGATTTGAACCACTAACTTTTTTATTAGCAGTTGGACATGTTAACCCTTTGCACCACACAGAGGTTGGAAAGCAGTCCAGGATATACCATTGGTGAAAAAGGCAAGTTGTAAAAGGGACATAAATGTGGTATGATTTAAAATTATACATACATATTTCAATTTGATATGAAGCTGTTACCAATCACTGCTGAGGAGAGAATTGGAGGACAGTTGGCCTTTTATTTTATACATTGTTTATGATTCATTATTTCTAAGGAACATGCATTTTTATCTCTTACATAAACATTTTTAAATTAAGATACAATACGAAAATAAAAACCTCAAAAATGAATTAGTAAGGTAAATGACTCAAGACCGTGGGGAAACCACATCACCAGTGTTCCTAGACTAGCCAGAACTCAGGTATCTACTGATCAGAGAGAGCAGCCACTTCCTTCTTCTAAGGCTTCCAAGAAACCATATCAGTCAATAGTGTTGCTTAGTGAGCACAACCCCAGGCAAACAGAACTGCATAGTTCTTAATATTTTTCCATTTAGTTTTTGTTTTCATAATTGCATAGATTTGAGGAGGGTTCTATCCAGACTGTACAAAGGCTGATGATGGGGCCAGGGGGCAGGGAGGAAAATGTACAACCAGGAATAAATAGAAATTTAAAAAAAAAAGTCTGATGATGTAAAAAGACTTTTGAGTTGTTCCTGCTTCCATAATAAAAATCTATTTTTTTCTTTGAGGATGTCCATTTTCTCCTCTTCAGATGAGGCTGAATTAACACATAGAAAACATACTTTTTAAAAAAACTTCCTCTTTCCTGGATTCCTTGAAGATGAGCAAGAATTCTCAAATTTTTCCACTGAGACTGTATCATCAAAGGAGAAGAAATGCTTTATAATTTTTAAGTCTTTAATGAATAGAAAGAGTGTGTTCTTCTCCATAAAGGCTATAGCTATGTTAGTTTTAAATTAAATAGTAGTCTATTGGTAATAACATATCAGAGAATGGACTTATATCCAGAATTTATGAAATACTTGAGCACCACAACAAGATAAAGGTAAATAGTCCAATAGAAAAATGGGCACAGGATATGAACAGACACTTCACCGAAGACGACATTCAGATGACTCACAAGCACATGAAGAAATGTTCAAAATCCCTAGCTCTAAGAGAGATGCAGATCAAAACAACTATGAGATATCATCTCACCCCAGTCAGAATAGCAAAATTTAACAGAACAGCAAGCAACAAAT
>NW_006399810.1:10312627-10322708 GCF_000299155.1 Elephantulus edwardii | reverse complement strand
ATATGCACACCCATGTTTATTGCAGCTTTGTTCACAATGGTAAGGAGTTGGAAATTAAATAGTAGTCTAAATTGCTTATTGGTTATACACTTATTTTTGAAAAATATTTATTCAACAGTTTTATTTCACTACAGATTTTTTTTAAAAAAAAAGACTTGCTTGGATCATATAATTCATTATAGACTAATTAAAGTCATTTTGACTGAATTTTGGATTTGGGTGTTTGGGGAACCATTTCAGTTGGGTAATTAATAACCATTCATCCTTTGCTATATAATTAGTTAATGCTCAGAAAACGCATTTTCTCCCCAGGCTTAATGCCACTTTACTCTACACATTCCCATTGTCCTAACTGCACAAGTCAAGAACAAAATTTTTCCCAAAAAGACCATCTGGAAAAGATTTTAGACTTTTGGAGCCACATACAGGTCCTGTCTTGTAGTCTTCCTTGTTTGTTGTTGTTGTTTAGGTTTGTTTGGTTGGGTTTTTGGTGTTTGGTTTTTGGGTCTTGTTTTCCCTTTCTTTTTAACAACCCTTAAATACCATAAAAATACATCATAGTTGGACTTGTTCATAGTCATGGTTTACAAACACTCAGTGCATGCCATTGTTGATGTTATGTGCCATTGAGTTGAGTACAATTAATAGTGACCCTATGCAGCATCATGATAGATGCTGAAGGGACTGAGATTGTTAACAGCTTTAGTTTGCTTAGCTCCACAATCAACACTCTTGGTACCAGCAGCCAGAAAATCAACAGATGAACTGCATTGGGAAAGTCCACTGTCAGGGACCTGAAGAGCAACAATATCAATTTAGAGACTAAACTGTGCCTGGTACAGGCCATGGTCTTTGCAATTACTTGCTAAGCATCAGAAAGCTGCACTATGAATAGGGATGACAGAAGGAGAATTGATGCCTTTGAGCTGTGGTGCTGGAGAAGAGTACTAAATATACTCTCTATGTTGAATAAACTATTAAGAGAGCAAATAGGTTTATCCTAGAGAGGCTAAGGCCAGGCTGTTCCTTGGAGGCAAGAATTCTGAAGTTCCATTTGACATACTTTGGGCATGTTGCAAGGAGGGGCCAGTACTTTGAGAAGTACATTATGCTTGGGAGGACGGTTCAAATCCACCAGATGCTCTGCCGGGGAAGGAGGGACAATCTCCTCCTGTACCAGTCAGATCTGATTTGATGGTACACACACACACACACACACACACACACACACACACTCAAATAAAAAGAATAGGACATTATGCTTAGGAGGGTGGAGGGACAGCACAAGAGAGGAAGATCTCAATGAAATGGATTGATTCTGTAATTGGGGTAATGGGGGTAGGTCTGTCTGAGACAATAAGGTTGGCTCAGGATAGAGCAGGGTTCAGAGCTGTTGTACGTAGGATCACTATGAGTTGCAGACGACTTGACAGCACATAAAAACAACAACAACAACATGAACAGCCAACCCAAAACTTGCCCTATTCTGTGCCATTCTCACCATCTCTGAGACGTTAGAGCCCATTGCTGAAGTCACATGATCAATCCATCTCACTGGGGTCTTCCTCTCCTTCGCTAGCCCTCCATGTTTCTAAGCATCAGATCTCTTTCCAAGTCTTGCCTAACTACATGTCCAAAGTATGAAAGATGAGTTTCATCATCCTTGCCTCCTAGGAACACTCTGGTCACACCCTTTTCAGGACATTGTTGTTCTTAGGTGCCATTTAGTCGTAGACTCATAGTGACCCTATGAAAGAAAGATCTGAACACCTGTTTAACTTTCATAATTTCTCTATGTTCATAGAGTTTCTGGAGGAAAGCCATTTCGGAAGTGGATGCCACTCCTGCTTCTAAGCCTGTTTTAATTGGGGAACTCCAAGAAACATTGTCCACCATGGGTAACCATTATCACATTTGGCACATCACTGTCACAGTGTTCAGCATCACAGCAACCACTAGTTGCCTCTGTACAGCGATGCACACAACAGTGCTATAGAATTTTTATTTTTGAATAATCAAAATATTTTGTACATAGGGTTTTCAGAGGCCTGCCTTTTCAGAAGTGGATGGCCAATCCTTCTTCCTAGTCTGTCTCAATCTGAATGTTCAGATTTAGAGGAGTAACTGACAGACAGCAAAAATTCTCACCACTGGACCAATCGGTAGCATCAGGATGGATGGCGAAGGGAATGAGATTGTTCACAGCTTCAGTTTGCTCGGCTCCACGGTCAACACTCTTGGCACCAGTAGCCAGGAAATCAAAAAACGTATTGCGATGGGAAAATCTGTGGTTAAGGACCTCTCCAAAATACTCAAGAGCAACAGTGTCTCTCAGGAGACTAAGGTCGGCCTGATACAGGCCATGGTTTTTGCAATCACTAGTTATGCATCAGAGAGTTGTACAATGACTAGGGAGGATAGAAGGAGAATTGATGCCTTTGAGCTGTGGTGCTGGAGAAGAGTATTGAATGTACCATGGACTGCCAAGAAAACAAACAGATTCATTGTAGAGAGGATTAAACCAGGCTGCTCCTTGGAGGCAAGGATTCTGGGGCTTCGTCTGACATACTTTGGACATGTTGTAAGGAGAGACAGGTCTTTGGAGAGGGACATCATGGTGGGTAGAGTGGAGGGACAGCGCAGGAGGGGAAGACCCTCTATGAGGTGGTTGATTGATTCAGTGACTGGGGTACTCGGGATGGGTTTGTCAGGGACAATGAGATTGGCACAGGATAGAGCATGAATTAGGGCTGTTATACATAGGGTTGCTATGAGTCACAAACGACTCGACGGCACATAACAACAACAACATAATCAAAATGAGTGAGTAAATCGAAACAGTTTAGAGAACGACCTAATGAAAGTCACAAAAGTTACAGATGTAATCTAAATACTCAGTGATCCTTCCCCTGACATGTGGTTATTTCCTATATCAGTCCCTGAATTGATATTTCCTATTATCATTCTTTTACTCAGTACAGCTATGTCATCAAAGATACAACGAAAGAAAGCTAAATGAAGGAGACATTTAGGTTTCCAAATAAAAACATCTAAGTTTCCAAATAAAAAGGTAATTACTTCCTTCATGCTATTAACAGATTTATCGTAAGTGTTGTTACTGTTGTGAATGTGCCACCGAATTGAAGATGACTCTCAGAGACCCAGCAAACAATGGATCTGAATCACTCTGTCAATCCATCTTGTTGAAGATCCTTCTAGGGTCTTTCTTCCCTGGTTGTTGTGTGCTGCTGACTTGGAACCTTTCCACAGCTGACTCTCAAAGACAGTAAACTGCATGGGAGGGGATTGCCCATCTTTTTTACCCCCCAATAATGGAGGGTGAATGTCAAACCAGCATGTTAATCATGGCCATTCCTTCACTGTAAGTAGTCCTAAGCTTTCTTGGTTCAAATATTACTACACACTCAGTGAGTTAATAAAATTTTCCTAGAAATTTATCCCTGAAAATGAAAAGTTTTGTTCACATAAAAATCTGTACATACATCAGTAGCTCTGCTGGAGAAGGATGGGCAGTCTCTTCCTGTGCCAGTCAGATCCCACTCAATGGCACACAACAAGAAAAAATAATCTGCACATAAATGCTCATAGAACTTTATTTGGACTAATTTAAAAAAAACACCTGAATTCCCCCTTACTCACATGTACTCAGACAGATGAATGATTAAATATGCATCTAAGTCTGCTTCTCAGACTGCAGATTTTCCCAGTGCAACATGTCTCCTAATGTCCTGACTGCTGGTACCAAGTGTAATGATTGTGGATCCAAGCAAGATAAAATTATTGGCAAAATTCAATCCTTTCTCCATCTATCATGATGTTGCCTATCAGTCCAGTGGTGCGAAATTGTGTTTTCTTTTTTTGAAAAATTTATTGTTATTTTTAATGAAAATTTACAGAGGCTTTGGATTTCCATTCATTCATTGTTATACTTCTCTCCCCCCTCCCCCCAGTACACTACTCTCTTGGAAAAGTAAAAGAAAAATTCTTTCATTGTTTTACAATCGCTACCCCCCAGGTCTACTCCACTATGCAGCCTTCACTCTGGACTTCTGTCATGACAAAAATACCTAATAACATATCACTTTTAAACAGTTTTCTCCCTCATCTGTTTCAATGCAGTATACATTATTGAACCTATCTTTCCCAATCTCCCCCCAACCCTGAGGTCAGTCAGTGGCACCATGCAGTATTTGTCCTTTTGTGACTGAGATACTTCATTCAGCATAATGTCCTCCAGGATCAACCATTTTGAATAATATTGCATGAGTTCCTTGTTTTTCAATGCAGTGTAGTATTCCATTGTGTGAATGAAATTTTGTTTTCTTGATGTTGAGATGTAATCCATATTGAAGGCTTTTGTGCTGTTGCTGTTGTTATGTGCTGTTGAGTCAGAATTAACCCACAGCTGACCCTCAGATGGGTTTTCAGAGGCAGTTAATCACACAGGAGGAGATTGCCCACCCTTTTCCTATGGAGCAGCTGGTGGTCTTGAACCACATGCCTTTGGATCACAGAGCAGTTTCTGTCCTTCAATTTTCTGCAGCAAGTGCTTCAAGTCCTCTTCATTTTCAGGAAGCAAAGTTGTGTCATCTGCAGGTTATTGATGAGTCTTCCACAGATTATGTTGCCACATTCTTCTCCATAGGGTCCAGCTTCTCTAATGATTTGCTCACTATACAGATTAAATAAGCATGGCGGTAGGATACAAGCCTAACACACAACTTTCCTGATTTTAGACCATGTAGTATTGTAGAAACTCTATGAACTTGGAGAAACAAAGAAAGTTATATCAGGTCTTTCATTCATAGGGTCACTATGAGTCATTTATGACTTAACAACAACAACAGTATTTCTCTGCTCTATTTGGACAATAGCCTCTTGATCTAAGTAAGGAAATTGCTGAGAGAACAAAAAAGTCAATCTCAAAATATTACATACTGTATGATTTCATTGTATAACATTATGAAATGTTAGAAATGCAGAGAAGATCAGTGTTTGCTTGGGACTAGACGTTGGAGTGGGCTCAAGGTGGGAGGGAGGGAGTGTGGCTGTAATAAAGCAATAGGAATTATTATTTTTTATTAATGGTTTTTAATGCAATATATATTTTTTACAGCATATTCTTATAATTCCCTCCCCCCCCAGTTCATTCATTGTTGGACATTTTCCTCCTCCAGGAATTATTTTTTAGTTGCTGACATTTAAGTACTTTTACTGGGATGGTAGATCCAAGAACTCATATAGATAAAATAGTATGGAACTAAATGAGCATTTTCACACATGCATACACCCTGTGAGGACTCTTCCCCTGTGAAGCAGCTGGTGGGTTCACATTGCGAGCCTTTGGGGTGGCAGTGCAGCTCCTAACTACCAGAATGCCCTCTTTTTAAATAGTTGTTGTGTTGTGTACCATCCAGTCAGAAACAACTTACGACGGATGCTCTAGTGGGTTTTCAGAGAGAGTAAATCACATGGGAGGCGATAGCTTATCTTTCTCCCATGGAGGAACTGGTGGATTCAAACTGCCTGCCTTTGGGTTGGCAGCATAATGTCTTCCTGCTGAGCCACCAGAGTTTATGCAATATTTGCCCTTTTGTTTCTGACATATAGTACAGTTTCATTTTCTATATATTTAACATGTTATGCAGTGTTTTATCAATTCTTCATTTGTTTTTTAGTCTTGTGTCATTTTCTTTGGGTGACTGTTCTGCCGTTTTTTAACCATGTGTATATTGATGGACACTTGAATTGTTTCTATAGCTTTGTTATTATAAACAATGTTGCAACAAACATGGATTTATATAAATTCAAGTGCTTATATAAATTCAAGTCAGAGCGCTTTTCTTTTTGGGGGGATGTATATATGTACTTCCCATTCCAAGAAAAAAAGGTGACCTGACAGAGTATGGAAATTATCAGACTATATCACTAATATCACACACTAGCAAAATCCTGCTGAAGATTATCCAGAAACGACAGGACCAGTACATTGACAGAGAACTGCCAGAAATACAAGATGAGTTTATAAGAGGTTGTGGCACTAGAGACATTATCGCTAATGTCAGATGGATCTTGGCAGAAAGCAAAGAGTACCAGAGAAATGTCTATCTGTGTTTCATTGACTATGAAAAGGCATTTGACCATATAGATCACAACAAATTGTGGCTAATCTTGAAGAGATTGGAATCCCAGCACAGTTTGTTGTGCTTATGTGAAACTTGTATTTGTACCAGGAAGAAGTCCTGAGAACAGTGTAAAGAAGCACTGCATGGTTCAAAATCAGGAAAAGAGTGTGTCAGGGATACATCCTGTCTCCATATCTTTTCAACCTAAATTCAGTATAGATAATTTGGGAAGCTGGGCTTTATGAGGAGGATGTGACATCAGAATTGGAGGAAGACCCATCAGCAACCTATGTTATACAGATCACACCACCTTGCTTGCTGAAACTGAGGAGGACATGAAGTGTTGGCTGCAAGATCTGTTAAGTCTGTAGTCTTCGATATGGATTGAAGCCCAACATCAAGAAAAAAGAGATTCTCACCACTGGACCAATTGACAGCACCATGATAGATGGAAAAGAGATTGAGGTTGTTAACAATTACAGTTTACCACTGGGCCAATAGGCAAGATCATGATAGATGGAGAAACATGAAAATATTGAAGCTGTCTATGACTTCATCTTGCTTGGATCCATAATTAACTCCCTTGGTACAAGAAGTTAATACATCAAAAGACATGTTGCATTAGGAAAAGCTACTGTCAAGGACCTATCCAAAGAGATAAGAAGCAACAATGTCAGTTTGAAGACTAAGATGTTCCTGATTCAAGCTATAATATTTTCAATTACTTGTTATACATCTGAAAGTTGGCCTGTACCTAAGGATGACAGAAGAAGAATTGATGCCTTTGAGTGTGGTGTTGGAGAAGAGTACTGAATATTCCATAGACTGCCAAGAGAACAAATATGTCTTGGAGAAAGTACAATCAGGATGCTCCTTGGAGGCGAGGATGGTGAAGCTTCAGCTCACAAACTTTAGGTATATTATTAGGAGGGACCAGTCTTTGGAAAAAGAGATTATGTTTTAAAAGGTAAGAAGTCAGTGAAAGAGAGGAAGACCCTTAACAAGATGGATTGACATAGTGACTGTAACAGGGCTCGATGTTTCAGAGATGATGAGGATGGCGCAGGACAGGACAAGATTCAAACCTGTCGTTCATAGGGTCACTATAATTGTTCTTTTTTAAAAATTTTTATTTTTATTTTAATATTTTTGAGTGTGTGTACCGCCAAATCGGATCTGACAGATACAGGAGGAAATTGTCCCTCCTTCCTTGGCAGAGCATCTGGTGGATTTGAACCTTGCGCCTCTGGGATTGCAGTGCAGCTTCTTGCCACTAGGCCACCAGAGCTCCCTATAATTGTTCTTTATGACACCCAACAACAGCAACAATGACAGTGTCATTGTTGGAGTGAGATGAAAGCTCTATTTTGATTTTCATCTTTCTAGTACAGAATGATCTTAAGAATTACTTCATGTGTTTTGTTTGATTGCCATCTGAATGTCTTCTTTGGTGGGGTGTCTGTAATGGGTTCTGCTACTTTTCTAAGTGATTTTTTTTTCTCTGTCCTTTTCTTGTCAAGATATTGAAGATTTCTAGAAAACATAGAGATTAGTTCCTTCTCAGATAGATCATTGCTGTATCTGGCTGCAATGCCAGATACTTCTTTCTCTCTATAGAGAGAGCTCTGGTGGCCTAGTGGTAAGAAGCTGTGCTACAATCTCAAAGGCACATGGTTCGAGTCCACCTGCTGCTCTGCAGATCAAGGATGGGCACTCTACTCCTGTGTGATTAACTGACTCCAAAAACCCACTGGAATGTGAGCTATAGGTCAATTTTGACTTGATGGCATCCACCACCACCACTACCACCACACACACACACACACACACACACACACACACACACTTTCAGTCTATAAATTCTTATTTTACCTTTTTTGAGAAGTCTTTTTTAATGATAAGGGTCTAATTCTTGGAAGATACTAACAGTCTAGTTTTTCCTCTGCTGGGAGTACATTTTCATTTATATCTGATCATATATGTATGGCATAGATTAAGGCTCCTATGTTTGCCTCTATTTTTTTCTTTGATGATCTTTGTAATTTTCAGTTTTAAATCTTGGTCCTTGTACAATCTTGAGCTTATTTTTTGAATCTTGAAGTGTTTTTTTTTTAATATGGTGTGAGGTATGTTGTTATTGTTACACATCATTGACTCAACTATAAATCATAGCAACTCCATGAACAAGAGTTTAGTAACCTGTCCTATCCTAAGTCACCCTCCTGATGATACTTGACACACTTGAGTTCACTGTTAGAGTCCCTGTGTCAATCCACCTCCTTGAGAGTCTTCCTGTCTTTAGTTGATCCTCCACTTTTCCACGCATGATGTCTTTTCCCAAGGCCTAGTTTTCCCTAACAACATGGGTAAAACATATGAGATGAAGTTTCACCATTCTTACCCCCAAGGAGTGCTCTGGTTGACTCTTAACAAGGACAACCTAAAGGATGGAATTGTCAAGGAGTAAATTTAGAGAGAGTGTCTGCATTTATATATAATTTGCAGAAATAATTTGAGAAAAGGAAAAAAAAAAGAAATCATCTGAGAGACAGCTTGTATGATAATCCTACCTGTAAAGTCATTATTCTGATCTCAGTCTGGGATGCTCCTTTCTTCTGCTCCAAATGAGAAGAGACTAATTGCTGCATATTGGATGGCAATTGCAAGTCATTAAATCCCCAGATACCAAACTGGGTGACAGGGCAATATTAGGCCAATTGAAATCACTATTAAACACTGAAGTGGCAATATTAGGCCACTGAAATGATCCCTGAGCCACAGCCCTAAGTCTTTCAGTTAAGGAAACAAGTCCCATGAGACAGTTGTTTATACATATTCAACATCAAAAACTCCTTTTCATGTGGCTAAGCAACAGCTACATTCCACAAAACCTCAGATTACACACGCTACTATAAACACGACAGTGTTCATCTGCTCAGGTGCAAATTCCTTCGTAGGGCTTCAAAGCCAGATATTTCTCTAGTTATAGTCTTTACAACTTTTACAAGTTTGCCAAGTTTCTAAACAAAAACTACTATTGTAACAGAATTACAATATTAAAGTCTGGTGAACTTTTGCACAACTCTACCCACTAGGCCACCAGAGTCCTGGATTGATTCAGGCTAACAACATACACATCCAAGATGCAAAGTGCTTTTTATAGTCCAATATAGATCTCTTTCTGTTGGAAATAATTTTTGCTAAGTAAGGGCCAAATTCGCTCAGTATTTCTTAAGCTCAAGGAACTGAAGAACAAATTCAAACCTCCAATTGCTATAATCAAGGATGCTTTAGGCAAAATATTAAATTATCCAGGAAGTGTTAAAAGAAGAAGGAAAGAATATACTGAGTCACTGTATCGAAAGGAATTGGCAGACGCAGAAGAATTTCATGAAACAACATATGAGCAAGCGCGTATAGTGATGAAGAAAGATCCAAGCTGCTTTGAAAGAAAGCAAAAAATAAGGCCCCAGAACATATTTCAGCTAACAGATGCTGCCTTGGATGTGCTCACCAAGGTGTGCCAAGAAATCTGGGGAACAACCACTTGACCAACTGACTGGAAGAGATCTATATTTGTTTCCATTCCAAAGAAGGGTGACCCAATAGAGTGTGGAAACTATAGAACAATATCATTGATTTCAGATGCAAGCAAGGTTCTACAGAAGATTATCTAAAAATGACTGGAACAGCACATCAGTAGAGAACTGCCAGAAATCCAGGCTGAGTTCAGAAGGGGTCATGGTACTAGGGACATTGTAGCTAATGTTAGATGGATCTTAGCTGAAAGCAGGGAGTACCAGAGGAATATATATCTGTGTTTCAATGATTGTGCAGAGGTGTTTGACTGTGTGGATCATAACAAACTGTGGCTGACTCTAAGAAGAATGGGAATCCCAGAACACTTGATCATGCTAATGAGAAACCTGTACTTG
>NW_006399810.1:10309056-10310727 GCF_000299155.1 Elephantulus edwardii | reverse complement strand
AAAAAAAGTAAAATTATGATATAATAGTATATGCTTATTGATATCATGTAAAAAATGTTAGTTATTGTTGTTACGTGCTATCAAGTTGACTACAGCTGATAGCCAAACCTATGGCTCTGACTTCTTCCTTATCATGAGCTAGTTTCACAGTCTCCAACACACCTGCTCCCATTGTCACAATCACTGTGTCAGCCTATCTCCTCAAGGGTCTTCCTTTCCTGTGCTGACCCTCTATCCTGTCAAGTATGATGTCCTTCTCCAAGGACTGGTCCCTCCTGGCAACATGCCCAAAATATGTGAGATAGAGTTTCAAAATTCTTGCCTCCAAAGAGCAAACTGGTTTCACCCTCTCTAAAACAAACTTGTTTGTTTTCTTGGTAGTCCGTAGTATATTCAATACTCTTCTCCAGCACTACAGCTCAAAGGCATGAATTCTTCTTTTGTCATCCTTAATCATTGTCCAGCTATCAGAAGCACAGCATGCATTTGCAAAAACCATGGCACATGATCAGTCCTTAGACTGACATCATTCCTTTTTTGCAATCTGGGGAGGTCCCTGATAGTGACTTACCTAAAGCAACTCATCTTGATTTTCTGACTGCTGGTGCCAAGAGTGTTGATTGTGGATCCAAGTAGGAGGAAATCAACAAACTCAATCTTTTCTCCATCTATCATGATGCTTCAAATTGGCCTAGTGGTATGAATCTATTTTTCTTGAGGTTGAGATGGAATCCATATTGATGACTGCAGTCCTTAATCTTCTGTAGCAAATGTCTCAAGTTCTAGTCAATTTTGGCAAGCAAGGTTGTGTCATCTGTATAACACAAGTTTATTGAAGAATCTTCCTTCAATCCCGGTGCCACATTGTTCTTCATAAAGTTCAGCCTCCCAAATAATCTGTTCAGCATAGAGATTGAAAAGGTTTGGGGAAAAGATAAGTCTCTGATGCACTCCTTTCGTGAGTTTGAACCATGCTGTGTTTCTTTGCTCTGTTCATATGATAGCATTTTGATCTAGGCATAGCTTTCACACCAGCACAATCAAGTGCTCTATGATTCCCATTCTTCTCAAGGTTAGCCACAATTTGTTGTGATCCACACAGTAAAATACCTTTGCATAGTCAATAAAGCACAAATAGACATCTTTCTGTTACTCTCTGCTTTCAGCTAATATTCATATGACATTGGCAATGTTATCCCTAGTGCCATGGCCTCTTCTAAACTCAGCTTTTGTTTCTGGTTGTTCTTTTCAAGAAGTGGTATTGCATGTTGAAGTGTCTTTGCATGATGATGCTTTTTTATTAATTATTTTTTTATTACAAAGACTTAGGGTTTCTAGTCATTCATTGTTGCACTTTTCACCCTGGCCACCCCTCCCCCCAATTCACTCTTCTCCTTGAAAAGAAAAAAAAAAACAACACAAACAACTCTTTCATTGTTATGCAATTCCTCCCCCCAAGTTCACGCCAATATGCAGCCTTTACTATGGACTTCTGTACTGACAAGAATAATCATTCATATATCACTTTTAAACAATTCTTTCCCTCATCTGTTTCAGTGCAATATACATCATTCCTTTCCTCCTTTTCTGTCTTCCCTCAACCTTGATGTCAGTTCCCTTTTACAACAGTGGCCCTATGCAATATTTGTCGTTTTGTGACTGAGATATTTC
>NW_006399810.1:10298493-10308171 GCF_000299155.1 Elephantulus edwardii | reverse complement strand
CTCTGTACAGCAATGCACAGACCAGTGCTATACCACCTAGAAGAATGTTTGTCAGGAAAACAATTTGAACCTGGCCTGAGGGCTGCAGGCCTGAGGGTCCTTTGGGGCTTGAAACCCCTTTCTGCCTTAAACCCTAGGCCAACCCTGGAGGGCCTCACTCCTGGGGGCCAGAGCAGTCCTGCAAGCCAAACACAAGACCGAAAAACCACTCAACTCCAAAAGCTTGCCATAATACCTGCAAAATGCAGGTGGACCACACTAAGCTTTGGCAGCAAATTTCTCACTAATAATTAGAACATGGAATATAAGAAGTATGAATGTAGGAAAATTGGATATTGTTTAAAAAAGAAATAGAACTCATAATTACTGACATAGTATGCTGAGATGGATTGGCTTCGGCCATTTTGAATCAGACTATATGATCTACTATGCTGGCAATGCAAAAGTGAGGGAAAACGGTCACATTCATAGTAAAGAACATTTCTAGATCCATCCTGAAATACAATGTTGTAAGTGACAGAATAATATTCATATGCATACAAGGAAAATCTATTCTTTGCACTCTCATTTAAATATATGCCCAAACAACTAAAGCCAAAGAGGAGGGAAAAAATGTTAGAGAAAACTCTTATATGTAAATGTTTAATTCCTATCATAACTCGACATGTTACATGTAACACATCAAAAAAAGTGGGTTTTTTTAAATTTATGAGATAGGAAAAGTTATTCCGTGATCTTTCATGAAGTTTCAAAATTGTCAAGAGTTTATAATAGATCAATGAGAAACAACATATAAATTATTGATTCAAAGGTTATAGATATTTTTTTAAAAAAGCTTTTTCCAAAGCCATGCACTTTGATTTTTCACTCAATAATTTACCCTAATGAGATACTGAATTTTTTTTTAGATATTGAATTTTTGTCTTCAAAGCGGATTACACAAAGAACAACTTATTTCTTCAAGCCAGTTATCAAAGGAAATTTGGATATTTTAAAAAGAAGAAGCTATGTTTTTCCTTTTTGACATTATAGCTTTAAAAAGTTCTTATAACTTATTAAAATTTTAGTCTGATAGATAAAACTTTGAACATATCAAATAAAATTCTCTTTTATATAAATCTTTGGAAATTTGTCTTTGTTTTCTATCTCTGCAAAAGGAGCAGATGCAACATGGGGGTGGCCAAGTCTGACTTCTAACCATTTTATAAAAGGGAACTGTCTCCATCAATCATATGCATCTGCAAATAGAAATCACTTTGGTCAGACATGGCATTCATCCCACCCCCCAGCCCCCATGCCCCTGCACCTCTTTCTACCAATTGTTTGGGTCTGATAGTCGTTGTTTTTTGTAGATTGGTTTGTTATGTTCTTTTTACTGTGTTGTTGTGTGTGTGTGTGTTTTTAAATTGTAAAAAAAATGTATGGGGATTCAAGAGGCTAAGAGGTGGGAGCAGAAGGGTGAGGAAGGGTAGGGATTGTTTGGTGGTAGAGAGTGTGGGTAAAGGAAATAAAAAAGACCCAGTGGGGACTGGAAAAGACTGGGTAGTGGTGGGCATAGTCCAATGGTGATGATGATGATGATGATGATGATGATGATGATTTTTTTTCTTTTTAAGAAAGAAATTGTCTTTTTTATTTGTGAGTTTCCCAAAGGGACACAAGACTCTGGCTGCCTCATGCTGAACAGGGGCATTGAGACAAAGGGGAAGGGGAGCCCACTTTAACACTTTACTGGTGGTCTTGAATTCAAGCTACAATGCCTTCTTGTTCAGTTAGAAGATATTTTCACCACATCTTCTACCGTCTGGACTACAAGGTGTTTGTGTGGTGGGTGAGTCCAGTGGGAGTGGCTGGCTGAACTTGAAGGCTCCATCCAACTTTGCTTCCTTAGCTGGCAGTTATGTCCTTTTATCTTTGGAACTGTGCTCAGGTTCAGGTTTTGGAACAAGACTTAGTGTTCAGGTTACCTATAGGAAAGGGAGCAAACCTAGAGAGAACAAATTTGTGACTTACAAAAAAATGGGGCTTTGAAGGTGTTACTTACAGGTGTACTGGAGAAAGAGATGGAAGAAAGTGACTTAGATAAAGTTCTTCATACACACTTGTCGGCTCACCCCAGGGGCTGTGCAGCACTCCCCAGGGGCAGGGTGGATCTCTCCAGGGGCCTGATATTCATTGTTGACTCACAGACTTTGCTCACAGTTATGGTATCAAGAGTGGTGTTTATTAGAGAAGTAGATTGGAGAGTGGCGGAAACAAAGAATATCACTCAGTGTAAGTCCAGGTTTTAGCCTAGAAGTCCCAAGGCACAATTCCTCATTTAGTCCAGGCTTCAGCTTCAGTTTAGCAGTTAGCTTTTCTTTCATTATCTGGCAAGAACAGCACAATATTTAACTGTGGCCTTTATCTCAGGGATCCTCTGGTTACACTTTGCCATAGTCTCTCCACCAGCATTAGCAGAGTCTTGCCATCAGGTTTTCACTTTCACCAAGGTCTTGATCCAGTTTCCCTCAAATCTTATTTCTCAGTATGGGAATCTCTCTCTCTCTCTCTCTCTTTCTCGCTTATCATTGTCCTACAGCTGTTGATTTGTAAGACCATGTGCCAGCAGTTAAGGTAACTTGAGACTAGAAGGGGCTAATGTAATGGCTAAAAAAGCCAACTTTCAAGCTACAACTACACTCTCTTATTATAGTATATCACTTTAAGTGGCAGTAATGGACACATTCATCAGCTGACCCAAACATTTTGTCATAAAAATGTACAAACATTTTGTACATACATTTTATTAATTTAATCTATTTGTTATCTAAGGACCTTGGGAATTACTTTGTCTATATAAGAGAAAATATAATTACTATTTAAATAAAGTTCATTTGGTTTATATTTCCATTTAAACCTTAGCTATTTTTCTTCCTTGTTGTGTGCCAGCAATTCAGATCCAGCTGGCACAGGAGGAGATTGCCCCTCCTTCTCCAGGAGAGCATCTGGTGGATTTGAACTGCATGCCTAAAGGATTGCAGCACAGCTTCTTGCCACTAGGCCACCAGAGCTCCCTTAAACCTTTACTATTTTATTACAGGTGTGCCTCAGTGTACTTTCTCTGTTCTAGTTTTTTAAAATTCTTTTAAAATAAAGATAACTTGTTTATAGTTCTTTTACAATGATGATCCTCCTAATTTCTGATAAAGGCATGATTGAATATATCAGCTGCTCAGAGGCAGAAGGATGGGAAATCTCTTCCCAAGAGATTTACTGCCTCTGAAAGCCTTCTGTATCAACTATTAATTCTAAGAAAGTATCTTTCTTTCTTTTGTCCAGCAAAATCTTCACTGCCTGGAGCAAAAAAAAATACCCACCTAAAACTGAAAGCCCTCAACCTGGAACCAACTCATAGCTGACCTTTCAGCTGTAAATCACATGAGAGACTGTAACTCAAATGGAAGAACATTGGCCATCTTCTCCCAGGGAGCAGCTGGTGGATTCCAACCAAGAAATGTGGCTTTT
The DNA here is from genome assembly GCF_000299155.1 of Elephantulus edwardii. Taxonomy (NCBI): domain Eukaryota; kingdom Metazoa; phylum Chordata; class Mammalia; order Macroscelidea; family Macroscelididae; genus Elephantulus; species Elephantulus edwardii. The sequence continues at coordinate 10,304,664 of NW_006399810.1, read as the reverse complement.
GGGTTAGCAGAGACTAGACCACCAGAGTTTCTTCTGCATGGGAGGTATCTTTTTAAAATCTCTTTGGAGAGGTACATGACCTCAGTGGTCAGGACCAGAGGAGGTCTAATTCTACCCTATTTTTTTCTAGTCCAAGACAAAAATTGGTCAATTCATGTATATATTTTAAGGCCATCTAGTTATTTTGAGCTCCGTGGCCTTCCCAGTGGGTAAGGCGTTGTGGTACCAATTCAAAGGCAGGCAGTTTGAATCTACCAGCTGCTCCAATGAAGAGACATGGGCAGTCTTCTCCCATACAGTTTCCAGCCTTCTCTGAAACCCATTGAAGGGTCAGCTTGAGGCTTTCAACTTGATGGTAATGAGGGGTTTTTTTTCCATTTAGTTACTTTGGAAAATAAAAGAAAAATAATTTGGTTATCCTTTCTCTTTCAAATTCTTTCCTTTTGACTATTTTCTTGAGAAAGTTGTTGGTGAGAAACATGCCAACCCAAAGGCATGAAATTTGAATCAACTAGCTGCTCCTTTGGAGAAAGATGAGCAATCTCCTCTCATGTGATTTACTGCTTCTGAAAACCCACTGGAGTGGATTTAGTTTTGAGTTGGTTCTGACTCAATGATACAAAACAACAACAACATTTATTTTCTGTGGAAACAGTTTTATCTTCTCTTTATCACAGTGTTTTATTCATTCATTAAATGCCAAATCTCTTAAATAAATCCAGTAATTAATAGTTACTAATTTTTTATTCCCCTTCTGTGTTTATTATAGATCTCTTCTTTCCCATACTGGAACTACTGGTTCTAACAGATTAAAGTGTGTCTATTTGGTGTTTGCTTCGGCAGCACATGTACTAAAATTGGAATGATACAGAAAAGATTAACATGGTCCCTGCACAAGGATGACACAAAAACTCGTGAAACGTTCCATATTTTTGTCTTTTAAAACAGTGGATATAAGGAAGTTCTGGTGGCCTAGTGGCAAGGAGCTGCACTACAATCCCAGAGGTATGCGGTTCGAATCCACCAGATGCTCTGCGGGAGAAGGAGGGGCAATGTACTCCTGTACCAGTCCAATCTGATTTGACAGCACACACACAAAAAATAATAAAATAAAAAATAAAAAAGTGGATAAGATTGACAGAAAATAATATATTTAATGAAAAAAAAATTAAAATTAAAGTGTGCTATTTTCAATTGTTTCCTTTGCATCTGAAAGTTGGACAATAAGTAAGGATGAATGTTATAATATTACTGTGTACCATCAAGTTAGACTGACCCATAGCTGACCCTCCCATAGGTTTTCAGAGGCAGTAATCACATGGGACGAGATTGCCCATAATTCTCCTTTGGAGCAGCTGATGAACTTGAACTCACTGCCTTTGGGATTGTAGCAAAATTTCTTATCACTAGTCTACTGAAGAAGAATAAACAAAAAATAAACAATCCATATTTTTTCCTATGTACTTTCAAATACACTTATTCATATCAAAGTTTCTCAAAATAGCTCTCTTTTGTTTCTTAATTTTTTAAATTTTAATTGAGATTTTAACGAAAGTTTATAGAGAACTTGGATTTCCACTCATTCATTGTTGGGTATTTTCCTCCCTACTAACCTCTGTTCGTTTTTCTCTTTGAAAAAAAAAATTTTTTCATTGTTGCACACAAAATAGCTCTTAAAAGTCCAAATCATAAGAGAGAGACAAGAAGCAGTGTTTACTTAAAGAGAAAAAAAAATCAGATTTTTAGATCATTTAATTAGGCCATGGCTTTCAACTCAAAACAATTCAAACTCGACACTCTAGGCTAGAGTCAAACTCCCAGAACAAAATAAAACAGATAAAGCATACAGGCTCAGCAAGTCTAGCTCCAAACCCAGACTTACACAGTACAACATAGAACCAAATTATGAGAACTTAGTTTTTTAATGATGAATGATGAATGAGCTGCACTGCCAGCTCAAAGGTAGTCAGTTCAAATCTACCAGCTCTTCTGAGGGAGAAAGATGGGTACTATCCTCCTGTGCAATCTCCTCCTGGTCTCTGAAAACTCACTAGAGTGTCAGCTATGCGATAATTCTGACTCGATAGAAATGAGTTTGAGTTTGAATTTTTAGTTTCTTAAAATTTATATAGCCATTCTTAGAGGTGACAGATTAAATTTAACAGAAAAAAACAGGGCCTAGTTAAATTAGAGCTCAGAGCTCAGTCCTTCTTACAAAACTTGAATATCAAACAAAAGTTCCTCAGAGGAAAAAAGGTAGATGGAAATTCATTTACACACAATGACCACGGAATTTAAAAATTTCTTTTAAGTTCATTCAGCTTATAACCTTTCCAAACAGGAACCCTAAATCAATGTTCTGGTAGAGGAAATCCAGGCACATAAGGAAATGAAGAATGAGTTGAAACTTTTGTTTTCCACAGTCAAATAAAATTCTCAAAAGATTCTGAGATTGCCTTGTAACAACCACACAACATTTGGTTTCATTTCTTCTGAGCTTTATTCATTCTGCTGGCTAGGGACTTAGTCTCTTATCTGAAATATACTTGTTAGATGCTGTCAGTCGGTCTGATTCAAGTACATTAGACCAACACCATCTACAATCATTGCTGTATTTGAGCTTGTTGTGAAGACCACTGTGTCAATCATCTTGCTGAAGGTCTTTCTTTACACAATGTCTTTCTTCAGGGATTGGCTCCTTCTGAGGACATGTCCAAAATAGGTGAGATGAAGTCTTTCCATCTTTGCTTCGAAGGAGCATCCTGGCTGCACTTGTTCCAAGACGGATGCTTGTTCTTCTAGTTGTCTATGATATATTTAGTATTCTTCACCAATACCACAATTAAAAGGTATAAGTAATTCTTGGTCTTCCTTACTCAATGTCATGTTTCCACATGTATATTGAAAATACTATGGCTTGGGTGAAGTATGGTAAACTCAATAATAACAACAACAGGGCATTTTCTGATGAGCTAGTATTTACAGAGCTTAGTGAAACCAGTCACACAAGTTTATCATAAGATCCCACAAGTTTCAGTTGATAGACCGTAAACATTTCAGAATAACCTATTATTGTTATCTGTAGTGTAAAAATAGCACAGCTGGCTTGTGGGCAGCAATGTCCAACCTTCAGTTGTTGCAGACTGAGGGTAAAGTATTTTTGTAATTATTAATAATGAGACAGACAACCAGGAATGATATAGAACAGAGAGCTTGAAAGACAGGGGGCCAGCAGTTCTCCTGACTAAATGCCTCAAGCCATGCCTCTCTGGGTATTTATTGAGAATCATAAGGAGGGTAAACAAAGGAAAATCATAAGGGAGTACAAAATAAAAATAAGGGATCATGGGGAACTCTTTTACAGATAAGGCCAGTTCTTAGGGAATGCCTTAGTGCCTCAGGGTGAATTCTAGCTTGTATTAAGCCTCCCTCATATCCTGATATAGCATTTGGTTTATTATTAATATTAAAGTTGATATTTGGCTTCCCACATTCGCTAACTCCACAGAAAGGGTAAGTGCCCCCTGAAAACAGCAACCGTGCAAAAACTGTGCTTCGGTGGTGTAGTGCATAGGGAGTGGCACAACTAACCTAAAAGTAATGCCTCTTTAAGTGGTTGGAATTTACTAACAGCTCAGTGGGAGAAGGTGGGCAATCTCCTGTGTGCTTTACAGAAACTCACTGGAGGGTCAAAGATGAGTTAGTTCCAACTAGAAGGCAGTGAGTAAGTGAGTGGATGATGAGGTCAAACATGTCTTTACACTCCTAGCACCTTCTTCTGTCAATTCTGACACCAACCATCCCTGCCAGAGCACTTGCTGCTTGACTACTGAATCCACCATTGTAATGACGACACAAACCTCAACACTCACAATTTGGGGACTTATCAGGAGAAAATAACTTATAATCCAGGTTGAAGACAGTGAAGATGCAGTTCTTCAGTGAGGACAACTTCTCAGGTATGCTCACAGGACCTCCTAGCTTCAACCTCACAGCTCTGTACTTTGTGATTGCTAACACAAAGCTAACACAAAGTCTGTGCATCTCTGGTGGTTCAAAACCACCAGTAGCTGCAAGGAAGAAAGATAGGCAGTCTTCTCCCATGAAATTTTAAGTTTCAGAAAGCCATTGCAGGATCAGCTATGAGTCAGTTCCAATGTGATGAAAATGACAGAAGGGGGCCCCTGGGGTTAGTATTCTTTCTGTGAGAACCAACTGTGCAAGGAAGGATACGGGTAGCAAGTTTCCTGACATAATAGATTATGATGTTATTTCTATTCTTTTTATCTCTATTCTTAACCCCTACCTTTATTTGCTAATGCTAGTTAAGATTTTTAAAAAGCCAAACTTTGAATAAGCAGAAGTAAAGGTAAAGGGGTAAAAAGAAGTAAAATGGTCTAATCTGGATTTTAATTAGTCCATTTAGTTTTGCCAAACACGTCACATTTTCGGGGTTGTATCCACAATTTTGATGCCCATTAGATTGCTTTGGCACACATCAACCAACTGAATCTGAACCTTTGGGGTTAGAGCCTAGCATGGACGTTTGATTTGTGGTAAAAATATAAAAAAAAACCTTTTTGTTTCTTTCTTCACAGGAGATCAGGAAATACTTTATTGACAGCTAGGCACATAGCCATTGGAGGGGAGCACACAGGACAGCAACTAAAACCCATCAGTTAGCAAGAGCGTTTTGGGCCAGGCACATTGCATCCTGGGGTTCTCTTAGATGAGTCGTTCTTGCTGTGGGGGGATTCCCTCTTTTTCCTCCACATGCTCCTTGATTCGCTCCACCTTGTCTGTGGGTTCAATGTCAATTTCAATCTCCTTTCCGGTCAGGGTCTTCACTTTAATTAGCATCTTCTTCCCAGTTTAGGCCTGTGCACTGATAAATTCCTGCCTGTATCGCTGCTAAAAAGAAAAACATTTTGTCAATTTAAAACTTCTACTTGTGTCATTTTCACTATTTCATAATTATTTACCCTCAAGAAAAAAAATCAACTCATAGCTGAGCCTCCAGCAGGTTTTCAGAGGCAGTAAATCACACAGGAAGAGATTGCCCAACTTTCTGCCACAGAACAGTTGGTGGATTTGAATCTTGTGCCTTTGCCTTGGCACCACAGCTCCTTACCACTAAGCCAAGATGGAGGGAATACAAAGTGTCACTGTACCAAGAAGAATTGGCCAATACCTAAATGTTTCCCTGAGCACCATGTGTTCAAAAGCCAATGGTAATGAAGGAAGAACTTCAAGCTCCACTGAAAGCACTGACAAAATATAAAGCCCCAGGAATTGATGAGATACTAATTGACATGTTCCAATGAACAGATGCAACCCTGGACATGTTCACTAGCTTGTGCTAGGAAATCTACCTGGCCAAATGATCAGAAGAGATCAATATTTGTTCCTATTCCTTAGAAATGTGATCCAGCAGAATGTAAAAATTACTAAGCAAAAATAAAAAAAAATTTAAAAAAAATTACTAAGCAGTATTCAGAAAGCTGGACAATGACTAGAGATGAGAGAAGGAGAATTGCTGCCTTTGAGCTTTGGTGCTGGAGAAGAGTACTAAATATACTCTGGACTTCTAGGAGAACAAACAGGTTCATCCTAAAGAAGGGGAGATCAGGCTGCTCCTTGGAGGCAAGGATTCTAAAGCTTTGTCTCACACACTTTGGGCATGTTGCTAGGGAGACCAGTCCTTGGAGAAGGACATCATGCTTGGGAGGTTGGAGGGACCCTGCAAGAGAGGAAGACTCTCGATGAGATGGATTGACTCAGTAACTGGGGTAATGGGCGTAGGTGTGTCAGAGAAAATAAGGTTGGCTCTGGATAGAGCAGGATTCAAAGCTGTTGTACATAGGGTTGCAATGAGTTGCAAGTCACTCAAGGGCACATAACAACAATATCATTAATATAACACGCAAGCAAAATATTGTTGAAGATCATCCAAAACAGCTACACATTGACAGAGAACTGCTAGAAGTTCAAGCTGGGTTTAGAAGAGGCTGTAGCACCAAGGATTTCACTGCTGATATCAGATGGATCTTGGCTGAAAGCAGAGAATAACAGAAGAATGTCTATTTTTTGCTTTATTGACTACGCAAGTGCATTTGACTGTGTGGGCCATAACAAATTATGATTAACATTAACCTTAAGAAAAATGGGGGG
>NW_006399810.1:10270388-10298393 GCF_000299155.1 Elephantulus edwardii | reverse complement strand
AAGAATTCCAGAACACTTACAAGAAATTAGTGCCTACAGCAAGAAGCTGTTATCTGAACAGAGAATGGGAATATGATATTGTTTAAAATCAGGGTATGTGTGAGTTGGGGTTGTATCCTTTCTCTATACCTACTTGATCTGTATGCTGATCAAATCATTCAAAAAGCTGAATTGTATGAAGAACAAAGTGGCATCAGGATTGGAGGAAGACTCATCAACAACTTGCCTTAAGAAGATGACACAGCCTTGCTTACTAAAAGTGAAGAGGACTTGAAACCCTTGCTGCAGAAGAGCCAAGAGAACAGTCTTCAATATGGTTTATATCTCAATATCAAGAAAAGAAAAATTCTCACCACTGGGTCAATAGGCAACATCATGATAGATGGAGAGGAAAAAAAAAGGAAATTGTCAATGATTTCATCTTACTTGCATTCACAATCAACATCATTGCTACCAGCAGTCAGGAGATAAGAGACATATTGCATTGATAAAGTCTGCTGTTAGGAACGTCTCCAAATTATTGAGGAGCAATGATGTCAGTTTGAAGGACTAATGTGAACCTGATTCAGGCCATGGTCTTTTCAACCACTTGTTACGCATCTGAGAGTTGGACAATTGATAAGGATGACAGAAGAATAGATGCCTTTAAGTTGTATTGGAAAAGAGTACTAAAGGGTCCTATTGACTCCCAAAAGAATGGTTTTAGTGTAAAAGCAACCATGTGTGATGCCCAGCAATGACAACTGTTGAATACTGAGCTAATTCTGAAACCATATGGCCTATGGCTAGTTCAGAGAAACCTCCATGCAAGTCAGTTTTTTATTTTCACACTGATGAAACTCTTTTATTATGCACATATCACATTAACGTCTTAAAGGCAAGGAAGCCCTTAAAAACAAAGCCTGTGGTCTGCTTTATTTACATTTCTATGCCCTGCCAACCTGGATGATCCCCTTTTGTATCACATATTGTGCATTTCTCCTTTCTGTGTTATGTGACCATCCTGGTATCTGCTAAGATGAAGGCATGAGGCTGCCACTCATAACCAAAAGTCTCTTACCTAAGAAGCCAGGAACTCAGATGTGATGGACACTCCCTTTTTTGCTTATCACCTTGAGGTAAATAGAACTTAAATAATGTAACTTGTTTAAAATCTTTCTGCTAATGTAACCTTGAGGAGTTTGGGTTTAGGGGATCTGCTAGCTGTCTGATTCTCCCACTCTTTATGCATCTTTTCCCTTTCTTATATAGTATGCCAGAATAAACCACCTTTTCATGATTTTTAGAAAATGAGATGGGATGGTATTAATAAGTTCAGAAGTCTCCAAAAAAGTATCAGTTATAAGACTATATAGTTACAAAACTGATACCTGAATTCTTTCCCCCACTTTCTTTAGTCATGTAAGTACTTCAAATGGCCTATGTACCAGGACAGGAAATGCATCTTTCCTAGATTAGCATTCACCTCTTTGAAACTTTTTTCTCAGACATATGTAAATTATGCCTTAAACTGCCTTTTTACCAGGAAGGGAAATGCATCTTTCCTGGATTAACATTTATGTTTTCAAAACTGTTTTTCCTCAGTCATATGTTAACTGTTTCATAAACTGTTTAAATGTAGAAATTCTGTACCTTAAATTAGTATCTAACCCAAGTAAAAAAACTAATGATTATTCCCAAGACAGGAAGACAGTTTTTGAGGGGAAAATCACTGTCCTCCCAGATCTGCAATAAAGTGCTATGTATGTATTGATTGCAATCCGGCTCTTATTGGCAATCGACTATGGAAAGAATCCCTTGCGTTCAATAATAACTGGAGTTGTTACTGATTTCCCTCCCACCCTCTACAACAGAACAAATAGATATATCTTGAACAAAGTACAGCCATAGTACTCCTTGGAGGCAAAGGTAGCAAAGCTTCATTTCACATACTTTGGACGTGTTGTGGTTATGTGCCATCCAGTCACCTGCGATTCATAGGGACCCTATGTACAATAGCTCTGAAGCCTGCCCTATCCCAAGCCAGTCTCACTGACTCTGACACATCTACCCCCATTGCCCTAGTTACTGTATCAATCCATCTCATCTGGGGCCTTCCTCTCCTGTGCTGTCCCTCCACACTTCCGAGCATGTCTTTCTCCGAGAACTGATCCCTTGTGGCCACCTCCACAAAGTATGTGAGAGAGAGCTTCAAAATCCTAGCCTCGAAGGAGAAACTTGGTTTCAATCTCTCAAAGGGAGACCTATTCATTTCCTTGGCAGTCCATTGTATGTTAAAGATTCTTCTCCAGCACCACAACTTGAAGGCATAGATTCCTTAGTCATTATCCAGCTCTCTGATCCATAGCAAGTAATTGCAAAGTCCATGGGCTAGATCAGGTGCACCTTAGTTTCTAGACTAATGTTGCTTCTCCATATTCTGGAAAGGTCCCTGACAAAAGATTTACCTAATGTAATTAGTCTTTTGATTGCCAGACTGCTGGTGCCAAGAGTGTTGATGAGCATGTTGCTAGGAGAGGCTATTCCTTGGAAAGAAACATTGTCCACGGAAAAGTGGAGGGTCGGTGAAAGAGAGGAAAACCCTTAACAAGATGGATTGACCCCATGACTGCAGCAATTGGCTCAAGGATAGAGCAGGGCTCAGACTTGTTAATTCTAAGGTCTCTAACAACAACAACTTGTGTCCTTCGACGACTTTGATTATATGTTTTATAGCCTTTCTTCTCTCCTTTTCTAATTTGTTCCCTTACCATCAATGTAGACCCAATGAATTTCCTAAAGCTTCCCACTGGTTTTGCTGTATGGCCAGGGTGGGGGAAAAGGTGTTACTGAATGCAAGGGTTTCTTTCCATAATCAATTTTCAATAAGACAGACAAATTACAATATCCATAAGCTCTTTATTACAGATCTGGGAGAAAGAAGTGAGATCCTTCTCAGAGATGGCCTCCCTTTCTGGGAGTGATCATTCGGGTTTTTATACTAGGGTTAGATACTAACATGTTTAATACAATACACTTTTGTTAGTAAAGTTACAAAATTTCTACATTTGAAAAGAACAGTTCATATATAAGTACTAGTAATTAAAGAAAAGCATACTTCCCTTCCTGGTAAACATGCAGATTAAGATACAATGTACATATAACTGGGAAAAAGAAATTTCATAGAGGTAAATGTTAACCTAGGAAAGATGCATTTCTTCTCCTGGTAAACCGATAGCTTAAAATATTTTAAAAAAGAAGATAAAAGACTAAAGAAACAAAACAAAGAATTCTAAGACAAAATACCTAGTTTTGGAGGTTGAAGAAAACTGATGTCAGTTTTATAACTATATAACTATAGTCTTCTAACTGATACTTACTTAGAGAATTCTAAATTTAGTAATACCTCCCTATCAAAGACTCCATGAAAACTTGGCCACTGAATGACCTTGCTGAGACTTGGGGCCTGCTGGTGCCCCAGGAGAAGGCAGGGAACCAATTCACAGAGTGCCCTAGCTGTGGAAGGTAAATGTCCCAGTCAACTTCACAAGCTCTTGCTTTTGGTTTCACCTTGGTTGATTGTGAATACAGCTGCACCCTGAGTTATATCAGAGCCATATAACTAGGGCAAGGATTGACCTTTTGTATCGCCAAGGATCCTGGGTGTGACTCCAACACATGGTGGACCATTTACTGATACCAATCTGGAAATCTAGACAAAGAATTATCCAACAGGCAGCCTCAACTTGCCTCTTTCCAAAGAGGGTGATTATGATTATAAAGTTGAGCATTTTAGGTGGTATTAATGTGTCCCTCTGATGTTACTCACAGCAGACTCAAATGTGGAAAATCCTTCCTGATCATCCTTCTTCTAGTCAATACATTGTTGAGCTACTTACATAGAATACAGTCTACTTAACCTACTTAGTGAGTAGTCAGTCAGCTGATTTCTTGTGTTTGCTCCCATGAAGTCCTGCATGAACTAGCAGTATGCTGCTCCGGGAGCATGTACCCAAGGATATTTGTCGGATAAATTGCTACAAGTGTAATTTTGAGACAATGGACGTTTTTATTTGTAGTGATATGGAATCACCTGCTCTTTAAGCATATAGTCTGCAAAAGACCTTAGTTTGTGTTTTTGTTTTTGTTTTTTAGTTTTTTGTGTGCCATCGAATCGGAACCGACTGGCACAAGAAATTGCCCCTCCTTCTCCAGCGGAGCATCTGGTGGATTCGAACTGTGCGCCTTTGGGATTACAGTGCAGCTTCTTGCCACTAGGCCACCAGAGCTCCCTAAGACCTTAGATTCAAGTCACACTCATTCCACATACTACCTCATATGTGCAGGTTCTGGGGAACCCGGGAGCATTTAGCTCTGGCTAGATAACCATAAACCCCCAGTACCATAAAGAAACATGAAACTGAAAGAATCAAACCTGTTGCTGTTGAGTTGATGTTGACTGAGAGTATGTTAATATTGGAAATGTTCATGGGGTTTCCTAGCTATAATCTTTATAGCATTAGATTAGAACCAAGCAAAAAGTTTACGCTTGGAAAATTAAACTATCAGAACCAAGAAGCCAATATTAACATGCATAAAACTGGTGCTTTAGGCGCATGAGTCAGAAGTAGTGGACGCTGCGAACACATAAGTGACAGACAATAGGGACTAGAATGAGAACCGCCCACTAAACTTTGAGCTCTCCAGAGTACCATCTCATTGGCCAAACTCCAGCCAGAGTTCACCCAGAGAAGGAGCCATCTTTAGGGCCTCACTTTTCAGTAGCACACTGCTTCCCCTCTGTATTTCTTTCAGGAGAGGAGGTCCGTCCCTTTGGGGATGTAACTTTCTGAGAAATCCATTATTACTTTGTTACCTTCATTTCTGCCTCCTCTTCTCTTTCTCCCCTACATTCTAATAAAAAGCTTCAGCCTGTACTTGAATACTCCAGACACTGAAGTCGGTTCTCCTAAGATACACTACATTCGCTGTATGCTGTACAACCTTGGTACCCGAGTCCCCTTCTCGAGTCTGCTCTCTTCTCTAATCTCTTCCGTCGGGTACAATTCCTTTGCCTGTACAAGAAGTGTTAGCGAGGGCACTTATCAAACCAAAACAATAGGAGCGAGATGCCTCAACTTTCTCTTGTAAAGCAGCTGAAGAGTGTTACCATAAAACTTGGTTTCAAACCTCTGGAGCCGCTGATTCCAAAAAAGTTCTCATGTGTCAGAAGAGAAATTGAGACCCTTTATGAGGGGTCTAGCTAAAAGGGATACCAGAAGCAACGCCAGCTGCCATTCTGTTTCCTGGTCTCCTCACCTACCTAAGTATCCAGTACATAGGAAAGAGTCAGAGGCTGAGAAACAGTAATCAGGAGGGTGGCAGATGACTCATAATTGAAATTTTGTAAGTATATTCTCCTGTGCAGATTATCTCTTCCTCAGTTTGGAAGCTGTTTGTCCATTCCTGCCAGTCTAGACACCCAGATGCCTTAAGAAGGTCATTAGATATTCTCTTGCCTGTTCTTAAGTCTGTTCTGTAAGCGTGAAGTGTTCCTATCTTTGTTAAGAAGATTAATAAATAAAATCATTGCTCCTGGGCTGGAACCTACTCCCATCTGACTCTTTATTGAGTTTCTGAGGCTGTAAATCACACAGAGGATAGATTGTCTGTTTTTCTCTTGGAAAGAAATCCTGTGGCTTCAAACTTCCAGGGAGAGGAAGCCTTTGGCTTTGCAAAGCAACTCCCTGTTGTTGTTGCTGTTAAGTGCCGTCGAGTCCCAGGCGACTCATAGCGACCCTATGAAGGAGAGTCCTCGGCGTTTGGGTGTCTCTCATCCTCTCTCCAGGTTCATAGGGTTTCCGGAGGCAAGCTATTATGGAAGTGGATGTCACTCCTCCTCCCAAGCTTACTGTCTGCACTAAGGAGCCCTAATAGCAGGTTAGGTATCGGGCTGCTAAGTGAAAGGTCAGTGTTTTGAGTGAAAGGTCAGTGTTTTGAGTCCACGAGGAATTCCGGGTGAGTAAAATGTGCAGTCTCCTCCTGTTAAGGTTTGATGTAAGTCCTGTCGAGTTGACTAATTGTGACCCTATGAACACTGGATCTGAACTCTGTCTTATCCTGTGACATCCTCATCATCTCTGACACACTAAAGCCCACCATTACAGTAACAGTGTCAATGCATCTCATTGTGAGTCTTCTTCTCCTTCACTGACCATTCACTTTGCCAACCATGATGTCCTTTCCTAAGGACTGGCCCCCCTTAACAACACGCCCAAAGTATGTGAGATGAAATTTCTCTATTCTCGCCTCCAAAGAGCACCCTGGCTGTACCTTTAATTGTTAATCTTTACAGCCTGATGGAGAGTAAGCCATGAACTCGAAATCAACTAGATGGCAGGGGTTTGGTTTGGGTCAGCTACCATTACCACTACTTCTTCAAACCTTAGTTTTGTGGTTCCTCCCTCAGGAAGCCTTCCTGGTCCCCAGAGCCTCTCCTCTGTGCGCTAACACAGCCTGCACCCCCTGACGCTCTGTTCCCACCAGTTCTGTAACTGCCTATGGGTCTAACCTCTGTATTCTTCGGTGTAAACTATCTTGTCTTGTTCACCATTGACTCCTCAGCTCCCAGCCCAGGGCCTGGCCCCAAACCAATTCTTGATGTGTATTTGCTAAGCAAACAATCGAATAAGAGAATGGCATGCTGTGTGCCTGGCCCCATGTGAGCGGCTCTAAAGTTCTGCCATGCATCATGGTGGCATATGCCAGTCTGCGGGATTTCAGGCATCCTGTCTCACCCTAATACCCACCACTGCAGCCTAACTATTGGGGTGACTAAGGAGGTTTCTGGAACTTTCACTGCTAAGTCAGTCTGGTTTTAAAGCATCATCTCTCCCTCTGAGTGGGTTGGGAGTTCCTAACACGGGGTCACTTTTCCCTCTCAGCCAAATAGCATGAAGAACATCAAGAGGTGGGAACCAGCAACAGGGTCACTGCTCCCCGTGATTTAGGGTTAAGCAACTCCCTAGGGAAGCTCAATTGGGGAAGATGCCACTACAGTTTCCTTACAAGACTTCAGCAGGTCCTTTCTCCTCGTTAAGCTGGAATTTCTGCTTTGCAAAGTCAGGAAGCTAACGCTCCCCTTGCAGTACTGTTTGAACAGGAAATACTCCAAAGTGTCCTTCCCTTCTCCTTTACAATTTCAGCTTTCTAAAATTTCTTAAATTTTATTTAAATTTTATTATTTTTTGTGTGTACCGTCAAATCGGATCTGACTGATACAGGAGGAGATTGTCCCTACTTCTCTAGCAGAGCATCTGGTGAATTCGAACCATGTATCTCTGGGATTTCAGTGTAGCTTCTTGCCACTAGGCCATCAGAGCTCCCTACAATTTCAGCTTTTAATGAAATTATTTCACTTCTAGCACCAATTCTAAGTCTCTTTCACTTTTGAATCTATTTCATCCATTTTCTTTCTAAGTTGCTTTTTCTGGACCTTTCTGGCAAGAAATCCCTTGGAATCCTTACTGATTCCTCTGACCTCTACCTACACCCTCATTATGTGCCCTTTATCCCCATTCCTTCTCTCTCACACTTACCTTGTACCTCCAGCTTTTGCCCTCCACCCCCACCCACTCCTTCCTCTCTTACTACTCCTCTTCCCTTCTCCATATTCATCCCCTCTCTATTCCAGAAATTGCATCAGAGACCTCTTGTGTTCTTCTCAGAGGCACCAGTCAGATCTAGGAAGAAGTCTTATTCTTGGACTCAAACAGGGAAGATAGAGGCACATTGCAAAGAATAAAGGGAAAGCAGCCTCTTGGCTAGCCGTCCTTTCCCTTGATACAGTGGAGCCAGGATGCAGACCCTGGGGTGCAGGCTGCAGACTAGCAGATCTAACCACCTCCCCTTCACCTGAGCGCATCCCTTTCCATCTTGGGGGGCTTGGTGGTGCCCATCTGTTTGCTTTCAGCTGGCACACCTGGCACATGCTGCTCCCAACCCTCCTGTCTGTTTCCTTCCTGTTAAATATCCTAGAACCTGATATTCTGGCTGGCTTTCCAGGTAAGCCAACTAAGGCTGAGGTGTTCCAAGCAGGCAGTGCTATTCTTTCCAAAGAACACATTTGCATTTTGGTTGGGAGCCTTTGATACTTGCCCTCAAAACTTGATTGATGGTGGGGATTTCAGCAGTGAGGCTGGCAGATGGAGGCAACAGTTGAGCACTGATAGGGGACACTTTCAGGCTACCCTGGCATCAAAAGCCATACCTCAGGCCTGCCTCCTGTCCTGTCAGCATTCTCTAGTGACTCACCCATCACCTCCACCCAGCCTCAGCCATCCAGCCTTCTACCTGCTCTCCTGCTTTGGAAAACTCCTTGTCATACTTGTCTGTGCACCTTCATTCCACTCCTGGTGGACCAGGGAGCAGGGAGCTACCTCTGCTGAACAATTAGAGGCACAAGCATCTCCTGGGAGATAGATGTTGTCAGTGTCACCTAAGAAGATCCTCTTGAAAAGCCTGTTCCAGGCTGCCAGGAAAGGGCTCTCGGTAGCTTACATACTAGCAGATGCTGTCACCTCACTGTGTACAGCAGAGACAGTGCCATAGAGAAGGGAGGAATCAAGGCAGTTCCAGGATGGTAGGTCTGGATGTTTCAGTGCACTCAAGGTTCAGATGTTCAGAGAAGCATCTGGAAGTGATGAACCTTCTTCAGAGAAGGAAAAGGACAGGCAGAGAGAGCCACAGTAAACCTTTTTATAAGTCCGTTTTAGTGTGTGTGAAAAATTTTTATTTAGAATTAGCCAGCTGAACTCAGTTTAGATGATCCCAATTTTGTTGGTAACATCCAAAGCATCATAGTCAGGAGCAAGTTGAACATATGCCTTCTTCTCTCCATCAGGCCTAATCAAAGTGTTGACCTTAGCCACATCAATGTCATAGAGTTTCTTTACAGTTTGTTTAATTTGGTGCTTATTGGCCTTGACATCCACAATGAACACAAGTGAGTTGTTATCTTCTATCTTCTTCATCGCTGACTCAGTGGTCAGGGGAAACTTGATGAAGGAATAGTGGTCGAGCTTGTTTCTCCTGGGGGCGCTCTTCCAGGAGTGTTTGAGCTGCCTTTGGAGTCTCAGCATCTTGGGCAGCAGGAAGGTGCGTGACGTGTGGATCTTCTGTTTTTTTAGCTGTGGATGCCCTTCAGGACTGCCTTCTTGGCTGTTAACGCCTTTGCTTTGGCCTCAGTTTTGGGAGGAGCAGGGGCTTCCTTCTTTACTTTCAACCCCATCTTTGTAGAAAGGTATAAGTCAGTTTTGCTTAAGGAATTCTGATGGTATCATGTGTTATCTTTTACACTGCTGATCAAAAGGTCAGTGATTCAAACCCACCAGCTTCTCTGATGGACAAAGGAAGGTTGATTCTTCTTATAAATATTCTCACCCTCAGAAACCCGTTGTTGTTGTTGTTGATGATGATGATGATTGTCTTTGAGTCAAGCATGATTCACAGTGACCCTATGAACAAAAGGCCTGAAGCCCCTCTACAATTATCGAAATTTATCAAAGTTCATAGTTTCCAGAGGAAGGTTATTTAGGAAGTGGATGCCTGCTTCCTAAAATACAATAGAGGGCTTAGAACGGACTCTACAACAATAGATTTCATTTCTTCCATGGAGCAGCTGGTGGATTCGAACTGTGTGCCTTTAGGATTGCAGTGCATGTTCTTGCCATTTGGCCATCAGAGTTCTCCCTAGATTTTATTTCTTGAGGGTATTTTTGCCTGGGACCTGAAAACTTGTCTTCTTAGGAGTCTGTTCTCAGGAAAAGTGGTGGCCACATCCATTTATTTATATCTTACACCCCACAGCACCCACTTAGAAGCAGTGTGATGTCCTAGAAGTCCAGAGGGCAGGTGAGTTGGGTGTTCAGGTGTTCTATCCTACTGTTAAGACAGAAATTGAGTGAGTCAGGTATAAAATGAGCTTGGGGGAAAGAACGTTAAAGCAGATCCAGTGAGATAAGGAAGGCCTAGAAAGAAGCCCTGTTAGGAGCCAATAGGAGAAAAAGGTCAAAAGTCAAAGTTGTTAGAATCAGGCCTTGTTGTTGCTGTTATATGCCCTCAAGTCGCCTGTGACTCATAGCAAGCCCAAGTACAACAGCCCTAAACCCTGCTCTATTTTGTGTCAATCTTATTGTTTCTGACACACCTACCCTCATTACCCCAGTAACTGAATCAATGCATCTCATCGAGGGTCTTCCTCTCTTGCTCTGTCCTTCCACTCTCCCAAGCATGACATCCCTCTCCAAGGACTGCACCCTCCTAGCAACATGTACAAAATAGGTCAGATGAAGCTTCAGAATCCTTGCCTCCAAGAAGACGCCTGGTTTCACCCTCTCTAGGATGAACCTATTTATTCTCCTGGCAGCCCATGATATATTCAATACTCTTCTCCAGCACCACGGCTCAAAGGCATCAATTCTCCTTCTATCATGCTAGTCATTGTCCAGCTTTCTGATGCACAGCAAGTAATAGCTAGAACCAGGCCTTATCCAACCAAAACCAGGAAACAGCATTACACCTAACCTCAGTCCTGACATGTGAAGTAGTGAACTATAGAAATTATCCTTGAAAGTATAATCCTCTGACATAGGAAGTAAAGGCTGCTCCTGGAGCAACCTCTTTTGAGTTCTAGGTGCATAAGTGACATCAAGAACTGACCACCAAATACTGAACTCTGTGACGTCATCCCATTGGTCCAAACATATGTGCAAAAGCATATTCCAATGAAGAAGTGAGCCAGTTATATTAACACACAATACACAACAACACTTTCCCCTGCTTTTTTTGCAGAAATGACCCATCTATCTCTCTGAGAAATATTTCTTTCTAATGAAATATTACCTTCACTTTCTTTCACTCCTGTCTCCTCCCCTTTCCTTTGGGCCATGTGTTCTAACAAAGGCTCGGCCCACACTTTGAAGCTTTTGAGCAGGAAAAACAAGTGAAGGAGGGCTGAACCAGGCTGAGACCAGGAGATTCGTCCACAGACCGTCTTTCTGTGTCTCCCACCTGGTTTAATTCTGCACAAGGGAGAGTGAAACTAGGGCATTGACCCTGTGATAACACTGCTCTGGGACAATCTTCATCCTTCTTTGGCCTCCATTCAGATTGGTCCTTCATTTTACTGCCTGACAAAAATGGTAAGACAATTCAGTTTAACAGTTGAAGCCATCGGCTTCATTTTATTGAGAGACAGTTTTCCATGACTCTCACACATTGCTGCACATTTTAGGAGCAGAAGTTCAGGCTACCTTTGCTCCAGCCAATTTATTCAATGATATTTGCATAACAAACACCCTTAGAAGACAGTAGTAAGGGCTCACTCCCAAGTTAAGGGCAGGCTTCCTTGTGCCTGTCATAAAAGACTCACGTTTTTAAAATGCCGAGTCACTCTTCTGTAATGTAGTGCACCATATTTTCTGATCTTTCTCATGTCACCCCGGAGGAACTGGAACTCAAGAAACTAGGCACAAGAAAATGCTGATACTCCCATCGTCACGACTATTGCTATGAGTAACAAAGTCATTCTCTGACTCAGGAGTCTTGTGTTCTCTGTCAGCCTCCATAAAATTGTGGTAGGTAACTTGTTAGCTTAGTCATTGTGTAAGCGACAGATAATGTGCTTGGTTGCTAACTAAAAAGATAGATGTTCGAGTCCACCCAAAGTCCCTTCGAAGAAAGGCCTCAGTCAGGATCTACTGAAAAATCAGTCACCAAAACCCCTCTGGAGCCTACATCTACTCTGACAGGCATGAGGTCAACATGAGTCTAAGGACACAGACTTGAGGTCACCAACAAGGTAACTTTCTCTTCATTGTTTTGCCAGAGGACAGTCCTGCCAAGGTCAGTAAAGCCCATACAGCGGGCACTTAACAAAAACAAACATGTGGGAACTGGAGGGCTGCAGACAGGCCAGCTGTGGGCACCAGCTGGCAACGGAAGCTGGGGTGTGGGAACATTTTGTTTTCTGTGAGGTGTCAGAAAAGAACTTGGAAAGACATCGAGCCCTGGACTGACTGGGAGGTCAACTGTTCAATCAGAAGAATGCAGACAAGAAGCTCTGCATATGTCTTGGTAAAACCAAAAGTTTGTTTTCCGTAATTTCCAGTGGCTGAGGCCGTTTTCCCTTGATGACATTTTTCCTCCTTTTGGTCAGCCCTTTCCTAAAGCCGTTGTAGGACCTACTGAAGACCCCACATAGATAGGCCCTCAGCCTTGATAGGAATGAGCCTACAGAGCCCAGAGGTCCACTGATGCCAACTAGCATCCAGTTCCAGTTCAGTAGCCCTGGAGTCTCTGGGGTGCAAGCTCTGCCCCTAGACACAGCTTCCCCCATGATGACACTGAGTAGGTCTCATCTATGGGACTTATTTTTCCAGTTACTCTGCTTGCGCCAGGTCCTCTCAGTCTGGGCTCACTCTCTCTTTTCAATAAAGAATTTATTTTGTTCTTGAAAATGATCTACTACCATTGAGATGATTCTGACTCTTAACCACCCCATTGAGTTTCCAACCCTGTATGGATTTACAAGAGAATCTCACCCATCTTTTTTCATAAAGGCAGCTAGCAGACTTACTTAGGGGTACCGAGTTCCTCTTTGGGGTGATAAAAAGTAATTTAGAAATGGCTAGTGGTATTGGTTGAACAATATACTGAATATTATATATATATATAATTTCAGATTTTTGTTTATTATATATTTATACAAAATAAGAAACAAATATTTGTATCCACAATACAATTTTAAAAGAGATAATATGTTCATCTTTATCAGGATTTAATATATAGAAAATTGCATATATTTTATACACACATGCACAGCACATATACATATTCGCTTATACACTCTTGAGGTATATGTGGTGTGTATATGTGTAGTATAAAAATTATGTAGCAAACAACAAATGCTGGTGGGGTTGATAAGAAACTGGAACCCTTATTCACTGTTGGTGGGAAGGTAAAATGGTGCAACTACTATAGAAGGCAGTATGGCACTTTCTCAAAAAGTTGCAAATAGAAATACCATTTGACCCAGTAATTCCACTACTGGGAATATACCCTAAAGAGACCATGACTTCTACCCAAGCAGATATATGCACACCCATATTTATTGTGGCATTGTAAAGAGTTGGAAACAACCTAAGTGCCCATCAACAAACGAATGGATAGAGAAGCTGTGATATATTCACACCATGGAATATTATGCTGCATTGAAAAACAAGGAACTCCCTGTACCCGTCAGATCCAATTTGATGGTACACACACAAAATATAAGAAAATAAAATAAAAAAAAGAAAAACAAGGAACTCATGCAATATTACTCAAAATGGGTGACCCTGAAGGACATTATGCTGAGTTAAATATCTCAGTCACAAAAGGACAAATACTGCATGGTGCCACTGTTGTAGAATGGGACTGATATCAGAGTTGGGGTATAACTGGAAAAACTGGATAAATTATGTAGACTGCATTGAAACAAATGAGGGAGAGAACTGCTTAAAAGGGATATATGATTAGGTGTTATAGTTATGACAGGAGTCCAGAATGATGGGTTCATAGTGAAGTGGACTTGGAGAGAAGGATTGTATAGCAATCAAAGAATTTTTCTTTTACTCTTCAATCAAAGAGAAGAGGGAACTGGGGTGGGAGGGGAGTTTGGGCAGGGAGAAAAGTGCAACAATGAATGAATGGAAATCCAAAGTCTCTGTAAACTTTCATTAAAATTAATTTTTAAAAAAGTTATGCTGGACTATAGCTTGCCCAAGTGACTAGCCTTCACCATCGAGACATATTTCCATACAGAAATGCCTTTCTATCTAGGAATTCCTATCAAGGGACCTGAAAAGATGGGATAATGGTGGGCATAAATCAATGGAGAATAAGTTTCTAAAACACAATATATGGGAATGATTGTACGATACACAATGTAAATGAAGGAAAATGTGAAATAATGTATACGAATTTTGAATGCAAACCAATATAAAAGAAAAATTTTTATAAAACCAAACCAAAAAGTAAACTTTCCTAGCATTTCTTGGAAAAGTATATATTTATTTCTGAATCATGAGAAAAAGAAGGATGAGAAGAAGAATCATGAGAAAAATAAGGAAAAAAGGATAATAACTTAGCTTTCTAGTGAAAAAAATAATATAGATGTGTGGCTTTATAAAACATTCATTCATTCTCTTTTATAATTTTGGAGTCTAAAAGTGGAACTCAGGGTCTCAGTCTTGTCCATTCTTTGGTTCCTCCACTCATTGTGGTCTGTGCATCCACCTGTCACCTTGTGTGTGTGTATCTGCTATTCTTTCTATCATTCAAAAGTAGTTAGGCTTAGGATCCATCCTACACTGGTATGCTCTCAGTTGACTGACACTTTACGTTAGCTTCCACTCTGGAAGATCTTTCATTTCCAACTCAGAGCAATCCTCCATTGGGATTCCAAGACTATAAATTGTAACAGGTAGTGACTGTCTTTCTCCCATGAAGCCACTTGTGGATACTAACTGCTAGAGATGCTCAACCTTTTGGTTAACTCTCTACAGACTAAGCACTCATTATGGAAGGTCTTAACATCACACTACAGTAGATCCAAGGGTGTTGGAGTTAGAAATCCAACACATGTTTTAGGGGGAGGGAACAGAATTCTGTAACAATCATTCCTCTGCCAGAATTAAAAGTTAACAATCAACATAAGAATATTATGAGTTCTAAGAAATTTATTGGTGTTAGGTCAAAACCATGAGAAGCAAACACATACATATGGAATTGAAATTTTACTTTCTTTTTTCTTTTTCTTTTTTTTTTTAGCTAAAACAGTAGCCTACAAGAAAGATGGGGTCATAATCTTGTCAGCCTGACTTGTAACTGTTTCCATGATATAAGTGTGAGATCCTGGCCCTGTCTGCTGCTTACAGTGAGTCACTCTTGTAAATAAACCAAGCATTAGTAAGCTTAACATGTCATATAAATCTTATGAATACCATTTCACAAAATGAAAAGTTTTAGAGCTCTTTAAACAGTCAATTTTAACACATGTATAAACCTGTTAACCTTGCTAGCAAATCTAATACAGCATTATTCCAATTTGACTGTGTGGATCAGAACAAATTAAGGCTGACTTTGAGAAGAATGGGAATCCCAGAACATTTAATTGTACTCATGTGAACCTGTACCAGATCAAGAAGTTATTGTCCAAACAGAACAAGAGAGCACCACATGATTTACAATCAGAAAAGGTGTATGTCAGGATTGTATAATTTCTCATACATATTCAATCTGTAGGGTAAGCAAATAATTTGAGAAGCTGCACTCTATAAAGAACAGTGTAACATCAGGATTGGAGGAAGACATCAATAAATTGCATTATACAGAAAACACAACCTTGCTTGCTGAAAGTGAAGAGAACTTGAAACACTTGCTATAGAAGATCAAAGATTATAGCCTTTAATATGGACTGCATCTCAACCTCAAGAAAAGAAAAATCCTAACCATTGGACTAATAGGCAACATCATCACAGAGAAAAGTTTGAAGTTGTCAAGGATTTAATTTTACTTGGATCCACAACCAACACCTGTGTTAACAGGAATCAAGAAATCCAGTGTGTTGCATTGGGGAAATCTGTTGTCAAAGAGTGGCATCCACTTCCTAAACAACATGCTTCCGGAAACTCTACGAACTTTAACAAATGTTGATAGTTATAGAAAGACTTCAGGCCTTTTCTTCATTGAGTCACTCTGAGTTGTGCTTGGATCAAAGGCAGTCAACAACAGCAACAACAAAAAGAAATAATGTCATTTTAAAGACAAACATGGACCTGATCCAGGTCTTTTTTCCCCCTCCTTGTGTATTGTTGGGTCCGACTGCCACCAGAGGAGATTGCCACTTCTTCTCCAGTGGAGCATCTGGTGAATTTGAACTGCACACCTTTGGGATTGCAGCACAGCTTCTTGCCAGTAGGCCACCAGAGCTCTGTAAGTTACAGTCTTTTCAATTACTTATGTGTCTGAAAACTGGTCAATGAATAAGGATGGCAAAAGAAGATGCCTTTGAGTTGTGGTGCTGGAGAAGAGTATTGACTATCTCCTGGGCTGTCAAAGGAATGAACAAGTCTGTCTTGGAAGAAGTGCAACCAGGGGTGTTCCTTCGAGGCAAGGATGGTGAAACTGGGTTTCACATATTTTAGGCTTGTCCACAGGAGGGGCCAGTCCCCAGAAAAGGACATAATACTGGGAAAGGTGGAGCATCGGAGAAAGAGAGAGACTTCAAAAAAAATGGATTGACACAGAGACTATAACAATAGGATTGTGCATATCAGAGATAGTGAAGATGATGCAAAATAATGCAAGTTTCTAATCTCCTGTTGATAGGGTTTCTATGAGTTTTAGTCAATTGATGGCACCTGACAACAACAACAGCAATCACCCATTGATACTTACTGGTGTTTCCTTTTGTTTCTTTGTTTTCTTTTGTTTCTTTGTTTTTCTTTGTTACAGATCTTTGCAAATACTACCAAAAATTAATACATTCTTTCAACAAAAATTGTAAATATGAGTGCTAAGTAAAGAGTGTGGAAAATATTGGATGTATTTTGAGAGAGCTAAGGAAATTTAATCATCTCCTGACCAGAAATGCTTTATATTAGAGTGAACCATGAATTTATTATTGAACTTTTTTAAACTGTGATTTTGACAAAAGTTTGCAGAAAATTTGAATTTTCATTCATTGTTATACATTTTCCTCCCTACCCATCCCAGTTCACTTAAAAAAAAAAAGAAAAATTCATTCATTGTTGCATTATCATTTCCTCCCTCTGTTCCCCATTCATCCCCTAGTCTACTTTGCTAGGCACCTCTTATCCTGGACTGTTGCCATACAAATAATGCCTGACATATATTCCTTTTAATATTCATTATTTATCCTCTCTTTTCTTAGTTTCCCTCCAATCCTCATGTCAGTCCCATTTAATAACAGTGACATTATACAGTATTCGTCCTTTTGTGACTGAGATATTTCACTTAGCATAATTTCCTCCAGGGTCACCCATGTTGTGTAATATTTTATAAGTTCCTTGTTTTTTAGTGCTGTGTAGTATTCCATTGTGTGAATATATCATCATTTTTCTATCCATTCACTTGATGGGCTCTTGTGTTGCTACCATCTCTTTGCTATTGTTAGTAGTGCAGCAATAAACATGGGTGTGCATATATATCTGTTTGGGTGGCAGCTCTGGTTTCTTTATGGTGTATTCTCAGTACTGGAATTGCTGTAGGAAAATTTGTGAAACTTTTAGCATGATCTTTTCATTGCTGTTGAGTCAAAATCAATTATAGCTGATGTACTGTTGGGTTCCTGAGGTTGCACCTAATCCAGGCCATGGTCTTCGCAGTTACTTGCTATACATCAGAGAGCTGGACAATGACTAAGGATGATAGAAAATGAACCAATGGCTTTGAGTTGTATGGCTGGAGAAGAGTATCAAACATACCATGGATTGCCAAGAGAACTAATAGGTCTGTTTTGGAAAGGGAGAAACAAGTTTCTCCTTGGAGGCTAGGATTTTGAAACTCTGTCTCTCATACTTTGGGAATGTAGCCACAATAGACCAGTCCTTGGAGAAGGACATCGTATTTGGAATGGTGGAGCGACAGCACAGGAAAAGAAGACCCCAGATGCAATGAATTGACACAGTAACTGGAGTTATGGTGGTAGGTGTGTCGCAATCAATGAGACTGGCTCAGGACAGGGTGGGGCTCAGAGCTACTGTACATAGGGTCACTATACATCACAGGTAACTTGATAGTACATAACAATATATTGTATGATTACAAATTGCCCACCTTTCTTCTGAGTAGCGCTGGAGAATTCTAACTACTGCCGACACATGGCCTTTGGGTTAGCTGTACAACTTTGTGGATTTCTTGTCACTCAATATTATTTAAAAACACAAAAATAAGACCTGGACCAAATTGCCTTAGAACCAAGTCACAAGTTGCAACCATTCTTTCTTTCTAATTATCATCTTCCATCTCATCAAGCTATATTGGTCGTCTTATTAAGGAAACAAAGAGCCTTGGTTGCATAACTTGACTGTTAACTAAAAGGCTGGTATGTCAAACCCACCAGTCCTTCTACAGTAGTAAGATGTGACAATCTGCTTCCATAACTATTATAATCCTGGAAAACCTGTGGGGCAGTGCTACTTGGCCCTATAGGGTTGCTAGTCTTTGTAACTTCCACCAAATAACTGGGAGGGACCATACAAGTGAGACACTTGTGGTCAGTCAAGCTTCCTAATAGTATAAATGAGGTATGGGAGCAGGGATCATGCAAATAAAGTGTATGGAAGTCTAATGAGAGGGTTGGTCAGTTTTGCTAGACTTACAATGAGTAATTACAGAGGTGGAAAGAGGGAAATAAAACCACTGAAAAGGAAGTGGCAGGAAGAGAGCATATCCTTTGGATCTGAGAAATCTTGTGCTGAGAACCTCCTAGATCAAGAGATAGAGAACAATAACACCAAAGATGACAAGACACAGTGAGAAGCAGCAGTGGACAAATGGTGGCAACAGAGCCAGGAGACAACCACACTAGGTGGTGGACCTCCTGACCAACAGAGCAGGAAGCTGAGTGCCTTTGGTTAGAAGGCTTGCTGGTGGAGTGGGCTGCTTCTCAGTATATTGACAAAGGTAAAAGGTATTTTAAAACTTGGCTTAGCCTAGCAGGGACTGCGGGGCCAAGGGACTGAGGATCAGAAAGAAGCATGCTTATAGACATGGCTGGGAAGCTCTCTTGACCAAAGAATTATATCCTATGTCAATTTGAACTCTAACTTTTTACTTTCTTAATAAATCCCATAGTCATGAGCATTGTCTGTGGGTTCTGTATGGTCATTGCAATAAATTGTTGAACCAAGTAGAGAGTGCTGTGGGAAGAACAGTTGATATCAGAACTAGTAAAAAAACGGAGGTTAGAGACATATCTGACCTTCACCTTGCAGGAATCAACCGTGGGCTGTTGTTGATGGTGACTCTCCTCCTCATGAAGTTAGATGAGGTCAGATGCCTACACTACACCATTTTTTATAGATGGTAACAGATTTGGCTCATTGAACAAATGTTCATTGAACCCCAACAATGTCAGGTGTTGTGCTAGGCCTTGGGGATACAGAGTGAGTAAGACACAGGTTCTGAGTAGGACGTGCTTAGGTGGGGACTGAGCAGATAATTATGACAGGGTGAGTTCAGTGTCAGCAGTGTGATCAGGATGAGGTGGGGTTATCTGGTGTTTTGTGAGCAGTTCTGAGAAAGCTGTAGAAGAGAGAGGCACCAGGGCATCCCGGCCTTAAAGAAGAAGGTGTTTCCTGGCATGGAGGTGCAGGGGGAGCTTTTCAGGGGAGGAAGAAATCTGCACATTGGCCAGGGGTGAGGCCAGAGCTGAGATTTCCATGCCCCAGAGGAGATATTCCTGGCATCCGTTTGGCAACTAGCCTCCTGCTGACTGGCTCATTCCAGATGCCCACCTCTGTACGCATCCAGTGCTCTCAAGCTTGAGGTTCTGTGGAGCAGCAGCAGAAGTGACAAAGCATTTAAAGAAAACCTCATTAGGTCATTGAGTCTGAGGTTCCACCCAGCTGGCTGCAGCCCTCTGATTCACCTGGGGCGTGCCGCTGCTGGGAGCCTGCAGGGTGAGGAGCTGCCGCCCAGCTGCCTCACTCCAGCTGCTCCAGGTAACAGCAAATGACCTCTCCTGGAGACCAAGGTCCCGTGGGATCCTGTCCTAACATCAGCAGCTGCCAAGTGGTGTTGGCATACATCAGCAGGCTTTGTGCAGGTGTTTAGGATTCATTGTGCTGAGTTCTCAGCACAGTTCTGCCAGGTAAGTGTTATCACCTCCAATTTACAGAAAGGAAAACTGAGGCACAGAGAGGTCAAGTCATTTGTTCAATATTAGAGAGCTGACAAGCTCACACTTCCTCAATGCCAAACTATGCTTTTTCTCTCCAAATGTGATAAAAACACGTGTAACAAAACACAAAACTGTTGATCAATTTTACAGTTTTGATATGCATAATCCAGTGAAATTGATTACATTCCTCACGTTGTGCAACCATTATTACTATCTCTTGATGAATTAATCACTCCACCA
This sequence comes from Elephantulus edwardii, assembly GCF_000299155.1. Lineage (NCBI taxonomy): Eukaryota > Metazoa > Chordata > Mammalia > Macroscelidea > Macroscelididae > Elephantulus > Elephantulus edwardii. The sequence goes on along the minus strand of NW_006399810.1, from coordinate 10,278,205 downwards.
CCATCAGCCTAAATTGAGTGCCTCCAATGCCTCCTTCCCATTTCTCCTTCCTTCCTACCCCTGTACCCACCAATAGCATCTGGTTTCTGCACATTTGTCTGCTTCCTTTTAGTGAAATCCTACAGTGTTTGTCCTTTAGTGTCTTATTTCACTCAGTCAAGTGCCTTCAAGGTTCATCTACACTGTAACATGTATCACAGCTTCTCTGCTTTTTATAGGCAAGTAGCAGTTCATTGCAGGTCTGTGCCACATTATGATTATTTATTCATCTGTTGATGGACACTTGATTTATTTCCACCTACTGATTATTGTGAAAAGTGCTGCAATGCAATGAACATAGATGTAGCAGTATTTTCATTCCTGCTGTCAATTCTTTTGAATATATAAATAAGATTGGCATTATTGCAAACAATGATATCCATTCTTGGGTCTTTATTTGTGTGTGGAGGGAAGTACTGGACAAGCAAGCACCTGTGAAGTTCTATGGACAAAGAGAGGCCTATGGTTGATCCATTGTCCCACAGCCCACTGCATACAGGCACTAGTTGATTCTTGCCTGTATCACTCCCCCATAGGGGTGGATTAACCAATAAGCAAGACAAGCACAACTACTTGTGCTTAGTTACTAATCTGGGGAGCTCTAAGTGGCCTAGTGTGTAAGGAGTTGCAGTGACAACTCAAAGGCACGCAGTTTGGTGGTTTTTTGTTGGATTATTTTTTAAAATATAAGGACACATAATTTATCCATCTTGGCTCATGAATCTCATGAGTTGAAAGACAACTATAAAAAAGTCTGATGCTACATAATCCATGACTACACGAAGAAACTTCTTTACAAAATATGGAGCAATTATTAAGGCATGGGAACTTTGTTTCTATCTCCTCTCTGCTTCTCCTCTATAGAAAATTCAGCATGAAATAACAAAGAATGCTGGGCCCAACACAGCCTGTATGATCATACACATAAACACCACTGTGAACTATGGTACTTGAGACTCAGACTTTGGGGCTTCATCTGGGCAGCAGTAATATTCCATGAAGTTCATTGGTCCTTCTTCATTTCTAATTATATACTGTAATGAGAGAAATCCTCAGTTATCTGTCTGAATGGATACTTTACAAGATAGGAACAAAGACAGGCACACAGTTTAAAATCACCAGCAGCTTCCTCCCATTGATTTACAGCCTCTGAAAACCTAGAGGGTCAGCTATGAGTCTGTTCCTACTCAATGGCAACGAGTGGGTTGGGGAACAATTTTACATGGGTTTCACCACATCTTTGAAGCAGTGAAGAGCACATGAAGCTGTTTCTCTCCAGTCCTTTTCTCTCCCTTGAATACTTTCTAGCAAAATCGTATTCTATCTCCCTTGCCCTGGGGCTGACTTTGTGGCGAAGTCTTTAACAATCTTAATCTTGCATAGGACTTAATTAACTCACAGAAGTAAACACCTTTCTCTTCAAGCTGAACTGTAACTTGCCTTAGGTGTCTCCTTCTCTGCCTCCTCTGGTTATCTAGAGCTTCCCAGATTAGTTTAGACTGATATGTCAGTCCTTTGAAAACCTGATCCCCTTAAGTGCAATTGAGCACCCACAGCTCAGAGTTTCCTGTGCATTGTAGGAGGCAGCCCATAGAGGTTTCTGTGCTGGGCTCTGTCACACCTTGTGTTGGGAACAAACATAGTACTTCTTGATTTCCTTACCTGGAAAACAGATAAAATATTTACCTATCTCTAAAGTCACCCAACTCACTTGGATCCACAATCAATACACTTGGTACCAGGAGTCAGGAGATCAGAAGATATATTGCACTTAGGAAAGTCTGTAGTCAGGAACCTCTCCAAGTTATTGAGGAGTAACATCAGTCTGAGGACTAAGTTGTGCATGTTTCAGGTCATGGTCTTTTCGGTTACTTGCTATGTATTTGAGAGCTAGGTAATGACTAAGGATGACAGAATTGAAGCCTTTCAACTGTCGTGTTGCAGAAGAATGCTGAATATCTGCCAAAAGAACAGATGTGTCTTAAAGAAGGTGCAGCCAGAGAGCTCCTTGGGGGCAATTCTGATGAAGCTTCATCTCACACACTTCAGGCATGTTCTTATTGTTATTAGATGTTGTTGAATACAACTCACTGCAGTCCTTTGAACAACAGATCTGAACCCTGCCCTATCCTGTGCCATCCTCACAATGTCTGACACACTCAAGCCTGTTGTTGCAGTCACAGAGTCAATCCACCTGGTTGAGGGTTTTCTTCTCTTTCACTATCCCTCCACCTCCCCAAGCATGTGGCTAGGACGGTAGAAGCTTAGGAAGGTAGAGGAGCAGAGAAAGGAATACCCTTACTAGACTCGACAGCACCTACCTAACAACAATAACAAAATCACCAAAGGGTCAAATGATGTATATATGTGAAATTATTTTTTTTCCCATTATCTTTTAACTTGTTAACCAACACTAGTTGTTGTCAACTCTCACTTTACTCATGGTGATCTTAGGTGTGTCAGAGTGGCATACTGCTCCTGTTACAGTGTTGTGAATTCCTTGGTTTGGTCTCTCTTGCCCAGACAAAGAATTGTACCAAGTGAGAGACAATGCAAGATCGGCTGTGGACAAATCCCCTGGTTTTGGCTTAATTAAGTCCTTTCTGAAAGAATTACAGCATGGTTCAAACCGTTGTTAGAGCTCTTGTTTGTGAGGAAAGGGGAGGCGTCAGAATGAGTAAGACAGTTTTATTAGAGACTTTCTGATATAGCTCAATCTCAGGAAGTGAAGGAATGGAAAAAGAGGCTTCACTAAGCAAGGTGTGGCCTAATGGAGCTGGCTGGGGCCCCTTTTGATGTGCTTCTGGGATTGAGTCTGGATCACTGTGAAGATGTGATGGGTGGTTCTGGTCTTGACATCACTCTTGGGACAGCTTAGGTCCAGGGTCTTTGGTTCTGATTGGGTATGGCTGCCCCTAGCCACTTTGTTGACTCTTGCTCCCCCACGCCACACCCCAATGTCTCCAGCATGAGCTTCATCTGGTTCTATCCTTCTGGTATCTACCCTATCGCTCCTTCCTTCTGACCAGCCGCTCCTTATTTCTACCTTACTTTGCCTGACCCTAATACTCCCTAGAACTTTTCACCCCTCTAAATGTTATTTATTTTGTTCTTGTTCAGAATATATACTGCAAAGCATACACCAATTCAACAATTTCTACACATACAATTTAGTGGTACTGATTGCAAACATTAAGTTGTGCAACGATGTCATCCTCCTTTTCTGAGTTGTCCTTCCATCGTTACCATAAACTCACTGCTCCTTAAAGTTCCTGTTTAATCTTTGGAGTTGTTATCAGTTTGATGCCAAACATATTCAAAACTCAAACTCATTGCAATTGAGTTAGAACTGACTCATAGCTGAACTACCGGCCGGTTTTGGGAGGTTGTAAATTGTACAGGAGGAGATTGCCCATCTTCCTCCCAAAGAACCTTTCGTGGGTTTGAATGACCAGAGAGGCACCGCCTTGGAGTTAGCACTACAACTCCCCACTTACAGCCCTAGCAGAGCCCCCTTCGACACCCAGGTAACCAGCTCTTAGAAGAGCTCAAAATTCAAGACGGACCTCTTTTGTTTTTACTCTTGTTGCTGTTGTTAATCTAAACTGATGTTTGGTTTTCAATATCAGGGGATACTTTGGGCTTGTGATTTAAAGATATCTCAGGCCTCTGTGGTTCCAGAAAATATAAAGTCTCTGAAGTTTTGCAATTCTGTTCTTTATTTTTTTCCCCTTTTAATTTTTCTATGGATTGTTTTTATCAAAGTGTTTAATAATGATAGTTATCCAGTTCTCTTGGTCTCATAGATGATGTTCATGAAAGCAACCATACAATCCATAGCCTCCTATTCTTGACTATCCTTATTCTATTATTCCAGATGCTCTGATCTATGTTATTTCATCTCTCTAATGTAGTGCTGGAGAAGAGTATTGAACACAACTTGGACTGCCAAAAAAATGAACAGGTCTGTCTTGGACAGGGTGAAACTAAGTTGCTCCTTGGAGGCAAGGATTTAGAGACTCTTCACATATGATGTGATGCACACGGTCAAACGTCTTTGCATACTCAATGAAACACAGGCATTCCTCTCTGGTACCCTCTGCTTTCAGCCAAGATCCATCTAACATTAGCAACAATATCCCTAGTACCATGACCCCTTCTAAGCCCAGCTTGCACTTCTGGCAGTTATCATTTGATGTGCTGTTCCAGTGGCTTTTGGATAATCTTCAGCAGAATTGTGCTTGCATGTGATATTAATGATACTGTTCAATAATTTCCACACTCTGTTGGATCACCTTTCATTGGGATGGGAACAAATATAGATCTCTTCCAGTCAGTTAGCCAATTGGTTGTCCTCCAGATTTCTTGACACAACTTGGTGAGCACATTCAGGGCAGCATCTGTTAGTTGAAATATGTCAATTGATATACCATCAATTTCTGGGGCCTTATTTTTTTGCTAATTCCTTCAAAGCATCTTGAACTTCTTTCATCACCATAGGCTCTTGCTCATATGTTGTTTTATGAAATTCTTCTGTGTCTGCCAATTTCTTTCAGTATAGTGACTCTGTATACTCTCTCCATCTTCTTTTAATACTTCCTGAATCATTTACTATTCTGCTGAAAGCATCCTTAAGTATAGGACTTGAATTTGTTCTTCAGTTCCTTGAGCTTAAGAAATGCTGAATGAGTTAGTCTGAACTCCAGCTCCTTGCACATCTCATTGTAATATTTTACTTTGTCTTCCCACTCTGCCTTTTGAAATCTTTTGTTTAGGTCTTTAATACCTTGAATTCTTCCCTTTGCTTTGGCTTCTCAGGACAAGAGTACAGTATTGAGAGGCTCTTCTGACACCTATTTTCGTCTTTTCTTCCTCTTCTGTCTTTGTAATGACCTTTTGTACTCTTCCTGGATGATATTCTTGATATCCTCCCACAACTCATTGGTGTTCAAGGCCTCAAACCTGTTCTTGAGATGGTTCTGAAATTCAGGTGGGATAGACTCAAGGTCATATTTTGGGTCCTGTGGATTTGATTTCATTTTCCTTAGCTTCAGCTTGAACTTGTATATATATGAGTAATTGGTAGTCTGTGCCACAAACAGCACCTTGCCTTGTTTGACTGTGTGGATCACAACAAACTTTGGCTAACTCTGAGAAGAATGGGAATCCCAGAACATTTGATCATGCTGATGCGAAACCTATACTTGGACCAGGAAGCAATCATCAGAAAAGAGCAAGGAAACACTGCCTGGGTCAAAATTGGGAGGGGTGTATGCTAGGCATGTGTCCTATCTCCATATCTTTTCAACCTATATGCAGAACAGATTATCCAGGGGGCTGGGCTGTAAGAGGAGAAGCGTGGCATCAGGATTAGAGGAAGATTCATCAACATTCTGCATTATGCAGATGATACAACCCTGCTTGCTGAAAATGAGAAGGACCTGAAACGCTTGCTGCAGAGGGTCAAGGACTGAAGCCTTCATAATGGATTGAGGCTCAATATCAAGAAGACAAAGATTCTCACCACTGGGTCAATTAGCAGTATCAGGATGGATGGTAAAGAGATTAAGATTGTTAACAACTTTAGCTTGCTTGGGCCACAGTCAAAACTCTTGGCACCAGCAGCCAGGAAATTAAAAGATGCATTGCAATGGGAAAGTCTGCTGTTAGGGACCTCTTCAAAGTACTGAAGAGCAATGGTTTCACTCTGGAGACTAAGGTGCACCTGATACAGGCCATGGTCTTTGCAATCAAAGAGCTGGAAAATGACTAGGGAGGATAGTAGGAGAATTGATGCTTTTGAGCTGTGGTGTTGGAGAAGAGTATTGACTATACCATGGACTGCTAAGAAAACAAACAGGTTCGTCCTGGAGAAGGTTATACCAGGCTGCTCCTTGGAGGCAAGGATTCTGAAGCTTTATATGACAGACTTTGGACATGTTATAAGGAGGAACCAGTCCTTGGAGAAGCATGTCATGCTTGGGAGGGTGAAGGGACAGCGCAAGAGGGGAAGACCCTCTGTGAGGTGGATTTATTCAGTGACTGGGGTAATCGGGATGGGTGTGTCAGAGACAGTGAGATTGCACAGAATAGAGCAGGATTTAGGGCTGTTGTACATAGGGTCACTAAGAGTCACAGGTGACTCAATGACACATTAACAACAACAACAACAACATTTCACATACTGGGCATGCAGCCAGGAGGAGCCGGTCTTTAGAAAAGGATCTTGTGCTTGGAAAGGTAAAGGAACAGCATAGGAGAGGAAGACCCTGGATGAGATGGATTGACACATTAACTGCCGTAATGAGGGTGAGTGTGTCAGAGACAGTGAGATTGGCTCAGGATAGAGCAGTTTAGAGCTACTTTACATAGGGTCCCTATGAGCTGTAGTTGACTCAACAACACATAACAACAACAGTAGGTTTATAGGAATCTCTGGTGGCCTAATGGCAAGAAGCTGTGTTGCAATACTGAAGGCACATGGTTTGAGGTCACCAGCTGCTCTGCTGGAGTACAATAAGCAATCTCTTCCTATTGGTCAATTTCTACACTATGGTATACAACAACAACAGTAGGTTTAGGATTCATTTTCTCTTCTCTTTCTAGTCCCTGGAGTTGCTGAGTTAGGCTGTTTCTTTGAACGTGTTCTTTTTTTTTTCGCTTTTAAATGTAGACTTTTCTTTCTCCCCGCCCCGTTTGAGAGTGCTTAAAGAAGTCCCTTCACTTAATGTCATAAATATTATTATGCTGTGCTTCCATTTTCATTGACTCTAAAAAACAATTGTGATTTTGTTTCTGATTTCTTCCTTGACCCATTGGTAGTTTAGTAGTTTGTTGTTTATATTTGGGTATTGTTAGTATGATTGTATATTTTCTAGATTTTTTTGTATTTGGTTGGGTTGTTTTGCTTTTTCTTCTGTTACTGATACCTATCTTCACTCTGTGGTGGTCAAAGAAAATGCTTAGAAAAGAAATTTTTTTTTAAAAGAAAATATTTCATTCGTTTTAAGACTTTATTTGTGGCCCAATGTGTAGTCTGTCCTTAAGAATAACCCATGTTTTCCACAACCAGGAGAAGATAAAATGGGACCTTCTAAGAATCAAATCCCTATGCACATCCAAAAACTTCTCCACCAGGGTAAAAAGGGAAGTCATAGACTCGGAAAAAGTATTTGGGAATGACATGTCAAATAAGGGGCTTATAGCTAGAATTTATAAAATACTTGAGCACCACAACAAGATAAACAATCCAACTGAAAATTGGGCACAGAAACTTCACCAAAGAAGACATTCAGATGGCCAACAAGCACATGAAGAAATGTTCAAAATACCTAGCTCTAAGAGAGATGCAAATCAAAACAACTGTGAGATATCATCTCACCCCAGTAAGACTAGCAAAATTTAACAGAACAGCAAACATCAAATGCTGGTGAGGTTGTGGAGAGACTGGAACCCTAATTCACTGTTGGTGGAAGTGTAAAATTGTGCAACCACTGTGGAAGGCAGTGTGGCGTTTTCTCAAAAATTTGCAAATAGAGATACCCTTTGACCCAGCAATTCCACTACTGGGAATATACCCTAAAAAGACCATAACCGACACCCAAGCAGACATATGCACACCCATGTTTATCGTGGCTTTGTTCACAATAGCAAGGAATTGGAAACAACCTCTGTGCCCATCAACAAATGAATGGATAGAGAAGCTGTGGTATATTCACACAATGGAATGCTGCGCTGCATTAAAATACAAGGAACTCGTGCAATATTATTCAAAATGG
>NW_006399810.1:10266438-10267449 GCF_000299155.1 Elephantulus edwardii | reverse complement strand
TTAGGGCTGTTGTACATGGGGTCGCTATGAGTCGCAAACGACTCGACAGCACATAACAACAACAACAACAATTATTTAATTTTGTTATTTTTTTGTGTATGTACCATCAAATCGGATCTGAATGGTACAGGAGGAGATTGCCCCTCCTTCTCCAGCAGAGCATCTGGTGGATTCTAACCTTATACCTCTGGGATTGCAGTGCAGCTTCTTGCCACTAGGCCACCAGAGCTCCCTGCCAGTGTGGGTTTTTAGAGGCAGTTAATTGCACAAGAGGAGATTGCTCATCCTTCTCCTGCGAAGCAGCTGGTGGATTTAAAGTGGGTATCTTTGGGATTGCAATGCAGCTTCTTGTCACTAGGCCACCAAAGCTCTCTATAAATATATTTATGGCTATTAAATCAAATTTGTTAACATTATTTGCTAGTTTGAACTGCACTGCCAAATTAAACACACACTATTCAAATCCATGAAATTCATGGAAGAAAAATGGTCAATCTCCTCTCCTGCGATTTACTGCCTCTGAAAAACTCATTGGAGGATCAGCTGTAAGGCAGTTCCATCTCAACAGCACACAATAACATCATCTCATAGGGAGCTCTCTCAACCTGTGAAGTAAGGAGTTGTTCTGCCAACTCAAAGGCAAGTGACTCAAATCCACATGCTGCTCTGTGGGAGAAAGGTGATCAGTCCTCTCCAGCATGATTTACGGCCTCTGAAAATACACTGGAGTCAGTTCCAACTTCATGGCATACACAACAGTAACAACATAGTCTCGTAATTTGGGTATGCTCTAAAGAGGGACTGGTCCCCTTTATACAAAGAGGGTGCCAAAAGAGAAGAAAGAAGCCCCTCCTTCTCCCCAAACTGAAGCCAAAGCAAAGACGTTAAAGGCCAAGGATGCAGTCCTATAGGGCATGACAGAAAGAAAGAGAGAAAGAGAAGAAAGAAAGAAAGAAAGAAAGAAAGAAAGAAAGAAAGAAAGAAAGAAAGAAAGAAAGAAAGAAAGAAAGA
>NW_006399810.1:10241961-10265696 GCF_000299155.1 Elephantulus edwardii | reverse complement strand
AATCCACCAGATGCTCTGCTGGAGAAGGAGGCGCAATATCCTCCTGTACCAGTCAGATCTGATTTGACGGTACACGCACACAAAATAAAAAAACAAACAAACAAAAAACAACAACAAAAAAAACCCAACAAACAAAAAAGGGGGGGGGGTGCTGGTCCTTGGGAAAAAATCACCATGCTGGGAAAGGTAGAAAGTCAGAGAAAGAGAGGAAGACCTTCAACAAGATAGGCTCACACAGTGATTGTAACAATGGGCTCCAGGGTATCAGGATTCAGCAGGAAAGGGCATGGTTAAGAGCTGTTGTTCACAGGGTCACTGTGAGTCATGGTCAATTAGGCAGCATCCAACAACAAGAATAGATTTTGTCTTAGTCTTTAGTCTACTTTACCTGATATTATTATTATCACTTCAGCTATCTTTTGATTATTATTTGTGTGGAGTATTTTTTTCTATCCTTTCACTTTCAGTCTATTTGTGTCTTTGGTTCTAAAAGCGTAGCTTCATAGAATTGGTTGGGGTTTTTTTAAATACAAGTTTTATCTTCTGCTTTTTTAATTACAAAGTTTGTGTATGTTGTTTTCCACACTAGATCATTCCCATTTCCTATACCCACCCTTCCCTCCAGTCAACAAATTGTGTGACGATATGATTAACTCGGCCCCTGCCCTCCATAGAATTTTAAAGGCTGATTGTTTTTGAAGTATCTCTATTGCACCTAGGAGCGAACTTATACTACTAATTTTCAGTTAGCAACCAAGCATGTTAATAATTTTCACCTCCCCAGGATGCCTTATAACCTGAGAATCCACGCAGAGCAGAACAAAACACTACCCAACCATGCACCATCCTTGAAAGTATTGCTGTTTGAGCTCAATATTGTATCTGCTAGGTTAAATCATTACATTGGAGTTTTCCTCTTTTTCTTTTTTTTAATAGACGTCCTACTTTACCAAGCATGACATTCTTCTCCAGGGACCGTTTTCTCCTCATAATGTGTCTGAAGTACATGAGATCAAGTGTTGCCATTGTCACTTGTAAGAACCATTCTGGTTGTGCTTCTTCCATGACAGATTTGTTCTTCTGATAGTCCATGCTATATTCAATGTTCTCATTAAACCATTAATCCAATATGTAAATTCTTCTTTGGTCTTCTTTATTTTTTATCCAGTTTTTGCACACATATGAGGTCACAAACCTTAGTCCTTAAACTGACATCTCTGATTTTTAACACTTTAGAGAGGCCTTCTGTGGCTGATTTGCCCAGTAAAACACATCATTTGATTTCTTGACTACTGCTTGCTTAGACTTGATTGGAGATCCAGATACAATGAAATCCTGAGCAACTTCAATCTTTTCTTGCTTTACTATTATGTTGTTTATTGGTCCATTTGTGAAGATTTTTGCTTTTTAATGTTGAGGTGTAACCCATACTAAAGACTATATAGTCTTGGAGCTTCATTAATAAGTGCTTCTTCCTTGATTTCTACAACAAGGTTGTATCTATCATCTTCATAATTAATGAATCTTCCTCCAGTCCTGGTGCCAGGACTTCTTCATATAGACTAGCTTCTTTCAGATTATTTGCTCAATGTACATATAGAATACATATGATGGAAGTTTACAACTCTGACAGACATGTTTTTTAGCTTTAAACCATGTAGTATCTCGTTGTTCTGTTTGAAGAACTGTCTTTCAGTTTAAGTACGGATTCTTCATCCACTGTGGTCTGGAATTCCCCTTCTTCTCAGCGTTATCCATAGTTTTTTTTAAAATTTTATTCTTTTTGTGTGAGTGTACCGTCAAATCAGATCTGAGTGGTACAGGAGGAGAGTGTTCCTCCTTCCCCCGGCAGAGCATCTGGTGGATTCGAACCATGCGCCTCTGGGATTGTAGTTGCAGCTCCTTTCCACTAGGCCACCAGAGCTCCCCTATCCATAAATTTTTGTGTTCCACATAATCAAATGTCTTTGTTAATGAAATACAGGTAAGTCTTTCTCTGGTATCCTCTTCTTTCAGCCAGGATCCATATGACATCAGCAATGATAGATAACCATCTACTATCTATCTATCTATCTATCTATCTATCTATCTATCATCTATCTATCATCTATCTATCATCTATCTATCTATCTATCTATCTATCTATCTATCTATCTATCTATCTATCTATCTTAATGATAACTCTTCTGAATTGCTGGCAGTTCCCTGTCAATGTACAGTTGGCAACTCTTTCTGCATTTTCTTCAGCAATATTTCACTTGCTTGTGATATTAATGATAGTGATTGATAATTTTCACTTTCCATTGGCTCATCTGTTAGAGGTGAATATTATTATGAGTTTGTTAATCTTTAATTTCTTGAAAGAAGCCCTAGTGGCACAGTGGTGAAAGCATTTGGCTGCTAGCCAAAAGCTTGGCTGCTCACAGGCGTGGCATTTGTGTTTGTAGAATCTGGATTGCACTGTGGTCAATTTACAGACTAGTCTTGCTGCTATGGTGGGGTTGGGCTCATATTTTTAATTTCTCTAAGAGGTAGGTATTCAAGTTCTAGAATATTGCTTTGGAAACCCTATGGGTAGTCCAACTCTGCCCTACAGGGTCTGTTTTAAGTTTCTTGAGGGGAAAAGAACACACTCTTTTCTTTACCAGAGAAAAGATAAGCACAGAGTTAGTTAGTATTTAGTAAGTGAGAATTTCAATGAGTAATTACTCTGACTTGCCTGGAACAATATTGAACATGAGTCTCCAGACCTTTTAAAATTCCAGAGATTCCACATAAAGGATTACTGCTTTGGTGAGATGGAATCTCAGGAAGAGGTTTGGATAACAGGAACAGTCTTGGAGAAGCAGTGTTCCTTGGACTCCCCTCCACCCCCACCCCGAGGTCTGACTCATGTATGTGGTTACATCTCTTATCTTTCCTTTCTGCTCTGCCACAGTCTGTCACATGGGGGCCTTGTGGCTTTTGTGACCAAAACCTTACAAGAAATACACATCCTACTTTCTGTTCTAGCAGCCTGGAACAACTCATACCTAAACCGGTTCTCTTTCTATAACAGTCTGTAGGCAACTCACAATCTCTCCAGTTAATTTGAGCAGCTTCTAGTTGCTTGCACTTAGAGCTTTATCTCAAGTGGTGTCAAATATCCCCCTTCTAATTCCATCATCTGTGATGATCTCAGCCTTAGGTTGACGGCATCAGCATCGCTGCACAGGGCATTTCCAAGAATGTCCACAGACACCCAGAACTCAGAGCCGACCCTGTGCATCAGTGTTGTTCCAACAGCCCCCAGATTCCTTGCAGACAGAGCTTTGCTACCCACTGATAAGATGCCGATGCAGTGTGATCTGGGTTAGGGGTGAAACTGATACAGGTGTCTGCGGCCCTGAGGATAAGTCTCAGGGCAACTTGACCCAGTGGCTGGAAGAGGATCACACTTTGCTGAGAGCGTCCTGTGTACCCGAAACAGAGCTCATTTTACAAAGGAGAAAACTGAGATGGAAAGGATTACGTGGCTCATCTGTCATGCAACCAGTGTGTGGGTGTGGGGTGGGGGCGTGAGGAGCAGTGGGATGCAATCTCAGTTCTCTTGGGTGCCAAAGCCAAGTGTTTTCCTGAAAATGGTGATAAGTAGTTGGCACATATCCTACAATGCTCTACAATGTGACCATCGTAGGAATCAATTGATTTGGGACCTCTTTCCTGAGTGCCTGTTAGGGCCTCAGAATTCTTAAATGGTGCTTCAGGCACCAACATTCAGAGCTGCTAGTGTGTGTGCAAGAGAAAACCTTTAGGCCATCCTGCCTTTGGCCAAGCTGCTTCCTGTTGTTAGTTCCATAAAATCAGAGCCAACCAATAGCTGACCCTCTAGTGGGTTTTCAGAGATAGTAATCTCATGGGAGGAGATTGCCCATCCTTCTTCCATGGAGCAGCTGGTGACCTTGAACTACGTGCTTTAAGAATTGCAGCATAAACTCACCCATTGCTCCATGGAAGATAAATAAAATTCATGTTAATTTTTCAAAAAAAAAATAATTGCAGCATAGCTTCTTGCCGCTAGGCCACCAGAACACCTTACCTTATAGTCCATACTAATTTTCTGGGAAGAGATGTTCCTAGCATTATTGTTGGGATGGAAAAGTAATCAGTGCAAGCAATCTGTGGAGAATTCTACAGGCTAAATGACCCATTCCCTCTAGAAATGAACTGCACAGGGAAAAGTGGGGCACAGATGGGTACAGAATGCAAAGGAAGTTAGAGAACAAAAATTCTTTAAAATAAAGCAAAACACCCCCCGGCGCCCACAAGGAAAACTTAACTAGACTGCTTGGAGATCTAAACTCAACTCATCTCCTAGCTGTTGAGTTGGAACTGACTCATAGCTGCCCCTCTGAAAAGAGACTGTAAACCACACAGGAGGAGATGGCCCATCCTTGTCCTAAGGAGCAGCTGGTGAATTCAAATCACTTGTCCTTGTGTCGGCAGCAAAAGTCATGATCCACTAGGCCACCAGAGCACCCTGATTAGCAGTGCAGTGTGGAGCAAACCTTTAAGCAGTGAAATGCCTCTGGTGACCTGGGATAAGAGCGGTGTCAGGTCATGTAGTAAGCAGGTGTCTTTGGCAGCATCAGCAGGAGGGCATCTACGGCAGTGGTGGAACGGATACAGGGAGGCCTGGGGTTTTGTAAGGTTCCTATGTCCTTCCCATCTCTACGCCACATATCATTCCTCCAAGCTTTAACTAAATGGGGTTTCATGCTCTGACATCATCATCTTGAAATTCTCAATCATTTTATCTTTGTGTGTTTTGTAAGTGAAAGCTGCTAAAGAAAAGATTGGAGGTTCAAACCTGCCCATGTACTAAGCACATCTTAGAAAGGCCTGATGATCTGCTTCTGCAAAGTCAGTCATTAAAAATCCTGTTGTTGTTGTTGTGTACCATGTCAGAGACAACCTAGAGCTGACCCTCGAGCGGGTTTTCAGAGGCAGTTCATCGGATGTGTGAGAGGAGGTTGCCCATCTTTCTCTGTAAAGCAGCTGGCATATTCTAGGTGCATACCTTTCCGTGGGCAGCCCAATTCCTTACCACTATGCCACCAGAGCTCCCTGAAAACCCTGACAAGCACAGCGTTTCTCCCACATGCATGATGAGCACTGCCATGAGTGAGGTTGCTAAGAAACAAACTGGTTTACTGGTATGTGCAGTCTGACCTAACACTAGAGCATTTGAAGGAGGTGAGCTCCGGGTCCTACCTCCTACTGCTTCCTAAGGATGAATTTTCAGGTTCCCTTTCTCTTATTCTGGCAGAGGCTTGGAAACAGGAGCACAGCTTCTCTGTGAGGAGCCAGCCTGGCAGCTCCCAGGTGCAGTTGAACTTGGTGAGTTCAGTAGTCTATCCCTGACCAGGCACTAAGAGGCCCTCTGCATAGAGGCTGTCATTTTTCCAGCCACCCACTAGAGTTGGATGCATGGGAGGGGAGAGAAAATTGCCAGCTCAACAAGGTCTACATTTTCATTTTTCCCCTGGGTACCCCCGTTGATACAGCTTTCCACACTACCTTTTCTTCATTCCTATCTTAGCAGCTTTGTCCTTTGCCCTTTAGGGACAGAGTCGAGTGCCATCCCCAGGGCTGCCTTCTTCTCAGCCAGACTTGCCCTTTCCTTCTCAGCTTGCCTTCAGCTCCTGTCTCCTCTCCTATTGCTCCCCAGACCTGATGTGATCAAAGGAGAGCTAGCAGGCTGCAAAGTGTCTCTAAAAGAAATCAACAGCTGGGGTGATCTGTTTGCTGCCACTGAGCGGACCTGCATTCATTGTTTGCTCTTTTCTGCCTTGCTCTGACCCTTAGCGGCTGACACTGTGGATGACATCACAAGGCTCATTCCTCCGGCATCTGGTTAGGTGCATCTATTGGAAGGTCCTGGCAGGCTGTGGGAGGGACAGCAGCATGAGAAGCTGGCTGTTTCTCTCCTGCTTACTTTCTGCCTCAAGTCTTCTATCCCCCTGGACATCTTCCTCTTCTTTGCTGACCCTCCATCTTTCCAAACACGATGTCCCTTTCCAGGGAATAGCCTCACCCAGTTACATGTCCAAAGTATGAAAGTTGAAGCTTCGTCATTCTTGCCTCCAAGCAGTCTGGCTGTGCCCTTTTTAGGACATATCTGCTTTTTCTTTTGGCAGTCCAAGAGATAGTTGTATTTCCTCACAGTTGTAGCGGCTAAAAATTTAGTCCAGGGCCTTGGCCTTATGGGTTCCTGCGTCTTTGCTAGCCCTGAACTTCCCTTAGTTCCTTGACTTATAGATAGATGATCTTCTCATGGCTTCCGTCTTCCCCCATGTGCATCTCTATGTCTAATCTGCTCTATTTTAAAAGTCAGAAGTGATTAGGTTGAGGACACATCTCATACTGATATGACCTTGCTAACATAAGAAACTACTATAACTATCCTCTTTGTTTAGTGTTCATACATCCCATCGACGGCCAAGAGAATGAACAGATATGTCTTGGAGAGAGCACAGCCAGAGTGCTCTTTGGAGGGAAGAATGATGAGGTTTTGCCTCACATACTTTAGACATATTGCTAGGAGGTGCTATTCCTTGGAGAGGGACATGATGTTGGGGAGGGTGGAGGGTCAGTGAAGGAGAGGAAGGTCCTTACCGAGGTGGACTGACACAGTGCTTGCTGTAATGGGCTCTTGTGTATCAGGAAGTGTGAGGATGGTACAGAACAGAACTGGGTTCAGATCTTTTGTACACAGGTCACTATGAGTCGTACTCATCTCAGTGACACCTAACAACAACAGAAAGAAAAATCTCATATCCAAGAACCATTACCTCCAGATATACAGCAATTAGGATTTTGGGGTATGTAGTTCAATCTGTGACACCAGGTGACAAGTAAGATAGCCCTGAATCTTGGTTATCCAATGTTATTACAACAGAAATATCACAAATGGATGGCTTTAACTAATAGAAATGTATTCTTTCACTATTTGGGAAGCTGGAAGTCAAATTCAGGGCCCTGCCTCTGGGAGAAGTCTTTCTCTCTGGGTATCTGCTGGTTCTAGGAGTTTCCCAGCATGGGAACCTGGGTCCAAAGGACTCGCTCAACTCCTGGTTCTTCTTTCTTAATGGTAAGGAAGTCACTCCTTTTCTGCTCACTTCTCTTTCTATTATCTATATTATGGTAAGAAGGGAGAAGGATTAATAACCTCCTCTTGTGTGATTTACTGTTTCTGAAAACCCACAGGAGGGTCAGCTGTGGGCCGGTACACAGCAACAAAAACAACAACAGAATGATGACTGGTTATGCAGAGCACACCTCAGGGAAATTCTCCTTCTGATCAGGGCTGTGGTTTGATAAATGGTGTTGCATCACATTCTAACCCCCTTACACCTAATAGACTGATCATATCTTAGAACAACACATCCTGGGCAGTGATTATATATTGTGTAACTGGTTGAACTTCTGTCTCATTGACATTATAGAGGTTAGGATTTATAGCACATAGGATAATATATAACATAGCACTGAGAATCATGATCTAACCAAGTAAGCACTATTTTTGAGGGACACAATCCAATCTGTGATACACAGTAATTCTGAATTTCAGATAAACATATCAGGGACATGTTTATGAAAAAAAATCTTCTTTATCTGAAATTCAAATTTGCTTTTCTGGCAGTCCCACCTTTCACACTTATTAGTGGTGTCACTTCCTGGTATTATTGAGTCTTTGGGAACTCCAACTTCTTACTTGCTGCCTCCTTGTTGATCTTTGCTAATTAGCTAGCCTTAAACCAGTTGCTGGCCAGTCAATTCTGAGTCACAATGACTCTATGTATGTGTCAGAATATAATTACTCTGTAGGATTTTCTTGACTGTAATTTTTTCCTTAATTTTATACTGGTTTACATAAAAAGTTCATAATGTTTGTATGTTGTTGTTGTTGTTATGTGCCGTCGAGTCATTTGCGACTCATAGCGACCCTATGTACAACAGCCCTAAACCCTGCTCTACCCTGTGCCAATCTCATTGCCTCTGACAAACCCATCCCAAGTATACATCTTTTTTTTTCCACACTGGATCTTTCCCATCACCAGGCTTCTTTGCCCAGTGCTGTTGGGTAGGTTAAAACCATCAGCCTTATAAATTAGGCACAAACCATTTGGATTGGACCTGCCCATAACTGTAACATTTGCTTCATGAAATTCTGATTAACATAGTTGTTGTTGTGTTCCATTGAGTCAGAATCAACTGACAACTGACTCTCCAGCGAGTTTTCAGAAGCAGGAAATCACGCATAAGGAACAGCTGCTGGATTAGAACCACATATCTTTTCATTGGCAACAGAAAGCCCTGATATCATGCACTCACATTTTAGACAACTTTGACACTATTTTCACCACCCAGTGGGACGTCCTAGTGAAGCAATATTTTTCTTTATTCAGCTCCCCTGTGACTGGAGGAAAGATTTTCCCACTGATGCATGTGTCTTTGTGCTTCTTGAAATTTTGTTTGCATGGGCAGCAGATTACTTAATATGAGTGATTACTCTGCTAAAAGATGTAAATAATTGAAAATACATCTTAAATTACTTAAAAGATTAAATGTATTTCACAATCCCCCCACAAGTTGACCTTGTACTGCCTGTTCATAAAAACGAAATATTAATGCTATATGAGAGTTGACAACTTCAGAGAAAGAAAGAAGTGGAGTGTCTTGTGGAAAAATGGAGAGCTGAGAGCAGGAGATTAAATGTCACTGATGTAAAACATTTATTGAGCAGTCATTCATCATTCATTCACCTATTCTTTTAACAGCTTTGAGTTGTGCACAGTGCTTGTGAGCCTCTGGGAGGAGAGCCTAGGGCAGGCTTTCTCAGTAGCAGCTTTCTCAGCCACTTAGGCCAACAACTCTGTTTGGGGGACTGTTGTCTGTATGTGCCGTCGACTTGTCTGTGACTCATAGCGACGCTATGTACATCCGCTCTGAATCCTGACCTGGCCTGAGCCAGTATCACTGATTCCAACACACCTACCCCCCATTGTCCCAATTAGTGTATCAATCCATCTCATCTGGGATCTTCCTTTCCTGCACTGTCTCTTGACCCTCTCGAGCGTGATGTCCTTCTCCAAGGACAAATCCTTCCTGGCCACATGCCCAAAATATGTAAGGTTTAGCTTCAAAGTCCTTGCCTACAAGGAGAAACTTGGTTTCACCCTTTCCAAGACAGATCTGTTTGTTTGCTTGGAAATCCATGGTATGTTCAAGACTCTTCTCCAGCACCACAATTCAAAGACATTGATTCTTCTTCTGTCGTCCTTAGTCATTGTCCAGCTCACTGCTGCATAGCAAGTAATTGTGATGACTGTCGCCTTAATTAGGCATATCTTAGTCTCTAGACTGACATCGTTGCTTTTCAGTAGTCTGGAGAGGTCCCTGACAACAGATTTTTCCCAATGTAATTTGCCTTTAATTTCCTAACTGTTGGTGCCAAGAGTTTTGCTTGTGGAGCCAGGCGAGCTGTTATTGTTAACAGCCTCAATCTCTTCTCCATCTATCATAGTGCTGCCAGTTGGACCAGTGGTGAAAATCTCTGTCTTCTTTTTTTTAAAAAAAATTTTTGTCTTCTTGATGTTGAGCTTCGACATTTAGCAACATCTCTAACATTCATTGACTAGATGCCATGTGTAAAAACCAAAAACATCTCTCACTATTGCCAAACACCTGTGAAGTGTGAAGTCACTCCAAGGTGAGAATCACTGGTTTAGTGGGGGAGCCAGAGAATGGACAAATGGACTATCACTTGTTTAGCTGCCCTGAAGTGTAGAGCAGCCTTGTGTCAGTGGTTTTGAGGAATGACCCTGGGGTGTTACCAGTTAATCTCTCCCTTTGAGAAACCTAGACTCTCAAACAAATAGAGTGACACTAGCATGTTGTTGTTGTTGTTGGTTAAGTGCCGTCAAGTAGCAGGCGACTCATAGCGACCCTATGAAGGAGAGTCCTCAATGCTTGGGTGTCTCTCATCCTCTCTCCAAGTTGATAGGGTTTCCAGAGGCAAGCTGTTACGGAAGTGGATGCCACTCCTGCTTCAAGCTTATTTTAATTGGGGAACTCCACCCCACCCTCTGTCCGCATTGGGTAACCAACCATTAACACATTTGACACATCAGTGTCACAGTGTTCAGCCTCACAGCAACAAGTGACCGCTGTATGGCAACTTGTACACCAGGGCTATACAACCTAGAGGAATGTCTGAACAAAAACAATGAGACAGGCCTGAGGGCCGCGGATTAAAAGTCACCCACCTTTGCCTTTAGTATAACCATCCTTAATGAACTGTTATTCCATCCTTTGGTGAGACTGAGCGTGTTTTCTCTTCATGCTCCCCACCAAGGAAGGACAAAGTTGAACTCTGGTTTTGGTTTCCCATTCCCTATAACAGGAGAGTAGGCACAGCCCTATGTGGTCTGACCCAACTGTTTTATGCAGATGCTCAAAGGGCAGGCTAGTAGTCACCTACTATACGTAATAAAGTTCCCTGAAGTGAGTGTCTTATACAAAGGAGCTCTGGTGGCCAAGTCCACAGGAAGTTGTCCTGCTAATTCAAAGTTTGTGTCTCTCTAGCGGTTCAAATCCATGAGCACCTCCCTGGGAGAAAGATGCACAATCTCCTTCCATGTGATTTGCAGCCTTGAAAACACACTCTGTTGTGTGTGTGTGTTTCACGTATGAGTTGGTTCTAACTTGACAACAATGAGTTTTTTGTTTTGGTTTTTAGTTTGATACCTTTGTTAGATCTTTAAATACAAGTATATGAAATACTTATTTAATAAATATTTCTTTCTAAGAAAATTTTGGGGTGGCTTACAAGAACAGATATTGGTCTCCTAGTTTTGGAGGCTAGTTGTCCATAACCATCTGTTAAACAGTGGTTGTGGTTCAAACAGAACATGGGGAAACTGCATGGTTTTAAAATCAGAAACTGTTTGTTTGGGTTGTAACTTTCTCCATACCTCGCAATTAGAACGCTGAGCAAATTATTCAAGAAGTTTAATTGTATTAAGAATGTGGCATCAGAATTTGAGACAGACTCATTAACAGCCTTGCTTACAGAAATTGAAGACTTAAAGCACTTTCTGGAGAAGATAAAATAACTACAGCTTTCAACAGCTTTCAATATGGGTTGCGTCTCAACGTCAAGAAAAAAAAATAATCCATCACTGGATCAATAGGCAACATTATCATAGATAGAGTTAAGTTTGAAGTTATCAATGACTTCATTTTTTTAAATCATTGATTGGATCCACAATCCATACCCATGGTAGCAACAGTCAAGAAATTAAACTATATTTTATTTGGGGGAAATCAGCTCGTAAGGACCTCTCCAAAGTTATAAAGAACAAGAATGTCAGTTTAAAGACTAAGATGCACCTTAGTGCAACCATTGTTGTTGTGTACTGTTGAGTCAGGACCAACCTATAGCTGATCCCCCAGCAGGTTTTCAGAGGCAATAAATCACAAAGGAGGAGATTGCCCATCTTTCTCCCGCAGAGCAGCTGGTGAACTTGAACTGCAGGCCTTTGCATTGTCAGCATGATTCCTTACTACTAGGCTCCTGATCTAAGCCATGGCCTTTTCAATTGTTTCCTATGCATCTGAAAGACAGATGATGAATAAGGATGACAGAAGAAGAATTGATGCCTTGAGGTGTTAGAGAAGAATACTGCATATCGTATGGAATACCAAAAGAACAAGCAAATCTATATTCAAGAAAGTGCAACTAGAGTGCTTCTTTGAGTTAAGGATGGTGAAACGTCATCTTACTTATTTTGGGCAAGTTTTCAGGAGGAGCGAATCCTTAGAGACACATCTTGCTGGGAAAGGTGGAAGGTCAGCAAAAGAGAAGAAGCTCCTCACCAAAATAGATTGGCACACTGTGACATGACAGAGATGATGAGGATGGCACATGATAGGGCGAGGTTCAGACCTGTAGTTCATAGGGTTGCTGGAAGTCATAGTGGACTTGACAGCACCTAGCAAAAACAACATTTTAAACCATAACAGGCAGGAAGTGGCAGCTGTACTGAAGTTGATGCCTTAGTTGAGCGCCATCATTTTGTGGCTGTCATATGCAAGGTGCATTGCATTGCACTCCCCTGCTTGTCAGCTGTGTGGCTTTGGCAGGTTAACGACTCTCGGCCTGTTTGCTCCACTGTTCAGTGCTGAGGTGAAGGTATGCATCTCAAAAGACAGTGACAGGATGCATGAGCTGGTTTCCATCCAGCACCGAAAGCAGTGCCTAGGACACACTTCTGGGACCTGCTTTATTGAGCAATGATCATAGAATCCTATGTGGCTGCCCTGCCTCTCCTTCACACTTTGC
The DNA here is from genome assembly GCF_000299155.1 of Elephantulus edwardii. Lineage (NCBI taxonomy): Eukaryota > Metazoa > Chordata > Mammalia > Macroscelidea > Macroscelididae > Elephantulus > Elephantulus edwardii. The sequence continues at coordinate 10,253,308 of NW_006399810.1, read as the reverse complement.
TTTCTGCACTGCTTCCTGAATACGTTCCTTCAAATGCCAAATTTATCATGGAAATCCACACCCTCCCTTCACATCCTTCAGTGTCGTCAGAAGTCCAAAGACTCCTGCTGTCCAGTCCTCACATAGACATTCCTTCTTTCTTAGTTCTTTGCACAAACTTGACCCTCAGCCTTCTCAGCTCTCTGCTTATTTCATTTCCCTGGGTGGAGTCCAAGTTTCAGCTCAGAGCTCACTTCAGACTAAGAGTCCTTCAGCTTACCCTGCTTTCACTTTCCCCCATTCCATTTTGCTCTTATCACCCACAGACACTGTTGGAGTTGAGCTTCACGTCTGATTAGCTCATCTTGGAAACTTCAGCACTTGTGCAAGTTTTGGCCCAGAATATGTGCTCAGTAAACATTTATTAAATGACTGTGTAAATATATGCTAATACTGGCCCATTGTGGTCAGTTTAAGCACCCATACAGAGAGCCTGTTTAAACAGCGCGTTCATTCTGTTTATGTCTCTTGAGCCCAGTGTGTGGGAAGAGAGTGTCCATGATTTTTTATCCTAGCAGAATCTGAGAGCCAAGTGTTCTGCAAGGAAGAAAGTAGCACACCGTTGTTAGGTGCTGTTGAGTCAACTACAACTCACAGCAACCTATGAACACCTGAACCTCGTCTTATCCCGCGTCGTCATCACAATCTCTGTAGTACTCAGCCCACTGCTACCATTGTTGTGTCAGTCCACCTTGTGAAAGGTCTTCCTCTCTTTCTCTGACTCGCCACCTTTCCCAGCATGATTTCATTTTCCCCAAGGACTGAGCTCTCCTAACAGCATGCCTGAAGTACGTCACCATACTTACCTCTAACTAGTGTTTTCTAACATGTCTTGCTAGCTCAGGTATGGGAGCTCCTGTTTTGAGCCCTTAGCGCCTAGCTTTGTAACTAACAAACTTGACATCAGTAGTCAGTTGTTGAATCTCTCTGGGCTCCAGAAGCTTCCTCTTGAAAATAAATGACTTGGAAGGAAGGTTTCCCAGTAAATACAGGTTTACCAATTAGATTATAATTTTAGATAAGTAGCACATAATTTTTTTGTATAACTATGTTTTAAATTGTGCACAAGACATATTTATGTGAAACAATGATTCATTATTTACCTAAAATTTAGAACAAACAAGAAGACCTGTATTTTATTTGCTAAATTTGGGAGACCTACGTGATGCAGATGACACAATCTTGCTTGCTAATACTGAGGAGGCCCTGAAGTGCTAGCTGCAGAAGGTCAAGGACTGTAGTCTTCAATATGGATTGAAAGTCAACATCAAGAAGACAGAGATTGTGGCAAGAAGCTGCAATGCAATTCCAAAGGCATGTGGTTTGAATCCACCAATAGTCTGCTGGAGAAGGAGGGGCAATCTCCTCCTGTGCCAGTTGGATTTGATTTGACAATACAAAAAAAAAAAAAGACAAAGATTCTCACCACTGGGCCAACTGGCAGCACCATGATGGATGGGGAGGAAATTGAAGTTAATAGTTACAGCTTGCTCGGCTCCACCATCAAAACTCTTGGCACCAGTAGTCAGTAAATCAAAAGACAAATTGCTTTGGGAAAATCTGCTGTCATAAACCTCTCCAGACTACTGTGAAGCAACAAAGTCAGTCTGGAGACTAAGGTGCACCTGATCCAGGCTACAGTCTTCTCAATTACTTGTTGTACATCAGAGAGCTGGACAATGACTAAAAGTACAGAAGAATTGGTGCCTTTGAGTTGTTGTACTGGAGAAGAGTCTTGAACTGCTGAGAAAACAAATCGGTTTGTCTTGGAGAGGGTGAAATCAAGTTTCTCCTCGGAGGCTAGGATTTTGAAACTCTGTCTCACATACTTTGGGCATGTGACCAGGAGATACCAGTCCTTGGAGAAGGACATCATGCTCAGAAGGATAGAGGGACAGCACAGGAGAAGAAGACCCTGGATGAGATGTACTGATAGAGTAACTAGGGCAATAGGGGTAGGTATATCTGAGTCAGTGAGGCTGGCTCAGGACAGGGCAGACTTCAGAGCTGTTGCTCATAGCATGGTTATGAGTCGCAGACAACTTGAGGGGACATAACAACAACAACAACAACAATTTCAAAGTGGTTGCCTCCCAGAAAGAGTAGGGGGCAAAGGTGAAGGGCTGTGGAGTTTTGATGAGAAGTTTTGTAAAGAAGCCAATTTACACCACTTTCTCTATCTCTGAAGCCCTGATCAACCACATCATACAATTGCTATGATTTGAGTTGTGTTGCCCCAAAATTGTAAATCCTAACTTCCATGGTTATAATCTCATTTGGGAATCACCCATCTCTATTGTGTGAATGAGGCAATATTAGTTCAGGGTGGTTTTTTTTTTTAAATCAATCTTTTTTTAGATATTAAAAAAATTAACAAGCAACTGAGAGAAGTAGAGATGGAGAAGAGAGATGCTAAGACCACATGACAATCTCCCTGGAGTAAAAGCTCAAAATATTGAGGACCTTCCTCCAAAGCTGACAGAAAGAGGATACATTTGCCTAGAGCTAGAACCCTCAGTTCAGACTTTCAGTCTCTTCAATAGGGAGAAAATACATTCCTGCTTGGTAAAGCCACCTATTTGTTCTATTCCTGTTATACCTGTACTAGCTGAGAGCTCTAATGATAAGGAGCTGTGTTGCCAACCCAAAGGTACTCGAATCCAATCGACCAACAGCCCTGAAGAAGAAAGATGGACAAGCTCCTTCCCATGTGATTTACAAGCTATGAAAACCTGCTGGAGGGTCAGCTATGAGTCAGCTCTGACTCAATGGTACATAGCAACTACAATAAGATAACTAGGAAGGGTAGTCTGTAGGAAGCTGCTCTCTGGTGGTTTGAATCTATGACAATTTCTTTCCCTGCAATTTACAGCCTCCTGAAAACTCACTGGAGGGTCAACTATAAATTGGTTCTGACTCAACAGAAATAAGTTTGAGTTTCTTGAATTTTTTTGAGATAACTAAGACACATGATCGAAGACCAGATGAGTTGTGGGATCACATCAAGGATATGATCCATGAAGAGAACAAAATGTCATTCCAAAGACAGAGGGAGGGGGAGAGGAAGTCAACAAAATAGATGTCAGAAGGAACTCCGAAAATTTCACTAGAGCACCAAGAATTCCAAATGGGAGAGATACAGAAGCAAAAGAGCTGACCAGAACATTTCAAAGGGCAGCTTGAGAAGACAAAGCAAAATATTATATTCTATATATATTTATATTATAACAGAATGTGCAGAAAATTGAAATTGAGAATGAAAAGGGGAAAACTTCCTTAGCATTTGTAAAACTGAAAGACCCTTAAAAACAAATTCAAGCCTTGAATTGTAATACTGAGAGATATTATGGGCAAAATCTTGAATGACCCAGGAAGCATCAAAAGATGGAAGCAATGTACAGAGCACTGTACCAAAATGTTGATACTGAAATATTTCAGGAAGTACCATATGATCAAGAATCAATGGTAATGAAGGAAGAAGTTGAAGCTGCACTGAAGGCATTGGCAAAAAAGTGGTGACTCATGAATTGATAGGTTATCAGTTAATGTGTTTCAATTAATAGATGCAGCCCTGGAGGTGCTGCTCATCAGTCTTCTACACCAGACAATTTGGAGGACAGCTGCCTGGCTGACTTACTGGAAGGGAGCCATATTCATTCCTAATCCCATGAGAGGTGATCAAATAGAATGTGGAAATTATCAAACAACAGCATTAATATATAAGGGAGCTCTGGTGGCCTAGTGGCAAGAAGCTACGCTGCAATCCCAAAGGCACACTGTTTGAGTCCACCAGATGCTCTGCTGAAGAAAGAGGGGCAATCTCCAGTGCCAGTCAGATCCAATTAGACAGTTCACACACACACCTACACCTCATTAATATAACATGCAAGCAAAAATATTATTGAAGATTATCCAAAAATGGTTAGAACAGTATTTTGAGAGAGAAATGCCAGAAGTTCAAGTGGGGTTTAAAATAGGCCTAGCACCAAGTATATCACTGCTGATGTTAGATGGATCTTGGTTGAAAGCGGAGAATACCAGAAGCAAGTATATTTATTTAAAGGCATATAACTGTATGAATCATAACAAATAATGGATAAAATTGAGCAGAATGGGAATCCCAGAATTGTGCTCATGTGAAAACCTATACCAAGAGCAAGAAGCTATCATCCAAACAGAGCAATGGAACACAGAATTGTTTAAAATCAGGAAAGATGTGCCTCTGGGTTGTATCCTGTCTCCATATCTAATCAATCTATACATTGAGCAAATCATTTGAGAAGCTGGTCTATATGAAGAAGAATGTGAGATCAGGATCAGAGGAAAACTCATCAACAACCACTGTAATGCAAATGGCACAACCTTGCTTGCTGAAAGTGAGGACTTGAAATGCTTGCTGCAGAAGACTAAAAACTACAGCCTTCAAAATGGATTGCATCTCAATGTCAAGAAACAAAATATTCACCTTGGCCAATAGGCAACATCATGATAGAGAAAAGATTGAAATTGTCAACAATTTCACCTTACTTGGATCCACAATCATCACATTGGTACCAGCAGTCAGGAGATCAGGAGACACGTTGCATTCAGTAACCCTGCTGTCAAGAACGTCTCCGTATTACTGAGGAACAATGATGTCAGTTTGAAGACTAAGAAAAGCCTGATTCAGGCCAGGTTCTTTTCAACCATTTGCTATGTGCATGAGAGCAAGACAATGAATACAGATGATAGAAGAATTGATGCCTTTGAAGTGTGGTGCTGGAGAACAGCATAAATATCCCACAGATTTTCCAAAAGAACAAACATATGTCCTGGGAAAATACAGCTAGAGTGTCCTTCGGAGGCAAGGATGGCAAAGCTTTGTCTCATAGACTTCAGGCATTTTGCTAGGAGAGGCTATTCCTTGGATATGGACATCATGGATTAGCACAGTAACTGGAGCAATGGGCTCAAGTATGTCAAAAATGAAGATAGAACAACGTTCACATCTGCTGTTCACAGGGTTGATATGAATCATAGTCAACTCAATAGCACCTAACAACACCAGGACATAAAATGAAGCTTCTTCCTAGCAAGAGATCCCCAAATTTATCTATGACTGTGCCTTTGCAGGTGTTCTGAGAAAAATGTATATACATATAGAGAAGCCCTAGTTTCTCATATGAGAGCCACTGTTAAAATGCCATAAAATATTACAAGACCTCACTTTCAGTGTCTGAGCAGTTAATAGCAGCACCATGCTACAGACCATCTTCCTATGCAATGTATGGATAAATGAGAAATAGAAAACATGATCTTTTCCTTCATCAAAAACATGATCTCAAGGAAGGAGCATGTGTATCAAGGCTAACACTAGAGCTTTATGATTATACTAATGGCAAGGTGTGCATCAGAGAAGGAGACTGACGGGGCCTCTGCCATAGGTGAGATTTGTTGTTCTTAGATGCCTTTACATCAACTACAACTCACAGTGACCGTCTGAACAACAGGTCAGCATCTTTCCCTCTCTTGTAGCATCCTCAGGATTTCTGATATGCTCAGTCCTTTGTTGCAGCCACTGTGGCAATCCATCTTGTTGAAGGTCTTTATTTCTTTCACTGATCCTCTGATTTTCCTAGAATTAGGTCTTTATTCAAGAACTGGTCTAAAGTATGTGAGATGAAGTTTCATCATCCTTCCCTCTAAGGCTGCACTTTGCCCATGATATATCTGTTCTTTTGGCAATCCATGGAATATTTATGCTCTTCTCCAGCACTACAACTCAAAGGCATCAATTCTCCCTGTCATCCTTATTCACTGTCCAACTTTTTGATTCATGTTGTTGTTGTCAGGTGTCGCCAAGTCCACAGTGACCATACAAACAACAGATCTGAACTTTATCCTATACTATGCCCTCATCACATCTCTGTCATACCTGAACCCATTGCTGTTCTCACCTTATCAATCCATCTCGTTGATGGTCCTTCTGTTTTTCACTGATCCTCCATCTTTCTTAGCATGAGGTCCCCTCCCTAGCAATATGCTTAAAATATGTGAGGCAGAGCTTCACCATCTTGCCTCCAAGGAGCACTCCTGGTCCATGGGATATTCAGTGATTCAGCGCTCTTCTCCAACACAACTCAAAGGTGTCAATTCTTCTGCTGTCATTCTTAATACTTGTCCAGCTGTCAGACACATAGCAAGTGACTGAAAAGATCATGGTCTGTATCCGTTTTAAAACTGACATGACTGCTCCTCAGTAATTTGGAGAGGTCCTTGACAGCACACTTTCCCAATGTAGTACATCTCCTCATCTCCTGACTGCTTGTACCAAAGGTGTTGATTGTGGATTCAAGTGAGAGGAATACATAAGAAAGGAAATATTTTTGGCAATATATAAGTGAGAGTCTAGCTCTCAAAGATAGAAGATATGACAAGAAGAGAGGCAGGTGGTAGAGAAGACGAAGCTATAAGACACAACAAGGAGATAGCTTTGGCCCCTCCCTCAAGCCTTTGAACTGAGACTAAGGGAAGAAAGTTTCAAGAAGGCATCATTTTCCTCATTTGTGACCAAGAATTACCAATTTGGTTTTGTAACTTGTGTCTAGGGATAGCAATGCACCATCTGTGTTGCAATCCCAAGGGCATGAGATTCTAATCCACCATCTGTTTTTCGGGAGAAGGATGGGCAATCTCCTCCCATGAAAATCTGCCTCAGAAAACTTGCTGGAGTGTCAGCTATGAGTAGATTTTGACTTGATGCCACACAAACCACAACCACTAAAATGAAAGTTAAGAATTTTCTAAAAGGCTCTAAACAGTAGGAACAGGGTTATGCTTGGTCTGCACAAATGAAACCAAGTACCGGGGAAGTTATTTGTGCACAGACACATTTGCACAATAAAATCAGTAACAGTGTAATTTTCTGGTTGGCAGTCTACAAATTAGGAAAGTTAGGGAGGGACTAATGCAAAGTAAAGCTTTTGTGCTGGTTTCCAAACACGTGTGGGCTCTTTAGATTGGCTACATTAGGCAATAGCAGAAGCATGTGACTAAACAAAGGTTTACAAGGTGGTCACAAGATATTGTAATAGCAAGATATTTATATTCTGAGAACATTTTTTTAAAATTTTATTATTATTTTTGTGTGTCCGTCAAATCAGATCTGACTGGTACAGGAGGAGATTGTCCCTCCTTTCCTGGCAGAGCATCTGGTGGATTCGAACCATGCACCTCTGGGATTGCAGTGCAGCTTCTTGCTACTAGGCCACCAGAGCTCCCCTGAGAACATTTTACTAAAATGTACTCTTTAAGTAGAATATGTCCCATGGGCTGATTGCACAAGAGATTTCAGGTAAATCTTTTGCATCAAGATCCCCCTCAGGGATGTTCTTTTGGCATCTTTTCATAGTTTAACCACAGAGATAAACATTTCCTTGTTTTATGCTTAAGCACAATGTTATGAGTGATAGGATACGGATAGGATAGCGCCATACACATAAAAGGAAGACCTGTTAATAAGATAATCATTCATATGTAAATGAATGATTGTTACTAAAGCCAAACAGGAAGAAATTGATGATTTCTACCAAGATTTACACTCCAAAATGGACCAAACATGCAATCAAGATGCATTAATAATTATAGGTGCCTGGAATGCAAAAGTTGTAAACAACTGGCAGAGGAGACACCATGACTGTGAAGGTGGTTTTCCCAGGGTGAAGCTCATCCATTGCACCCTGGATGGGCTAACCTTTGTGTGAGGCCAACTGCATAATCTGTGATAGTGGAGGATGACTGTGTTTGTATATAAGAAAAAGAAAAACTGGGAAAAACAAGGAAAGAATTATAGCTGGGAAGTATGGAGCTGGTGACAGAAATAAGGCTGGAGATTAAATGATTTGAATGTTGTACTTTCAGTGATTTATTCATAGCAAATTAAAAAGACCACAAAAGGTAACTTTACCTAATGGACCTCACCTAATGGACTGCACAGGAATCAAATTGACCATCTCTGTGCAAAGACTTATTGGAGAAGCTCAATAATCAGCAGTCAAAACCAGGCAAGGTACTAACTGTGGAACCAACCATCCAAGTACAACACTCATGTACAAGTTCAAATTGAAGTTGAAAAAATTTAAAACTAGTCCACAAGAACTAAAATACGACCTTGAGTCTATCGTACAATTAAAAAATCATCTCAAGAAAAGATTTGAGGAATTGAACACAAATGATTAAAGATCAGAGGAACTGTGGGATGTCATCAAGGATAGTGCAAAAGGTCATGAAAAAGAGAGCAAAAAGAAAAAAAAAGGATATCAGAAAAGACTATGGAAATTGCATTAGAGTGTTGAGAAACTAAAACAAAAGGAAGAAATGCTGAAGAGCTGAGTAGAAGATTTCAAAGGGCAGCTCAAGAAGACAAAGTATTATAAAAGAATATGCAAAGCCCTGGAGTCCGAGAATAAAAGAAGAACCAGGTTTGTGTTTCTCAAGCTGAAAGAAACGAAACCCAAATTCAATCCCTGAACTGCAATGCTGAAAGATCCTAAGTGCAAAGTCTTGAATGATCCAGGAAGCATCAAAAGAAGATGAAGGGAATGTACAAAATCACTCACTGTGCCAAAGAGAACTGGTTGATACTTCAGTATTTCAGAAAGTATTATATGAACAAAAGCCAATGGTAATAAAGGAAGAGTTCAAGCTGGACTGATGGCATTGCCAAAAAATAAGGCTGCAGAAATTGATGTAATACCAATTGACATAGTTCAACTAATAGATGCTCACCATTTTTTTCTTAGGAAATTTGGAGGATAGCTGCCTGGCTAAATGACTGGAAGAGATCTGTTTGTTCCCATTCCCAAGAAAGGTGATGCATCATAATGTGGAAGTTGTTGGACAATATCATTAATGTCACATGCAAGCAAAATATTGCTGAAGATTATTCAAAATCAGCTGAAACAGTATATTGGCAGGGAAACTATGAAACTTTCAAGCTGGATTTATATAAGAGGTCATGGCACCAGAGATATCACTGCTAATGTCAGATGGATGTTGGTTGAAAGCAGAAAATATAAGAAGAATGTCTCTTTGTGTTTTATTGACTGTGTAAAGGCATTTTACTCTGTGAATGATAACAAACTATGGCTAACATTGAGAATAATGGGGCTCCCAGGATTCTTAATTGTTCTCTGTGAAATTTACACCCAGACCAAGAAGATATTGCCTGAATAGAGCAAGGCAACACTGTTTTAAAATCAGGAAGAATGTGCATCAGGGATGTGACCTTTCTTCATACCTATTTAATCTGAATGCTGAGTAAATCATCTCAACCAAATAGATTTAACACAGTGACTGCAGCAATGAGTTCAAGTGTGTCAGAGATGATGAAGATGGCACAGGATGGGACAAGAGTTCAGACCTATTATTCATAGGGTCACTATGAGTTGTACTTGATGTCACCTAAGAACAACAATGACAATATTATGAGCTCAGTGTCAGCGAGTCTTTTTTTTGGTAGTGTGCTTCAGTGTATTCTCTTCATTTCTTTTCATGCTTCTTGAGTCATTCAGCGTTTTGCCCACAGCATCTCTCAGTATTACAGCTCAAGGTATAAATTTTTCAGTTCTTTCAGCTCTTTATTCTCTGATTCCAGCTCTTATACATTTCATTGTAATACTTTGTTTTCTCTAATTGCCTTTGGAAATCAATAAAAGATGATGGAGGGAACATAGAGAGTAACTGTACAAAAAAAATTTGTATACACTGAAATTGATGTTTTTAAGTTGTGATATTGGAGAAGAGTGCTGAATATCCTATGGACTGCAAAAGAAACAAATAAAGATATCTTAAAGAAAGTACAGCCAGCGTGCTCCTTAGAGACAAAGATGACAAAGCTTTGTAGCACATACTTTGTTCATATTGTTACAAGAGGCTGTTCCTTGGAGAAAGAGATCATACTTGGGAAGGTGGAGGGGAGGGTTGTTGAAAGAGAGGAAGACCATCATGAGATGGATTGACATGGAGACTGCTGCAATGGGCTCAAGTATGTCAGAGAAGATGAGGATAGCACAGGATAAGACAGGGTTCAGATTTGTTGACTCAACAGCACCTAACAACAATAATAATACCACAGGTGTTAACTGTGGATCCTAGTAAAATGAAAGTTTTTCTCCATTTATTGTGATGCTGCCAATTAATCCATTCTTCTTGTTGTTAGGTACTGTAGAGTGAATCTTAGTGACCCTATATATGACATACCTGAACCTTATGGTGAGAATTTTTGTTTTCTTGATGTTGAGATATAATCCATACTGAAGGCTGTAGTCATGTTGATCTTCTTCAGTAAGTGCTTCAAAGCCTTCTTCATTTTCCAATCTTGATATCACATTCTTCATATAGTCCATCTTCTCAAATTAGTTGTTCAACATAGAGATTTACTCATTCAATCATTGCTGTCAAGTCTAATCTGACTCATCGCTGATTCTCCACTGGGTTTTTAGAGGCTGTAAATATAAATCACAAAGGAAGAAATTCTGCCTTGAGGCAACTGGTGGATTCAAACTAACTGCCTTTGGGCTTAAGCAAAATGTCCTACCTACTAGCCAACCATGCAGTGTATCCTCCTTGCTCTGTTCTGATGACTGCCTCCTGGTCCAAGTATACGTTTCACATAAGCACAATCAAGTGTTCTGGAATTTCCATTCTTCTCAGAGTTTGCCACAGTTTGTTGTGACCCACACAGTCAAATGCCTTTGCATAGTCAACGAAACACAGATAAACATTCCTCTGATACTCACTGCTTTCAGCCAAGATCCATTTAACATTAGCTACAATATCTCTAGTACCACAGCCACTTCTAAACCCTGCTTGACTTCTGGTAGTTCTGTTAATGTGCTGTTCCAGTTGTGTGTTTTTGTTTGTTTGTTTTATAATCTTCAGCAGAATCTTGCTTGCATGTGATATAAATGATATTGTTCAATAATTTCCACACTCTTTCTTTGGAATGGGAACATATATAGATCTGTTCCAATCAGTTGGCCAGGTGGTTGTCATCCAGATTTCTTGGTACAACTTGGTGAGCACAACTAGGGCAGCTTCTGTTTGTTGAAATATATCAAATCACTTGCTATGTATACATCAGAGAGCTGGACAATGACTAGGGTTGATAGGAGAATTGATGTCTTTAAGTTGTGGCGTTGGAGAATAATATTGAATATGTCATGGACTGATAAAAGAACAAACAGATTAATCTGGGAGAGGGTGAAACCAGGCTTCTCCTTGGAGGCAAAAATTCTGAAGCTTCATCTGACATACTTTGGACATGTTG
>NW_006399810.1:10230820-10241650 GCF_000299155.1 Elephantulus edwardii | reverse complement strand
ATCGAGTTAATTACACTCATGTGAAGTCAATGAACAACAGATCTGAAACTTGTAATACCTGTGCCATTCTCACCATCTCTGATATGTTCAAGCCCATTGTCAGGTCACTGTGGCAATCCAGCTTGTTGAAGATCTTTCTCTTTTTCTCAAATCCTCCACATTTCCCAGTCTTTTCCCAAGGAGTGTCCTTCCTGACAATATATGCAAAATATGAGTTAAAATTTCAATATTATTGCCACTATGGAGAACTCTGAATACATTTCCTCTAAGACAGACTTGTTTGTTCTTTTGGCAGTTCATGGGATATTCAGAAGAACTCTTCTCCAACACCACAATATTTTTTTTAAAAAATAAAATTCCTTGGCCTACTGGCAAGAAGCTGCACTGCAATCTGAGAGGTGAGTGGTTCAAATCCACCAGATGCTTTGCTGGAGAAGGAGGAACAATCTCCATGTGTACCAGTCAAATCTGACTTGACGGTACACACACACACAAATAAGAAAAATAAAATAAATTTTTTAAAAATTCTTATTTTATACTAGTTTACTTAACAAAGTTTGTATACATTGTTTTTCACACCTGATCTTTCTCATTTCCTTTACCCACCCCTCCTTCCTGCAACACTATGATTACCATCCACCTGCTCCCACTCATGGCTTTTTTGTTTTAATTTTATTTCATTATTTTTTGTGTGTACTGCCAAATCAGATCTGATTGATACAGGAGGAGATTGTTCCTCCTTCTCCAGAAGAGCATCTGGTGGATCCGAACCATGTATCTCTGAGATTGCAGGGCAGCTTCTTGCCACTAGGCCACCAGAGCTCGCCAGCCCCCACTCATCTTCACCCCATTGCTCTTACCCTCCCCCCTTGGACCTCATACACATTTTATCTTTGTATTTCTACAATAATTGTCTTATACAGTATTTGTCCTTAAGGGATTGAATTAGTTCACTTAGCATAATGCTCTCCAGTCTCTCCCAAGATAGGTAGTGATTTACAAAATATTGCTCCAGCATGCTGCATAGTATTCCATCATGTGAATGTACTACACTTTCTTTTTTTAATTTTTTTATTGAGATTTTAATGAAAGTTTATAAAGAACATGTGTTTCTAATCATTCATTAATTTGTCAATCTATTCATTTGTTTTTGGACATTGGGGCTGTTTCCATGATCTTGTGATGATGAATAATGTTGCTATAAGCATTAGTGTATAAATCTCTGTTTGTGCCTCAGTTTTCATATTCTTGGAGTATATTCCAAGCAGTGGAACAGCTGGGTCATACGGAATTTCTATGTTCTATGTTGCTTTTCCTTCTTTTAGTCATGTAAAGTACTTTAAACTGCCTGTTTACCAGGAGAGGAAATGGATCTTTCCTAGATTAGCACTTACCTCTTTGAAACTGTTTTTCTCAGTCATATATAAACAATACCATAATACTGTAAGCTGCCTGTTTACCAGGAAGGGAAATGCATCTTTCCTGGTGTTACTGAACGCAAGGGGTTCTTTCCGTAGTCAGTCACCAATAAGACAAACAGAATTCAATATCCATAAATGCACTTTATTACACAGATCTGGGAGACAAGGAGTCACCTCTAAGACTGCCTCCCCGGCTGGGAGTCGTCATGGCCTTGTATACTAGGGTGAAACTCCAGCTCATTTAACAATGCACTTTTGTTAGTAAGAAAAGGTAATTTCTCATCTGAAAAGGACAGTTGCCATCTATGTATCAGTAAATTCAGGAAGGCCCCAGTTCTCTTCCTGGTAAACAGGCGGATTAACATACTATTTACATATGAATGGAGAACCAGCTTCACCAGCTTCTAGGACAGATGCATTTCCTCTTCTGGTAAACAAGATCAAACTACTCTACATGACTAAAGACAGGAAACAGAATTCAGAGGCTAAGCAACTAGTTTTGCAGGCTGAAGAAAAAGAACTATAGTTTTCTAACTGATACTTACATAGAGAATTCTGAACTTATTAATACCACCCTATCATTCCCCCCTCTTTTTATATATAAGTCTTATATCTATAAGACAAGCATACCACCCCATCACTGGATTAGTATTTACCTCTTTAAAATAGTCTTTCCTTAATTATTTGTAAACTATTCCGCAAGCTGTTTGTTTACTAGTAACTGTAAATCTAACTCAAGTATAAAAGCCAATGACCACTCTCAGATGAGGAGGCACTTTTTAACAAGATTCTCTCTGTTCTTCCAGAGTGGCAATAAAGTGCTTTGGATATTGCAATCCATCTGTCTTATTAGCAAGTGACTATGGAAAGAACCCCTTGCGTTCAGTAACATACATGTGACGCAGGCCAGTCAGCAAAACACAGGCTAGGTTCCACTTTAGAATTTTAGACACAATGCATATGATTAGCAGAAACTGTATTGGTGATAGGGTAGTATTAGTAAGTTGAGGATTATTCAAACATAGTACAGCTCTAAAAACTTGACATCCTGGATTTACAGACTGCAAAACTGGTTGAACAGTCTAATTAACATTTGTTTAGTCCTCAGACACAGTTGTAACTTCTTTATAGTCACACAGATTAACGTAAGCTGTCTGTTTACTGGGAAAGGAAATGTATCTTTCTTGCACTACCTTTTACCTTTTGGGAATGCATTTTTCTCAGCCCTATGTAAACTGTACCTCAATTTGTGTACTAGTGACCGGATGTAAACTATTCTTTTGACTGTAACTTTGAACTAGCAATAGCAATAATAATATGTTAATATTAACATTAATTAATTAGTATTAATATCATACCTAACGATATCTATAATATTAGTATCTAGTCTAAGTATAAAAAGCAACAACCATTCTTAGATGAGAAGACAGTTTTTGAGAAAAGTCTCTGCTTTCCCAGATTGGCAACAAAGTGCTTTGGATATTGCAGTTCCTCTGTCTTATTGGCAAGTGACTGTGGAAAGAATCCCTTGTGTTCATGAACGCTGTTGTTGTGCCGCAGTTTGAGCTGGACAAGTCCAGGTGTCACCTTAAAATTCGTTAAAAAAGGAAAAAAAATCCTCAGGCTTTCCTTTGAGCTTTCAAACTGCCCAAGCAGCTATTTCAGTAAGTTTTTCAACATCCTATTGTTGTTAGGTGTCCTGACATCCTTATAATTTGAAAAAGAGTAGTCTCCTTTAAAACAATGAGGCCATTAATACCACAGCCATCTCATTAACATAATAAAAGCCTCACCACTACCTGGCACTTCACGCTGAGGAAAACAAAATCTTTTGTTTTGACCTCAGACCACTTTGTTGTTGTGGACCCATAGCTCCACCTCCAGCAGGTTTTCAGAGACAGTAAATTTCATGGGAGGAAACTGCCCATCTTTCTCCCATGGAGCAGCTAGTATATTCGAAGTACATACTTTTTGGCTTTGGCAGTGCAATTCCTTACCACTAAGCCACTAGAGGTCCCTGAACACTTACTTGTGCTCATAAGAAACTATAGTCAGAACAGAGGAAGGGAATGCTGCCTGGTTTAAAATCTGGAAGGGTGTGCATCAGGATAGTATCCTTTTTCCATACCTATTCAGTCTGCTGCAAGGGGCTCTTGTGTGTCAGGAAGTGTGAGGATGGCGCAGGAAAAAAACAGGGTTCATAGGGTCGTTATGAGTTATACTCAACTCCACGACACCTAACAACAGCAACAACAACAACATTCAGTCTGTATGCTGAACAAATCACTTGTGTAGCTGGACTCTATGGAGAGAAATGAGGCATCAGAATCTGAGGAAGACTTATCAACAATTTGCATTATGCGAATGACACAACCTTGCTTGCTGAAAGTGAGGAGGACTTTGAAATGCTTGCTTTAGAAATCAAGGTTTGAAGCCTTCAATATAGGAAACATCATGATAGACAGAAAAAGGATTGAGATTGTCAATGATTTAATCTTACTTGGCACCACTTGCAATCACCACCCTTGGTACTGTTAGTGAACCCATAAGGTTCCTTCTGCAGTCGCATACCAATAAGACAGAGACTGCACTATCCAAAGCCCTTCATTGCTGATCTGAGAGAGCAGAAAGAATTCTCTCCAACTGCCTCCACATCTAAAGATGGGTTTTTTCTTTGATACTTGAGTTAGGTATTAATATACTTAACATATTCCTATCTCTAGTTCAAAATTACAGAGTTCCTTACATTGAAAAGGATAGTTTGCATTCAGTTTCTAGTAAACCATTTAAGGTACAGTTTACATACAGCTGAGAAAAACATGGTTTCAGAAGATAAAAACTAGTTCAGGAAAGATACTTTTTCCTTTCCAGTAAACAGACAGTTTAAGGTAATCTGCATGACTATAGAGAAGTTAAAAAGGGTCTGTGAGGACAAAACAAATGTTAATTAGGTGGTTCAACCAGTTTTGCAGGCTGGAAATCCAGGATGTCAGGTTTTAGAGGTATACCATGTGTTGAATAATCAGGAACTTATTAATACCACCTTATAGTTTCCAGCGTTATAGAAGATGGGAAACCTTTAACTGAATACTGTTAGTTTTCCCCTGATTACAAAATATTCTGTTTTCCCACCTTCTCTTCCTTTATAGGACATGCTGAATAAACTTACCTTTCTTTTCAATTGTAAGAAGTTTATTTATCTTCTAAAATAGTTCATATTAAGAAGGCCGGCCACAAGATGTTTATCTCAAAGTGCTGGCACCCCCTATATAAAGTGACCCAGAATCTAGTTAATACAGGCAGGCCTAAATATTCCTTCCTAACCACTTTTAAATGTCTCTTCTAGACAACATATTGAAGGGCTTTGGTTTTTTTATCCATTCTACTCCTCTTTTTCTCTTAAGTGGCATATTTAGTTCATCCACACACATTAATTGTAATTATTGGCAGGTCAGGTTTTGTTGTTGCCATTTTGCTGTGTTTCTTTTTTCTGTTGTGTCTGGTTACTATGGTCCATCTACTTTTCCTTTGATGTCTCTGTGTGAAGGACTTCCCTTAAAAGTTTTTATAGTTTTGGTTTTGTTATCACAAAACTTCTTAAGTTCTTTCTTTTCTACGAATGACTTGACTTCTCCATCTCTGATGGGCAGCTTCGCTGGGTACTTTTAACCACTTTTAGCGTCATTAACAATTATAAGACTGCTGTGAATCACACTTGACTGGCGAGGCTCTCACAGCAGCAACAATTCCTGTAATAAGTGATTTGCAAGAGCTTCCAGGTGCTATGCATGAAATCTACAGCGCGTGTCCCATCCTGGCATCTGACCCCACAGCCTCCATCCTGAAAATTAGCTGCATGTTGTGTGAGTAACTCCTGATTTGCATAATACTTCCTTTTCTAAAAGAACCTCACTTTTCCCTCCTAAAAAATGCTAAATAAACATGAGTGTTTCCCCACACCCATAACCTAACCTACTTACCTCTCAAAACTTCCCTTCTTTGCCATGGCATTTTTTAGTAGTCAGCCTCTGTCTCCTTTCACTTCTTGCAAGTAAAAATAAATTTTGCTTACCCACAAGACTGTTCCAAGGTATTGCTTACTAGAATAAAAGAAAAGGTTCTTGGAATTGCTGGCCCCTGTGGTAATTCTGTTAGATATCCTGAGGAACTGGCAGTTTTTCCACATTACCTAGGCCCGTTGTTTCTGAACTCGAAGACTCAGTAAAAAGAAATAAAGCTACTCAATAAAGATAGAGAGTATCTTTTTTTCAATGAGCTTGAGAGAATTTTGAGCTTCAGGTTCTTCCTCATCAGGCAGATGCGAACTCAGGCCCTCAGAGGGCAACGCCTTTGGAGAGGAGCCGGTGAAGGGGAATGCCTTTGGAAGGGAATGCCCCTGAGCACTGCTGGGCACCCTGCCCACACAACTGTGCCCAGAAATACTTTCATTGTTTCCTACCCCTACTTGGAATTAAGATGTGGCAAGTAAGGGTGGATGGTGGGGCAATGCCCACTGGTCTCTTCCTGACTCTATTAAAGGATATTTACATAATATTTTTGAGCTATATTTTTTGTTTTGTTTCTGAACTATAAATCCTAAATTTATTTCTGCTGATCTGCGATGCCCAAGGGGTTCAGGTGAGAAGAGGTCTATGTGCAGTCACGGCGCCCCCTCCTGCCCATATCCAGAACGTGTAAAGCTTCACTTTCTTGGCCCCAGCTCCATTCTAGAGGCGGCTGGGGGTGCTCAGAGTAGAGGATGGACTGGTTTCTGTCCTCAGTTTGGGAACACTTGAGTGACTAGAGACAACATGAGCCAGTGTGTACCAGTCAGGATATTCTTTGTTATTAGGTGCCCTTGAACTATGACCCACAAGTGACACTATGAGCAACAGTTTTGCGCCCTATCCTATGTCATTCTCAAGATCTTTGCCAGGCTCAAGCCTATTGTTACAGTTACTATATTAATACTTTTCATAAAAGATCTTTCTGTTTCATTGACCTTCTATCTTTCCCATTTCAGACAAATGCTTTTTGGTCTTTGTGTAGGCTTCACATGAACACAATTAAGCCCTCTGAGATTCTCATTCTCTTTTCTTTTTCTTCTTGTGTGCTGTCAAATCGGATCCGACTGGCACAGGAAGAGATTGCTCCTCCTTCTCCAGTAGAACATCTGGTGGATTTGAACTGCACACCTTCGGGATTGCCGTGCAGCTTCTTGCCACTGTTACTGAATGCAAGGAGTTCTTTCCACAGTCAATTGCCAATATGTCAGATGGATTGCAGTATCCATAGCACTTTATTACAGATCTGGAAGGAAGCAGTGAGATGCTTCTCAAAGACTGTCTTCTCTGGGCGTGGTCATTAGGCTTTTATATCAGGGTTAGACACCAATTCAACAATGCACTTTTGTTAGTAAAAATCAAAGAATGTCTACATCTGAAAAAAATCATTCACACACAGGTATCCGTAAACAGGCAACCTACAGTTAATACATGACTGAGAAAAACAGGCCCTGAAGAGATAAAGGCTAACTCAGGAAAGGCACACATTCCCTCCTGGCAAACAGGCAGATTAAGATACAATTTACATATGGCTGGGAAAAACAGTTTCAAAGAGGTAAAGGCTGTTGTAGGAAAGATGCATTTCCTCTCCTAGTAAACAGATAAACAGACTGCCTAAACTACTTAACACAACTAAAGAAAGGAAACAAAGAATTCTGAGCAAAGTAACCAGTTTTGTAGCCTGAAGAAAATAGAGATAGATACAGATATATAGATACAGATACACAGAGAGAGAGAGAGAGAAATTCTGAACTTATGAATACCACCCCATCAATCACAACTAGGCAACCAGAACTCCCTTGAGATTCCCATTCTTAATGTTAGCTATAATTTGTTATCATAGACACAGCCAAATGCCTTTGTAGAATCAACAAAACACAAGTAAACATCATTCTCTGGTTTCAGTCAGGATCCACCTGACATCAGCAATGTCCAGACAAAACAAGAGAACACGGCATAGTATAAAAATCAGGAAAAATGTGCAGCAGGGTTGTATTCTTTCTCCATATCTGTTCAGTCTGTGTGCTGAGCAAATAATTAGAGAAACTGGATTATATGAAGAAGAATGTGGCAACCTGAGTTATGCCATCACACAACTTTGTTTGCAGAAAGTGCAGAATACTGTAAGTACTTATTGCAGAAAATTACAGACTACAGCCTTCAATATGGCTCATATCTCAACATAAAAAAAAAAATCCTCACCGCTGGAACAATAGACAACATCATGACAGATATCATTTTACTTTGATTCCAAATCAACAATCATGGTAGCAATGGTCAAGAAATCAAAAGACGTGTTACACTGGAGGAATCTATGTCAATGACCTCTCTAAAATTCTGAAGAGCAAAGAAATCAGTTTGAAGACTAAGGTGAACCTGATCTAAGCAGTGGTCTTTTCATTCGCCTCCTATGCACCTTATAGTTGGACAATGAACAGGGTCACAGAAGAAGAACTGATGCCTATGAATGAATTGACAGAGCATTGACTATCCCATGGACTGCCAAAAAAACCCCAAATTCCTTTCGAAGGAAATGCAGCTAGACTGCTTCTTAGAAGTAAAGATAGTGAAACTTCATCTCACTTAACTTTGTGCATGTTGTCAGGAGAGACCAGTCCTTGGAAAAAGACATCATTCTGGGAAAGATGGAGTGTCAGCGTAAGGGAGGAATACTCACAGTGAGGTGGATCGACACAGTGACTAACAAAATGGGCCTGAGCATGACAGAGATGATGAGGATAGCACAGGATAAGGCAAAGCTCAGATCTTTCGTTCTTAGGGTTCATAGAGTCAGTCATAGTTGACTTGATGGCATCTAACTGTAAGGTAAAAAAGATGCAGAGAACCAGGTGAAGTGAAACAAAGGAGCTTATTTGCAGCTCTTGGGCGGATTTGCTGTCTGAGGCCAGAGAAGGCAGGGTGAGGCTACAAAGTGGCAAATGAGGAAATTACAGGCCAAATTTTATAGGTAGGGGTGGAGGTAGGGTGGTCAGCTCTGCTGTCAGCTTTCTGTGGAGGACGCTGATTGGGTGCCCTCTGTTAGTTCCCCCATACGGTGTTACTCAGTCACGTTAGGTGAATTATGTCATTGCTGTTGGTTAAGCAAGATGTGGTTGGTGGTCATGCTCTTTTCTGATTGGCCATAGCTGTCTTACACCAGGCAGATTGAAATGTCTCCCAGAAGGTCAGCATGGAATGTTGCCCAGCTCCCAGGTGGCCTTTCACTAACCACAATGACCACCACCATCACCACCACTAATGACCTTTCCCAACATGATATCCTTTCCAAAGGCCAGTCCCTGCTGATATCATGCCCAAAGTATTGAAGACCAACTTCCACCATCCTTGTCTCTAAAGAGCATCCAAGTTGCACTTCCTCTAAGACATATTTATTCTTTTGACAATCAGGAATATTAAAAATTTCTCTATTCATAGACATAGATTCTTTTCAATCCTCCTTATTCACAGTCCAACTTTCAGATGAATAGGAAACAACTGGCTTGGATCAGACAAACCCTATTCTTAAAAATGACACCTTTGGGTAACCATTACATGTATGATACTCCTTAGTGATATAAAAAATAGTGTAGACAATGGGCTATTTATTATTCAAGTCATAAAGGGAATGAAATCCTGAAAACCCTACAGTATAGAAATATTATCCCAGGTTAAAGAAGGTCAGCCACCAAAGTACAAACATTGTATGATTCTACTAATATAAAATGTGTGGTATAGAGAAGTGTATAGTCTTCTCCAATGCAATATAACTTTTGATATCTTGACTTGCTACTGTGGCTGTTGATTTTGAATCCAATTCTGACTTATGATCCTATAGGACTGATTACAACTGCCACATGTGTAGAATTTCCAAGGTTGTAGTCTTTACAGAAGAACACTGCCACCTTGTTCTCTAGAGGAGAATTGCTTGGGAACTGATGGAGACTCATATTGACCTTCCTCTGGGTTTCTGACTGTACACCTTTAGAGAAGATGATTGCTCATCTTTCTCCCTCAGAACAATGGTTGATTTGAATTACCAGCATTTTTGTTAGCAGCTCAACACATCCGGCACTACATCACCCAAACTCCTTAGGGCTCAATGTTATCAGCAGCTGTGGTGTGGACTCAAAGTGGCTTATATGTACAGCACTTTGAAACTCTGCCCTATCTTGTGACATCCTCAAAATCTTTATGGTGCATAAGTCCATTGTTTTAACACTGCATCAGTCTATCTCATTGAGGGTCTTTTGCCTCCTGTTTCCTTCAGTGATCCTCTTCTTCCCCAGACATGATGTCCTTTACCAAAAATTGGTTCATGCCCAAGTATGTGAGATAAAGTCTCTCTATCCTTGGGTCACTATGAGTCGTCTACAACTCGACGGCACCAAACAACAATAACAATGACGACAGAGAGAGAGCTATGCTGGCCTAGTGGACAGAAAGTTATGCTACCAAGCCCAAGGTGGGTGATTTTAGCCTGTGGCCTTCAGGCTAGGTTCAAATTGTTTTCCTGCCAAACATTCTTCCAGGTGGTATTGCCCTGGTCCATGCGTTGCTGTACAGAGGTAACTCGTGGTTGCTGTGATGCTGAACACCGAGACACTGATGTGCCAAACCTGGCAATGATCACCCATGGT
Source organism: Elephantulus edwardii (assembly GCF_000299155.1). Lineage (NCBI taxonomy): Eukaryota > Metazoa > Chordata > Mammalia > Macroscelidea > Macroscelididae > Elephantulus > Elephantulus edwardii. The sequence goes on along the minus strand of NW_006399810.1, from coordinate 10,231,528 downwards.
GGACAGTGTTTGCTGGAGCTTCCTGACTAAAACAAGCCTGGAAGCAGGAACAGCATCCACTTCCAAAATGGCTTGCCTCCAGAAACCCTATGAACAATGCTCAGGCCTTTCGTTCATAGGGTCGCTATGAGTCGTCTACAATTCGATGGTACCAAACAACAACAAACATCCTTGCCTCTAAAGTTCACCTGGCTTAACCGCAACTTGTTTGGTGCCTTTGAGTTGAGTCCAAGTCATAGCGACCCTGTGAATGACAGATTTGAACCCTGTTTAATCCTGTACAATCTTCCTCATCTCTCCAAACCCCACTGCTGTTGATTCTAGCTGCTGACAACCTCATGTATACAAGGACAGATCTATATTTATAGGGCTTTCTTGGATGTGATTTTTTTTGGTGAAAAACATGTATGGGGATACAAGGGGGTGAGGGTTGGGAGCTGAAGAGTGAGGACAGTAAGGAATCAAATCACAAGGCTGAACAATTTGGTGGGGGGAGGGGAGAGGGAAATGAGAAAGATCCATTGGGGACCAGAAGAGACAGTGTAACGGTAATAATAGTCCAATGGTGATAATTTTTTTTTAACAAAGAAACTGTCTTATTCACTCATGGGTTTCTCATTTGGAAATGGGGCACAGACTCTCTGGCTTCTTCATGATGAACAGGGTCATTGAGGTGAAAGGGGAAGGGGGAGCCCACTTTAACACCTA
>NW_006399810.1:10220603-10225565 GCF_000299155.1 Elephantulus edwardii | reverse complement strand
TATTAATTTTAATGAAAATTTACAGAGACTTTGGATTTCCATTTCATTGTTGCCCTTTTCTCCCTGTCCACCCCTCCCCCCAGTCATGCTTCTTTTTGAAAAGTAAAAGTTCTCCCATTGTTTTACAATCCCTCCCTTCAGGTCCACTTCACTGTGCAGCCTTTGTTCTGGACTCCTGTCATGACATAAATACCTAATCACATATCCCTTTTAAACAGTTTTCACCCTCATTTGTTTCAACGCAGTATACATTATTTATCCCATCTTTCTCAGTCTCCCCCCAACCCCAATGTCAGTCCTGTTTTACAATGGGGCACTATACAGTATTTGTCCATTTGTGACTGAGATATTTCACTAAGCATAATGTCCTCCAGGGTCACCCATTTTGAATAATATTGCCTGAATTCCTTGTTTTTCAATGCAGCGTAGTAGTCCATTGTGTGACTATACCACAGCTTCTCTATCCATTTGTTTGTTAATGGGCACTTAGGTTGTTTCCAACTCCTTGCTATTGTGAACAAAGCTGCGATAAACATGGGTGTGCTTATATCTACTTGGGTGGCAGTTTTGGTCTCTTTGGGGTATATTCCCAGTAGTGGAATTGCTTGGTCAAATAGTATGTCTATTTGCAAATTTTTGAGAAAGCACCATACCACCTTCCACAGTGGCTGCGCCATTTTACACTTCCACCAACAGTGAATAAAGGTTCCAGTCTCTCCACAACCTTACCAGCATTTGTTGTTTGCTACTCTGTCAAACTTTGCTAATCTTACAGGGGTGAGATGATATCTCATAGTTGTTTTGAACTGTTGAGCTCTTGAGTATTTATTTATAAATTTTTGTGTGTGTGTACCGTCAAATCACATCTGACTGGTACAGGAGGAGATTGTCCCTCCTTCCCCGGCAGAGCATCTGGTGGATTCGAACCGTGTGCCTCTGGGATTGTAGTTGCAACCCCTTGCCACTAGGCCACCAGAGCTCCCCTGAACTCTTGAGTATTTCTAAAAATTGAAGGAATAAACCCAAATCCAAATCCAACGAAATTTTGGATATATTTGTCTTTGTCAAACTATCATCTTTGCATGAGGTATTGACATGTGGCTAGCCTGACAGAGAAAAAGAATCCTGAATTATATTTATTTTTAATTAATTTAAATTTATAAACAGATACTAAATTCTGTTATTGGAAAACTTTTGGGTATGCTTGGAACAACTTCAGTATATCAATCTGAACAAATAGAAATCTTCTGAACCCTAACTACAGCTCAAATACTTCTGAGGAAAATGTAGCTTAACATCAGAAATGTTGGCGTAAAAAAAGCATGCCAAAATACCTTATTAATAATCTCAATACTCGTTACATGTGAAATGGTAACCTTTTGGGTTAAGCTTTATTAATAATTTCACCTGTTTGCATCTGCCTTTAAAAACGTGGCCACCTGCTCATTTAGATAACATAATTACGATAAAACAAAAGGGGGGAAATATGGGAAGCCAATACTAAATATTTGCAATAAACTGAATGCTATTTAAAGAAAAAATAAAAAATAAAAAAACCAACGTGGCCACTAGAAAATTTTAAATCTCAATGTATGGGTCACACTATCTTTTGAGCAAAGCCGCTCAAGAGCACTTCTGCCACCACTTTACCAGGACACATTTATATATCCTTCTAGGAGACAAGCTCACCATATAACAACAGGGACAAGCAGTAACATGTCCTTACATCACTGGAGTTTGAGTAGAGTGCATAGCAAGCTCTGTTCACTATTTGACTTTCTGAAGCCACACTGTAAGACCACAACTTGGAGGATAAAAATGAGTTCCTAGCACTTAAATTGAAATTGAGGACTGCAGACAACTTAAAAGACATTCAGTCAGTTGCTCTAAGATCTTGCTTTCAATAACTAACTACAGTCCTGAAAATAGATAATAATCACTCCCTTAAAAAAAGGAGGAGTTTTAAAAATATTTCAAATGTAGTTATCCAGAAATTTTTCTTCAATATGCAAAAATTACTCTTAGCAGGGAGCTCTGGTGGCCTAGTGGCAAGAAGCTGCACTGCAATCCCAGGAGTATGAGGTTTGAATCCACCAGATGTTCTACTAGGAAGCAGGGCAGTCTCCTCCTGTACCAGTCAGATCCGATTTGATGGTACACACACACACACACACACACACACACACACACACACAATTCTTAAAAAATTACTCTTCGTTTTTATCCCTCCAACTTCTAAAAGCCACAGAATACACACGGAACTATTAAATCAACTTCAAATTGCCAGCATTTTCCATGCAAGTGAATTAGCAGGACTGCACACTTAGAATATTGTTTGACAAGAATGAAAAAGAAATTATCCAAAACAGATTGAAGGACTGGACAATTAGACGAGGAATTGCAGATTTCCTTTTCAATCAGCACTGTGATGAATCTGATTCTCTGCCCTTCCCTAGTGTAATTATATAACAAAGAGGAAAGGAATGAGCATTTTGACTGTCAGTTCTATTATTCTAGACCCACAGCTCTACCAGCCAATCACCATCTTAACAACAGTCAGGGAAGTCCTTTGCTTTGTGTGAATGTACCATAGTTTTTCTATCCATTCATTTATTGATGGGCACTTGTGAATAATGACACAATAAGCATAAGTGTACATATATCTGTTTTAATTATGGCTCTGGTTTCTTCCCAGCATTGACAAACAATTAAATAGTAAGACGTTGCACAACATGGAGGAGCCTTGGGGACATAATGCGAAATGAAATATCTCAGTCACAAAAGGATAAATACTGTGTAACACTGCTGTTATAAAATAGAGCAGACGTGGGGGTGGGTGGGGAGGGAATGGGCAAAGAGTGGATAGATGATGAACACTGCATTAGAACAACGGAGGGGAAGAACTGTTTGAAAAGAGAAGAACTGTTTGAAAGGAATATATGTTTATACGTATGAGAACAATCTGGAACAAGGGGTGCATGTTGGGTTAGGATAGTGGAGGGGAAGGAAAGGAGGAGATAAAATAATGTGCAGCAATGAATAAGTAAAAGGGGGAACCCCAACAAAACAGTCCTTGCATAATGAGGCATTTAAAATTCAAATGCCCCCAACTATTTCCCTACTGGTCTACACAAAGTGAGGAATTGGCTGAAGTTGAATTCACGCTGTCTGAAATGACCCTCCAATCCAGGCACAGGTGAACACAAAGGATCTAATATCCTGCATGGTGGGTACACATCCACAATTTAAAGACCTGGACGCTCTTTCTCCGCACAAGCAAAAGAAATATAAGCTGCTCTTTTTGTTAATGGTCTGTGCTACATTCAAAGTGACAATAACCATAGCTGTTCTCAGGAAGAACTATAAGAATATGGCATGTTTGTTTATGAGGTCTTCTGTCAGCAAAATGTAATTTTCAGCATTCAGACTTTTATTTGTTTTGTTAAGATTGTTTTCTTTGACTAGACTTGATTATAAATGAACCACTCACCATTTTTTGATATTGTCTTTGGCTTTGAGTAAAATGGGTTGGGGAAGTGTTTCTTCTAATGTTTTCTAGAAATTGTTCTTGTTAAATTGGTTTGAATTCTTCTGTAAATGTTCAATGAAACTTCCAGTAATCTTATCTGGGCCTCCTGCTGCTGTTTACTGTCTAGTCAGTACCAACCCTTAGCTGGTCTGCCTGTGGGTTTTCAGAGGCTGTAAATTATACTAGAGGAGATCTGCACAGCTTTCTCCCGGGAAGCAGTTGGTACATGCAAACTGCTTATCTTCGAGTTGGCAGCACTTTTCTTTAAGTACTAGGTAAACAGCCCTCCATTATCTAACTTTATCAAGTCTTATAGACTATTCAAGTTACCTATTTTTCATCATGACTGAATTTGGTAACTTTACATTTTTGAGGAATTCCATTCCTTCCCAAATTTTTAAATTTATAACCATAAGATTGAACTTATTACTCTGCCCCGGCCTGTGGGTTCTTCAACATGGACCTAAGGAGGAAAAGTGGGGATTGAGAAGGGACAAGAGACGTGAAGAAGGGAGACAAGACAGACTCCTGATCAAGTCTCAATTTATTAAAACTTTTCACAGGATTAAATAGGAACTTGCCTAGATCTCTTAAGTAAGCTGGGTTGCTATGGAAACCCAGCCTCAGGATATCAGTATGACTCAGGAATGAGGAACATGCCCTAAGACCTTGAATTACAGACACTGGGCTAGTGAGGGAAGTAGTTTCCTTGAGACTGGGTGGAGATTCTGAGCTGAACTTATCTCTAGACATGCCAGGCAGACCTTTATGGAATAGCGTTTAGTGAGCAGTATAAAGCAACTTAGACCTTAGGTCAGGAGCCTCAAAAGTGGCTCTCTACAGTACTCTCTTCTTGTTGTTATGTACTATTGAGTCGCCCGCAATTCATAGTGACACAGAGTGTCATGGAGTACAATAGCTCTGAACCTTGCCCTATCCTGAATCTGTTTCTGACACACCTACCCCCATAACCCCATTTACTGTGTTAATCCATCCAGTTCAGGGGCTTCCTCTCCTGTGTAGTTCCTCCACCTTTCCAAGCATGATGTCCTTTTCCAAGGACTGGTCCCTCCTAGCAACATGCCCAAAGTCTGAGAGATGGAGCTTCAAAATCCTTGCTTCCAAGGAGCAGCCTGGTTTCATTCTCTCCAGGACAGACTGGTTTGTTCTTTTGACAGTCTGGCTTGTTCTTTTGACAGTCCATGGTATGGTCAATACTCTTCTCCAGGACTGCAACTCAAAGGCATCAATTCTATCATCCTTAGTCATTGTCTAGCTCTCTGATGCAGAATAAGAATTGTGAAGACTATGGCTTGGATCAGGTGCACCTCAGTCTCTAGACTGACATTATTGCTCTTTAGTACTCTGAAGAGGCAGATTTTCTGCCTATCAACAAACAAATGGATAGAGAAGCTGTGGTATATTCACACAAT
>NW_006399810.1:10218967-10220503 GCF_000299155.1 Elephantulus edwardii | reverse complement strand
CAGGAGAGGAAGACCCTCAATGAGATGGATCGATTCTGTGAGTGGAGTGGTGGGAATGAGTGTGTTTGAGGCAGTGAGGTTGGCACAGGATAGAACGGTGTTTAGGGCTCTTGTACTTAGGGTCACTATGAGTCACAAATGACTCGATGGCACATAACAACAACAACAAAGTGTATTAGTGGTCACAGAAGGAGGGAGAGGGAAAAGAAAACTTATGCTTAGGGGACATCTAATTTCTTATAAAGGTAATGTAGAAACTTAGGAATGAATAAGGATGATGGTTGAATAACATCATGAATATAATTACTGTTACTTAACTGTACAGATAAAGATTGTTACATATATTTACCACAAACACAAAACAAACAACACATTGCAGGATGATTCTCCTTTCCATTAAAAGTTTACAATAGAAACAAATGCTAAATTGTGTAGCATAGGATACTTGGAAGAGACAGAAGTTGAGAATCTAAAAAATGATTGTACATGTTATAACTAAGATATTTGCATTGTTGCAATCAATCTCATCCAGATTTCTCTGGTTTTATTTGTACTTGTATGTGTGTGCTTGCACACACACACACACACACACATACACACACTCTTTTTATTTTAGTCAAGTTAATCACATGCATAGTTTAATGTATCCACACTCTAGTTAGAAAAGTTCTATCTCAACAAGGATCCCTTATGTTGCCCTTCAATATACTATACTAATATACTGTTGTTGTTGTTGTTGTTGTTATGTACTGTCTAGTAGCCTGCAACTCATAACAACCCTATGTACAACACCCCTAAACCCTGCTCTATCCTTTGCCAATCTTACTGTTCCTGACACACCTACCCCATTACCCCAGTTACTGAATCAATCCATCTCATCAAGGATCTTCCTTTCCTGTGTGTCTCTCCACCCTCCCAAGCATGACATTCCTCTCCAAGGACTGGTCTCACCTTGCAACATATTCAAAGTATGTCAGATGAAGCTTAAGAATCCTTATCTCCAAGTAGCAGCCTGGTTTCACCCTCTCCAGGATGAACCTGTTCATTCTTTTAGCAGTCCATGGCATATGCAATACTCTTCTAAAACACCACAGCTCAAATGCATCAATTCTCCTTCTGTCATCCCTAGTGATTGTCGAGCTCTCTGATGCATAGCAAGTTATTGCAAAAATCATGGCCTGGATCAGGCACACCTTAGTCTCCGGACCGACATAATTACTCCAGTACGTTGGAGGGGTCTCTGAAAGCAGACTTCCCAACACAAAATGTCTTTCAATTTTTGGTTGCTAGTGCCAGGAGTGTTGATTGTGCAGCCAAGCAAACTAAAGCTACTTACAATTTCAGTCTCTTCAGAGTAACTGTGCAACAATGAATGAATGTTGTTGTTGTTATGTGCCGTTGAGTCGTTTGCGACTCATAGCGACCCTATGTACAACAGCCCTAAGCCGTGCTCTATCCTGTGCCAATCTCATTGCCTCTGACACACCCATCCCGATTGCCCCAGTCACTGAATCAATCCACCTCATAGAGGGTCTT
>NW_006399810.1:10199994-10208212 GCF_000299155.1 Elephantulus edwardii | reverse complement strand
GGTATTATAGTTATCACAAGAGTCCAGAATTAAGGGTGCATAGTGGAGTGTACCTGGGGCGGTGGGAGGGGTGCGGGGATATTGTATACCAAAAAAAGAATTTTTCTTTTACTTTTTCAAAGAAAGGAGTAAACTTGGTGGGGGGACGAGGAGGGCTGGGCAGGGAGAAATGTGCAACAATGAATGAATGGAAATCCAAAATCACTGGAAATGTTCATTAAAATTATTAAAATAAAATAGAAACGAAGCTGGCAAGATCACCTGCTTGTGTCAGGTCCCCCAGAATGCTGCCAACCGAGGCCTCAAGGCCAGTGAGTGGGTGCAGCAGGTGTCCGGCCTGATGGACGGCAAAGGCGGTGGCAAAGACGTGTCTGCCCAGGCCACAGGCAAGAATATGGGCTGCCTGCAGGAGGCACTGCAGCTGGCCACTTCCTTCGCCCAGCTCCGCCTGGGAGACGTGAAGAACTGAGGGGGGGGGGGCGGCTTGCACAGGGAAGCGAGTGCCCCTCACCAGGAAGCATCCGTCCACCTGCTGCAAGGACGTTCAGACCCTAGACTCTGAGCAGCCCGTCTGCCCTCCTTGCCCGGCACTAACTGGAACACAGTCCAGGCACTGTCCTGCCCGTGACTCAGTGCCCACCTCACATTTCCACCTCCAGCCCTGTAGTCAGCACCATCTGTCCAGAACCACTAACCCAGGATTGCTGTTCGCCATCGTCCTGCACTTGTCTCTACCTGGAAGCTGTACTTCTCTGCAGGCCTGAGACTTTTGGGTCTGAGGGTAAGAATCATTTTTGCTGCACAGAATAAAAGGAACATGTGCAATACTTAAAAAAAAAATAGAAACAAAAGAGAAAAAGAGGAGCAGATTTTCCTAATGCAAATTGTCTTTTGATTTCCTGGCTATTGATACTAAGCGCATTGATTGTGGAGCCAAGAAACCTAAAATTGTAAACAATCTCAATCTCTTCTCTATCATCATACTGCCAATTGGACCAGTGGTGAGAATCTTTATTTTCTTTTTTTTTTTAAAATGTATTTGTATTTGATGTGTTTACAAATCATATTGATTTTTCATATAATCATTCAAGGACATTTTGTTTTAAAACATTAATTACCACTGGTTGGTAAATTAAATAATTATAATATCAATTTAGTCCTTTGTGTCCTGCCTTTTTCTTCACTCAACTCATCTATCCATTAATTTTCACTCTCCTCTCCCTCCCTTCCCATCCTGGTTAAACTTCCAAGACTGATCCTGAGTTTAAACTTTTCCTTTCATACTCATGTTTTTAGTGATGAAAAAAAATTCTTGTTCTAAAGAACTAAAGGAAAAACTGGAAGAAAACATTAAAGCAAACCAGTGAGGAGCTGAGTATGTGGAAACATTCAACACACTGAACCCTTCTTGTCTTTTCTTTGGTTGCACAATTTTTTAAAGGATGATGAGGGTACCAAGCAACCAAATCTCTTTTCCCCTAATTTCCATTAACATTCTTCCAATGAGAAGAAGGCATTGCAATGGCCTAATGTTAATGTGCTCTTCATCAGGTGCTTGAGTACCCAAATCCAACTGATTTGGATTTATTGGGATAGTTGTGCTTTAATAAATTTCATATGATCCACAGCTCAACAAAATTCTTTCTATCCCCAATCAAGGATGGACTGTATCATTTCAGTGACAGAACAGATTACAGCCAGGGTTTACCTCTACTTAGACCAATCATACTGCAGTTTCCTATCTTGAATTGGAACTCCCTCTAAGACTAGAAATCCCAAATCTTTATTACCCTGGTCTCCCAGTCTGTAGAGGAAACTACCAATTTATAAGGGCATTGATAATCAGACTAAAAGGGGCAGGGCAGGAGTCTTAAAGGCTGGTTCCAAATGTCTTCTGTTAAGCTGAAGCCTTTGGCTTATTTTGTTTGGCAAACCACTCATCACTCTATCTGCCACCATTGTCTCATCCAACAATTTGCTTCCCTCTGGATCCATTTTGGAAAGTTCTCGAAAGGCTTCATTCCCCACAAAGCAAATTTCATGTCCATCGGGGTCAGCCAAGATGACCACTTGGACTGTTGCTCACCAGGGGAGTCAGTATCTTCTGGTTCTCCTTTTTCATCAATTCTACTACTATGTCTGGCAACTCTTTCTTGGAAAAAGAAAAGGCCATTCGTTCAAAAGCATAATCAACTGCACCCTTGACCTCTTGAAGCTCCAGCTTACATTGGTTGTCAGCATAGCCCCATAAGGCCTTTTGCTTCTGTTCATCTTTTTCATAAATTTTCATTCCTAGTAGATTAGACCAGCAGTGCAAGGACTTTGAAGATCAGACACTGCTAGAGTTACTTTTAGTACAGGATCTGACTGAGGTGGACTGTGATTCTGCAAAAAAACGTTATATCATCCTGGAGTTTCAGTTTCAAAAACAACGTCAGAAACTTCTTTGAGGGGCCCTTTCAAGTTCCTAGCATTGCTGACAGCCTGGCTAGAGGCGAGTGTGAGACCCATGATGTCATTGCCTAGTTTGTAGTCTCCGATGCTGTAAGTCAGTTCTGCAACAAAATTATCATCCTGAGGCCCACATCCTACCATTGTTTTACTCCATTTTCCATCATAAGGTCCATTACACGTGGCTTTGCAGCCTTCTTCAAATTCCTTGTTCAAAGAATCTCGATCCCAAGGACATCATGATAGAAATGCGCCATCTGGAAGTGATTTCCCACTTTGAATACGAAATGCAGCGCCCAACGAACAGCCATGACTCCTACCTCCACCGGTTGTTGCACGTCCAGAATCTTTGTGTTCTTGTGTTGAGCTTCAACCCATATTGAAGGCTGGAGTCCTTGACCTGCAGCAAATGCTTCAGGTCCTCCTCAGTTTCTGCAAGTAAGGTTGTGTCATCTGCATACCACAGATTATTGAGTCTTCCTCCAATCCTGATGTCATATTCATCCTCATAAAGTCCAGCCTCCTGAATAATCTATTCCATTGATATATTGAAAGATATGGAGACAGGATGCAACCCAGACACACTCCTTTCTTGATTTTGAAACATGCAGTGTTTGCTTGCTCTGTTCTAATGACTGCTTGCTGGTTCAAGTATGGATTTTGCATGAGCACATTTAAGTGTTCTGGGATTCCCATTGTTCTCAAGGTTAGCCACAATTTGTTGTGATCCACATAGTCAAATGCCTTTGCATAGGCAATAAAACACAGATAGACATTCCTCTGGTACTCTGTTTTCAACTAAAATCCATCTAAAATTGGATATAATGTCCCTGGTTCCTTGGCTTCTTCTAAATCCAACCTGCACATCTGATAGTTTTCTGTCAATGTACTGTACAGTTGCCTTTTTATAATCTTCAGCAGAATCTTCTTTTAATGACTATAGATAGGATCTGTATGATACACCCCTCTTTCAATCTTAATATGGGATTCCTCCACCCTTCCCATTTTTTATGGCCTTGGTGGTAAATACTAGATTTTCCACCAGGTCACAGAACCAATAGTTGCTTTTTTACCTTCTGACTCTCTTGTGGTTCCCTTTCCTGACGAAGCTTCATAGGACTTTTGGTTCTGATGGAGATCTGATAGGTTCTGATAGAGACCTTTAGGTCTTTACTGAGACTATTAACTAAGTCTCCTTTTTTGCAGGCAAATTTATAGCCATTTTTCACATTTCAATTTAACCCCAACCACCACAGATTGAACTGAGGAGAATTTTCAGTTCTTACCACTGTCCTGATAGGCAATATCATAAGAGATAGAGAAATGATAGAAACCTTTAACAAGCTCATCTTGCTTGGATCCATAAACAGTGCTATTGGTACTCAACAGTCAGAAGATCAGAAGATGGATATCAGTGGGAAAGTCTGCAGTCAGGGATCTCTTCAAAATACTGACAAGCAACAATGTTGGTTTGAGGACCAAGATGCACCTGATTCAGGCCATGGCCTTTTCAATCATTTACTAATGCATTTGTGTGCTGGACAATGAGTAAGGATGACAGAAGAAGAATTGATGTTGGAGAAGGGTATCTTATGGACTGAATAGCTCATGGACTTCCAAAAGAACAAACAGATAAGTCTTGGAGAAATTACAGCCAGAGTGCTCCTTGGAGGCAAAGATGATAAAGGTTTGTCTTACATATGCTGGGCATGTAGCTAAGAGAGGGTCATCATGCTTGAAAAGGTGGAGGAGAGTCAGCAAAAGACAGGAAGACCTTTGACAAGATGAATTGACACTGTGACTGCATCAATAGGTTTGAATATGTCAGAGATTTGTTGTTCCTAGTGTTGCTGTTGGTTATACTCAACTCCATAGCACCTAATAACAAAAATAACCTCATATTGTGATAAATATCTTCATTGTTTGTTTCCAGAACATTCTTCTGCATGGTAAATATTGAGTTATCTTCTCCTTTATATATTTGCATGACCTTGGTAAATGATTTCAACAGCAATTTTGTAGACTGTGACCTAATAAGTCTGATTACAATTAATTAGGTTGAGCTTGACATCTTATCCAGAATGAGGCTAAGTCCTCTCGCCAGGAACTTTGGAACATGAGTTGAAAGAAAGTTACTCTCTTCCTGGTTATTCTCTCCCGTTTTTGAGCAACACATGCAAAGCTACCCACAGAGACTCCTGAGTCCTTGTGTAAACTCTTCTTTTTTGCTGGAGTTATCAGGAGTTATTTTCTTTTCACTTCCATCAAAGGGTCTCTGAAAACCTAGGTCTATAATTTGCTGGGTGGATAAGTCATGGATGTGATAAAAATCTTTAAAGAGAAAAAGAAATGAGAATATGTAGAATGCATCACAATTGTTGTTGTTGATTTAGTATCTCAATCAGCAGCCAGATCATAATTCATGAACAGAAGCCTTGGGGTTGTCTTCTCATCAGCCTTTGCTTAGGAACTGGCCCAAAAGAGATTCATCAGGGAATGAGTGAATTTCCCAAGGCTATTACCTAACAGCAACAACAGCTATGATGATGAGATGAGAACAGATGTGAGCATTATTTATAAACTGGTGGTTATCTTCCCATCCCCAATCCATTTAAAATACTGATGGCATTAATAACCATAAAATACAGTCTGGTTTATGATTTATCTGCTTAGAAACTTTCAGCATCTCACAACTGTTTCTTGTGCTAAGAAACTCTGAGGGTATGTATGAAGAAAGAACAAATTTTAAAAACAAGGTGAAAAAAAAAAAGAGTAAACTCATAGCCCTGACATTGGTAATACAGTGCCAAGTTATGATGAAAATATTTTCTGTTTCTGCCCTGTTTGTTGTTGTTGATGTTAACAGAATGGAGCCCTGCTTGGCCTTGACTCACCTCATCATTGTCTGAGTGAGTCCCTTCTCTTCTTCATGGAGCCTCTGCCATACCAAAAAGAGCTCTGGCGGGCAAGGAGCTTTGCTGTCAGCCTAAGGGCCGGGGTTTCAAAACCACCAGCTACTCCACAAAAGAAAGATGAGTAGCCTCCTCTCGTGCAAGTTACAGCCTCTGGAAACCCACTGGAGGGCCAGCTACAGGCCGTTCTGACTTGATGGAAATAAGAGGGACTGTACCACGCACAACATCCTTCTCTGAGGAATGGTCCCAAAGGACATGAGGGGGAAGTCCTGCTTCCGAGAGGTATTCGGATTGTACTTGTTCCAAGACAGACTTGCTCATTCTTTTGGAAATTCATGTCTTATTCAATATTCTTCACCAACACTCTTTTGCAAATATAGATGACTTTTTGGCCTTCTGTATTCATTTTTCAGCTTTTGTGTGCATATGAAACAATTGAAAATAGTATAGCACCTTAGTTAATGAACTGACATCTTTGTTACTTAATACTTTGAAGAGGTCTTTCATGGCAAGTGTCTACATATAAGTTCCCAAATTCCCGCCAAGCTGAATTCCTCACTTTTCCATGGAGATGCATATCTACACCCACAGATTTGCACAGATGGGTTCCATAACCCAGAATGTCTTTCCCATTCCCATCTCTACTTGCTGAAATCCTACACATCATTCACGGACTCTCTCAGATGTCCTCCTGCATTCTCTCGAAGACTTATCTGGTCTTCCTGGTGCAAAAGAATCGCTTACTTCAGCCTCAGAATATATTGCTCATCTTAGTACCAGTGTTTAAAGTATTAATATAATTTTCCACCTTCATCCATGCATGCATCCATCAAGGGAGGACCTACTTGGCATCAGACACAGAGGAAGCCTTGTTCCTAGAGCTTGTATGATGTCATAGCAGCTTATACAGGTTTGTCTAAATTTCCAGGAATTTTGGGAGCAGGATGATATTATGCTGGCCACTTGAAAGCTTCCATAGTGGGGATATTTATGTAATGAGAATCAGCAAATGCTACAAATCAGGGCTTACCTCCTCTCTGCTCTCCACCAGCTGTTAGACATTTACCAGCATTCTACTACCTGGAGAGTGTTTTCTATATTCTATTTATACATTAAAATGTTTGGTATCTATAGAAGGCTTTGGTCATGATGAAAGAAGAATTGTTGAGTGGGTGTAGGACAGGACCAGATTAAAGTGTAGGTGATGGTGGGAACTGAAAAAGAGTCAGAGTAGATATGAGATCTCCAGGGACAGATGAAAACATCATAAAACCAAAGCTAAAGGACTGGCGCATTCAGTAGGAATTCAACATTTAAAAAAAAAAAAACCAACAAAAAAACACAACAAAAAAACCCCAACAAAACAAAGATCCTTGTCACCTGGCCAGTTGGCAGTATCACGATAGATGGAGAAACCATTGCAATTGTTAACAATGTCATCTGGTTTCGACCCATAATCAACACTCTTGAGACCAACAGTCAGGAGGAAACCAAAAGATGAGTTGCTTTGCGAAAATCTGGTGTCAGGGACCTCTCCAGATTGCTAAAGAGCAATGATGTCGATGTAGAGACTAAGATGATTTTGATCCAGGCCATGACCTTATCAATCACTTGCAATATATCTGAGAGCTGGGCAGTGACTAAGGATGACAGAAGAATTGATGCCTTTGAGTTGTGGTGCCAGAGAAGAGTATTGAACATACCATGGACTGCCAAGAGAGCAAACAGGTCTGTCCCGGAGAGAGTGAAAGAAGGTTGCTTCTTGGAGGCAAGGATTTCGAAACTCTGTCTCACATACTTTGGGCATGTTGCCAGGAGAAGACCATCATACTTGGAAGGGTGGGGGGACTTGGTGTCCGAGTCTCAGAGAAGGATGTTGTGCGTGGTATGGTCCCTCTTATTTCTATCGAGTTGGAACGGGCCTGTAGCTGGCCCTCCAATGGGTTTCCAGAGACTGTAACTTGCATGAGAGGAGATTACTCATCTTTCTTTCAGTGCAGGAGAGGAAGACCCTGGATGAGACGGGTTGACTCAGAGACTGTGGCAATGAGACAGATGTGTCAGAGTCAGGTGAGGTTGGCTGAGGATAGGATAAGATTCAAAGCTGGTGTGCATAGGGTCACAATGAGTCTTAGTTGACTAGATGACACATAATAACAACAACTGAAAATCCCATAAACAGCCACAAGAACAAACAAATCTGCCTTGAAGGAAGTGAAAACAGAGTGCTCTTTAGAGGCAAGGATGGTGAAACTTTGTTTCATACACTTTGGGCATATTGTCAGGAGCGCCCAGTTCTTGGGGAAAGGGGAATTTTTGTTAAAGAAAAGTCCCTCAATGAGACGGATTGACACAGGTCTGTAACCATGGGCTCGGGGATAGCAGAGATCATGAGGTGAGTGTGGGACAGGGCAGGGTTCAGATTTGTGTTCACAGGGCCGGTAAGAGTCACAGTAGACCTGAGAGCACCTAACAAGAACAAGGGAAGATTCTCTCTGTATATGTGTATGTCTACTTCATGTGCATACTGAAAAGACCATTATGGCCATGAATTGCTTGGTGGTATTATTCTAAACTATTGTCTTTGTAACTCCCTCAATGCCATTACATGATGGGGCCCAAGTGGAGCAGAGAAAACGGTGTCGGAGTCTCAGGTGACGGAATTGAGGCTTGGAGCAGGGACACACCCTTTAGTGTAGGAAAGCAGGAAGAAGGTCCACAAACCTGCTGGGACTTCTGTGCCTGACAATGGAAGAGCATTAACACGTGGAAGTGAGAGGAAGACAGGCTTTTAGGAGAGAGACAAGTTCTAAACTACTTGTGGAGTTTGGGATGGTAAGGCCTTTTTTTTT
>NW_006399810.1:10186426-10198894 GCF_000299155.1 Elephantulus edwardii | reverse complement strand
CAGTGAATCAGGGTTCCAGTTTCTCCACAACCTCGCCAGCATTTGTTGCTTGCTGTTCTGTTAAATTTTGCTATTTTGACTGGGGTGAAATGATATCTCATAGTTGTTTTGATTTGCATCTCTCTTAGGGCTAGGGATTTTGAGCATTTCTTCATGTGCGGGATGGTAAGGCCTTTTTAACCTTGACACTGATGCTCATTAATGTGGAACAGGGCTGCCTCTCTCTGGCATTTCCCTCACAGGGCTCGGCTGCTCAGGGGTGGGTGCAGAGACCTCAGAGTAGGGGGCTTCTTCAGGGATGATGTGCAGAAAAAACATCCCCGCGTTTCATTCCTTTGACACTTTTGCTGTGACTCCAGCTACATGTGCGTTTGGTTGTAAATGATACGTTAAAGGGAGAGACTTCAGAAGCCAGTCACAAGCTTGGGAGACCCCCAGCTCCACTCATTTCTGATCCTGGCTACATATTTGTGAATTCCCTCTAATGTCTGGGGTGCCAGGCATAGCTCAGGGGTCCCCGGGGCCTCCCTCACTTCAGATCTACTGGTTTTACTGATCCCTGAGGTCTGATAATTCACTGGAACAACTTACAGATTTCACACAAAATGTGATGATGAGTCCAGTTTATTGTACTGTAAAAGTGCAGAAATAAAAAGAAATAGGATAATGTCTAGGAAATTCTCACTGTAAGGGTCACTTGCCCCCCAAAGAGCCACATGACTTTCAATGACCAGAAAGTCTATACAACCTCCGGGTCCCAAGGCTTTATGGGGGCTCCAGGACGCAGTCTCCCCCCTTCCTGAGGCCAGCTGCTGTCGTGCAGGGGTCTTCCTGGCTAACTGCTACCTAAGCCACTTCCCAGGTCATCCGTATAAACTGTCTAGAGTGGTTTGGGGACCTACAGATCAACACAATCCTACCCACTGGGAGGATTCTGACTGCCGGCCCCCACCCCTACAGGATGGAGTAGACCTTCACCTCAGGCCTTCCAAGGCTGCAGCCTGGACAGAAGTGACCGTCACAACTTTACACTCAGAATTACTGCTGGCTAGCCACTCAGAGAGGTTAACCACAGCACCACCAGTGTTTCTTATAGATCATGAAAGTCACGTCAAAGTGATTGTCATGGAGTCAGACCCAGCTGCTGGCTGACTGTCCTTCAGGAGGAGATTGCCCATCTTTCTAACTTCGGGCAGCTGGTGGATTTGAACCAAATGTCTTTGGATTGGCTGTGCAACTCCTTATTCACTAGGCCATCAAGATACCTCAGTTACTTAGGAATTTCTAGAGTTTGGAGTTATCTCTCCAAAATCAGAGACAAAGACCAAATCCCTTTGGTTGGGAGCCCCTGAGTGGCTCACAGGGATAAGCATTCAACTACTAGCTGAAAGATTGGTGGCTCAAGCCCTTACAGGGGCACATCAAGTGTAGGCTTGATGGTCTGCTTCCAAGAGGTCTTGACAGACCCATCGAGCAGTATATTCAGGACACCTGGTCCACATGAGTTGAGACAAATTCAAAAGCAACTAGGAACAACAACAAACATAATGTAAACCCCATAGACAGGGGTTGAAATAGTACTTTCCATTTTTCCTTTATTTATGTAAGAATAAAAATCATGATTTTACCAACAATGTTTTATTTGGGGCTGAATGTAGCTGGAAGTAGACAAAGACCACACTCATGGGCCTGATGTTCAGCATTCACATACTTGGCACGTCAAAAAAGCAACTCTTTTATTTTTATAATCCTTGTGTTCTGTTCCCAAGTGATGAGCCAGGGTAATTTCAAGCTGCTTTTGGTAAACAATTCTTTCCACATGACACATTTTGAGTGAGGATGGTCTTTATTTAAAAAATGGATTTTGAAAATCCAAATCAATTTAGTCACCAACAAATTTTTCTCACATTAACCTTGTTTTGGAAGTTGAAGGTGTGTAGACTTGCCAAATGAAAAGTTTGATTAGATGAAAACAATTTATATAGTTCTGGTTTAGAATCCCTTGAGGACCATTTAGTTAAATATTTTCAGGAGTGACAAACCTCTTTAAGTCAAAGGCTAGTTTCTCTAATTGTATGTGTGTGAGGGGTGTGTTTATGTGTATATGTGTGGTGTAGTATAGAGTGTGTATGTGGGATATATGTGGTGGGTATATGTGTGCATGTGGGGGTGTGTAGTGTGCAAAGGGGTGGCGTTTGGTGTTTGAGTGTGGCAGATGCGGTGTGGGGTGTGTGTGAGATATGGGGTGTGTCTGTGTAATTTGTGTGTGTACGTGGGGTATGTGTGTGCATGGTATGTGGTATCTGTGTGATGTGAGGTGTATCTGTGTGGGTGTGTGCTGGGGTTAGGGGTGTGGATGTGGGTTGTGGCATGGTGTGTGCAGATAGTATATGGTGTATAGGGGAGATATGTGTGTGGTGTGTATGTGTGTGGGGCGGTGTGTGTGTGTGTGTGTGTGAACATGGTACGTGGTATCTGTGTGATGCAAGGTGTATCCTTGTGTGTGTGCCATGGTGTATGAGGGCTGTGTATGTGGTTGTGTGTGTATATGGAATATAGTATATGGTTTAGAGTGTATGGGGAAGATGTGTGTGTGGTGTTGTCTGGGTGCGGTGTGCTGTACAGACAGCAGCGGTTCAGCAGCAGAATTCTCTCCTTCCATCGAGGAGACCCACATTCAATCCCCAGTCCGCGTACCTTGTGTGTAGCCAGGGAAGGCTTTTATGTTGCTGTGATGTGGAAAAGGTTTCGCTGGAGTTTCTATATTAAGGAAAACTAGCAAGAAAGGCCTGGAGATCTACTTCTGCTAACAAGACGATGAAAACCTTGTAGGTTACAAAGAACTGATCCATGTAGTCATGATGAGTGAGGGGCAACTAACAACAGTTTGTGTATTGGTAAATACAAAATAAGTGGAGCTAAAGCCCTCATTCCTTTAAACACAGAACAACCAGCTTGTCTCATGGTATTTCTAGTGTTCAAAACAACACTCATGGAAAACACTCATGACACAGCTCAATCTTGAGGCCCACAGAAGTTAAGTAACTGCTCCAAATCACACAGTCGGGACTAGAGCAGGATTTGAACCTGCTCTTTTGAGAGCTGAGAGCTTCCATCACTCCACCAGTTGCTCCTTCACTAGCTGATCTGCGTGCCCTCAGCTGTGGCTGCCCCAGCTCAGCTGGGCTTCTGTCCAGCTGGCCACGCCATGTGGGAAACAGCTGCTGCGGGTCAGGACAGGAGGCATGGCCTGTGCTCCGATTGAATGTGTCCCCTTCTCACTTCTGCTCCTCAAGCAACCTAGAGTGTCCGCCCGAGGAGCACTGGGGAGCTGGCCTGAGTCCTCACTGCCCAGCATTACTGTGATGTGAGGTGTGCTCGGTGGTCTTCACAGTCAGGCCTCTGTGTCTGTGGGACACGAGCAGGGGGGGTCGTTACTGTGGGCAGCAGCAGAAGGGACACCAGGGACTCTGTGGGTTCCAGGAAGAGTGATGGAGACTGAAGTGCTAAGGTCTCCAGGCACCCTGGAGAGGGTGAGGTAATCTTTGGAGGCTGAGATTAATGCTCACAGAATGCCCGCTTCCACACACAAATATTTGCACATGCATGTTCCAACAGCACACAAACACACTTGCATATTCATGCCAGTTGGTGTGTGAACATCTGTATCTACTCCCTTGGTGCCTGGAGCTTGGGAGCTGGCCTAAGGGATATCAAAGAGAAGTGTTCCGAATAATTCTGCTGTTGTTAGGTGCCATAGAGTCACTATGACTCATCACGACCCTACCAACAGCAGATGTGAACCTTGCCCCATGACAGTGGGGCACCATCTCCCCTCTTGCTGACACACTGGAGCCTATTGTCATGGTCACTGTGTCCATCCACCTTGTCGGTGTTCTACTCTTTAGCTGACTCTCTACTTTCCCAGTTTGATGTCTTCCCCACCCTCATCCCCACCCCCGACAGCATGCCCAAAGTCTGTGAAAGCAAGTTCCACTATCCTTGCTTTCTAGGAGCAATCTGGCTGCACTTCCTCCAAGATGGACTAGTGTGTGTGTTTGGCAGACTATGGGGTATTCTGTAGTCATCTCTAATGCCACAATTCAAAGGCATCAATTATTTTTCTGTATCCTTACCCATTGTCCAACTTTGTGAGGTAAGAAGAAAGGATTTTCTCTCCTGACCATTTCCAAGCTCCACATTTTAAATCTGTAAAGGCCAGGGTTCTCCTGCTGTCTAGTTTTAGAAATAGATCCACAAGTTCCTAGCCTCAGTGTCCTAGGGGTTTCAGTGTTCAGTCTCCTGAGTGCAGCAAAAGCTAAACACAAACAACCAATATTTAATAAAAAGGATTAGCTTTAGTGTAGGTACCTGGAAGTCCAGTGGCAATAAGCAGGAAGTGGTTGAGCCTCACCCTGAGGGTGTCTACCCTGCAGGGCTTGTGTCCAGTGGAGACACACTGCCTAGGGCTCTCTGTTCTTCCTCAGCTTCCACTCACAGGAGCTGTGACTCCATGTCAACCCAGCAAACACTTAGTGAGGGTCTGCCTGTACCACACAGAGGAAGAAAGCATGCAGTGATCTTCTGAAAGTAAACTGTCAAGGCTTTCTTTTGGGATGCCTCTGGGTAGATTTGAACCAACAACCTTTTGCTTAGCATCTGAACTCTTACCTAGGACTCCTTGTACAGTATATTCTTTGGGGCTGCGGATGGAACAGACTTTTCTTTGACTCAGAGTGACAAAGAACCACATAGAAACTGAAAAGGCAATGAACACTTTAACACTGAAGGCAGTTTAACATTGTTAAATAGGAGAAGACTGCCCATCTTTCTTCTGACGAGTTGCTGGTGGATTTGAACCAACAGCAATCTTTTGATTAGCAACTGTGAAAGGAGCAGATGGTATGAGGGGGTGGCAGTGGCGGAGTTTTGCTTCTGCCCACTTCATTAACATCCATAGCAGCAGACAGATAGATAGCAGCCCAGTCTGACACGCCACCCTCCAGGCCTCTGCATCTCTTTCTACCAATCATTTGGGTCTGATATTTGTTGTTAACTCACAGATTTTACTCGTAGTTG
The DNA here is from genome assembly GCF_000299155.1 of Elephantulus edwardii. Lineage (NCBI taxonomy): Eukaryota > Metazoa > Chordata > Mammalia > Macroscelidea > Macroscelididae > Elephantulus > Elephantulus edwardii. Next base: position 10,193,815 of record NW_006399810.1, on the reverse strand, counting down.
TGGGGCTAATTAAGGGAAATAAATTGGAGAATGGGGGAGGCAAAGAATATCACACAATGCAAGTTTAGGTTTAGTCCAGCAGGTACAAGCCAGAATAACAGCAAAACACAATTCCTCAATTAGTGAAAGTCCTGGTTCAAATCAGCAGCACAAATCCAGAGCAGCTATAAGTCAGCTTCACTTTCAATCACCCAGCACAAATGCAAAAAGCCTCAAGTTAACCTCTTGCCACAGCCTCTCCACAGCAATGCCACAGTCCCTCCACCACCATTGTTCCTGGAAGTCTCACTCTACGGTGTGAAAAGCACTCTCTTTAAGTCCCACAGCTGTTGATGATCTGGAAGACCATGTGTCTGCAGTTAAAGTAGCTGGAGACCAATGGGGGCTAATGAAATGGCTAGAAATGCCAACTTTTAGACTAACACCACAGCAGTTCAGCTTGCTACAGACTATGCCACCAGAGCTTCCTACATGGATTTTAGGTAGATGAATGCTAAGGAGGAGAAAAGCAAGCAGGAAGGGGTTGAGAGTTCTTGGTCTCCACTTTAAAGAGAGCATAATGCCAAGTTTTCTTGACAGTTCAGACTACACAATGTGCCACCAAAGAAAAGCCTGGTGATACACTCATATAATGATTACAGTTGAGAAACCCCCATGAAGCACAGTCATGCTGTAACACATGGCATTGGCATGAGTTGGAATTGGCTTGATGGTAACTTTTTAAAAAATTTGGCCAGGGGAGGCAGCATTTACTTCTTCATTTTAAATACTATTTTCAAATATTAACAGAAACATACACACTATTGAAAAACACTTTATAGCTTACATTTCACAGTTTATGAAGCTCTTTGAGTGAATATGTTTGTGAACTTGGAAAACTCATACTCAAATACAAATAAAATACAAATAAGAAGACTTAACTATACTATGTAGTACAAGTAAACCATGTTGTTTTATTTTATCAACTAGTATGTCCCATGGTGGACTGTGTTTGGTGGAGCTTCCCGACTAAAACAAGCCTGGAAGCAGGAGTGGCATTCACTTCCGAAATGGCTTGCCTCCAGAAACTCTATGTATAAACAGTGCTCAGGCTGTTGACTCATAGGGTCGCTATCAGTTGCCTACACTCGACGGCACCTAACAACAATAACAACGATGACAGAGAGAGAGCTACACTGGCCTAGTGGACAGAAAGTTATGCTACCAAGCCAAAGGTGGGTGATTTTAATCTGTGGCCCTCAGGCCAGGTTCAAATTGCTTTCCTGTCAAACATTCTTTTAGGTGGTATAGCACTTGTCTGTGCGTTGCTGTACGGAGATAACTCATGGTTGCTGTGATGCTGAACACTGTGACAGTGATGTGCCAAACATGGTAATGATCACCCATGGTGGACAGTGTTTGGTGGAGCTTCCCGACTAAAATAAGCTTGGAAGCAGGAGCAGCATCCACTTCCGAAATGGCTTGCCTCTGGAAACTCTGTGTATGAACAGTGCTCAGGCCTTTCATTCATAGGGTTGCTATGAGTTGTCTACAACTCGACGGCACCTAACAACAACAACAACAACAACAAAATGTAATTGATGTCTTTTATTTTCAATAGCTTATAGGCTTTTTGTTTATTTTTAATAGATCATAGGCTTTTCTAACTGGATTTTGCTTGGCTAAATCTCCAAATAGATCATAGGCTTTTCTAACTGGATTTTGCTTGGCTAAATCTCCATTTTTTATTTCTTTTGTTGTGGTAAGAATATAGCACAATTGTTGTCAATTCAACATACCGTGAAGGCAGAGGGATGGGAGGGACCCATCAACCCTATTTTGACCTGAGAAGTGTTCAGGGCATGGCTCAGGTTCACCTGTCAAGTTCAAAGAAAGGCAGAAGGGACAGTGAAGTGGGGAGTGAAGAGAGAGAGGAGTGGTGACCATGGGGCCCCACAGGCTGATAAGGACTGAGTCATTATTCTGAGTGGAGCAGGAGCTGAGCAGATGAATGGCACTACCCACTTTGCTTTCTAAAAAATCCATCTGACTGGAGAATAGAAAACAAGGTCTCAAGTTCCTTTAAATCATCAAGTGTCTTGGACCAGGATAGTTGACGTGAAAGGGGTATGATTCTGAACGAAATTTGATGTTAGGGCTGACACAACCTGCTGAGGGGACTGGATAGCTGTGTGAGAAAAGGAGGAGTGGAGGATGACCCTGAAGTTTGTGACAGCTACGTGCTGTGGGAATGAAGCTGTCACCCTCTGAGATGGGGACAGTGGTGGGAGCGTGGGCATGGCAGCGCAGCTCATTGTAGTTTGGGCTTGTTGATATAGCATTATCTGTTGGACACTCAATGGGTAGAGGAGGCAGTTGGAGTTGTAACTTTGGGGTTCAGGGCAGAGGAGAGGTTGGCTGGAGGTGAGACATGGACGTGAGCATTCAGAAGGCATTTGAACCCCTGAGACTGGGATACTGATGTTATTAGGTGCTGTCAAATCAACTACAACTCATAGTGACCCGATCTGAACATTTCACCGTCTCCAATGTGCTTGAACACATTGTTACTGTCAACTGTGCCAATCCATCTTAAGGGTCTTCCTGTCTTTCTCGGACCCTTCACCTTTCCCAACTTGAAGTCTTTTCCCAAAGACTGGCCCCTCCTGACAACATGCCCAAAGTCTACGAGATGAAGTTTCACCATCCTTGTCTCTAAGAAACACCCTGGTTACAATTTGTCCAGGACAGACTGGTTGGTTCTCTTGACAGTCCATGGGTTATTCAGTACTATGTTCCAGCCTGGAGTTTGTTCCAAATTAATTTGGCTTTGGAGGGGTGAGTTCTTCTGGTGCTGGATGGAGGTCGGCTCTGGACTGGGTGGTTGGTGCTGAGTATGGCACACCATTCAGTGTCACAGTAATCTCAAGTTACCTGAGTACTGTGAAATGATAGAACAATGCTGTACCACATAGGAGAATGTTCATTTCAAACACAATTAAAACCAGGCCTGAGGGCCAAATATACAGAGGGCTCTTGTATTTAAGAGTTGGTTGGGCCCGCAGGTCTGGTGTTATTTTATTTTGGAGGAACATTCTTCTAAGTTGTACAGCACTCCTCTGTCAATTTACTGTACTGAGGTAATTTGCTGTGATGTTGAATCTTGTGGGGATGAGGGTGGGTGTCAAATCCCATAACGGCTGCCCATGGTGGACAGTTTTGGTGGAGCTCCAGTTTAAGAATGGTTTGGAAGCAAGAATGGCATCCACTTTCTAAACCACATGCCTCTGGAAACTCTATGAAATTGGAGAAACGACAATAATTATAAAAAGGCTTCAGGCCTTTTGTTCATTGGGTTGATCTGAGTTGTGCTCAACTTGATAGCAATCAACAACAATAACAACATACTCCAGTACCACAGTTCAAAGGCATGGCTTCTTCTTCTGTCATCTAAATTCATTGGCCAGCTTTCAGATGCATAGTAAATAGTTGAAAGACCATGACTAGATTCCCCTTAGTCATTAAATGGACACCATTGCTCTCTCTCCCTGCCTTGACAGCAGATTTTCCCAGTGCAACACTTCGTTTGATTTGCTGACTGCTAGCTCTCGTGACTGGGATGAGAGCACTATTTAGGAAGAGAGTTTAGCTAAAACACAATGAGGCCTGAGGGCCAGGCTGGGCACCCAAGGGCTAGAGGCTAGACCCAAGGAGAAACCAACAAAGAAAATTATAGCAGAGACATGGTGGTGGTATGTGGGAAGTGAATAAAGAAAGAGTTTCAAGGATGAGAAGGCCAGCTACAAACTGATCAAACTGATTTTCCAGATATTTTATCTTCACGAGGCAAAAAGGTTTTATTTTCTGTTTGTAAAATGGCTGCATTCTTTGACAGTTTTGCTGCCAGAATTGTTTCACTCCCACTTCTCTCCTCAGGGGGTCTAGATGCCTAGACCCACTCACAAAAGGAAACAATATTGAAGGGCCCCATTGAGGACATATGGAGAAGTGCATGCTGCCTTCTAATACCTAATACAGACACTCATCCTAATCTCTGTTCCATTAGGAAGACCATCAGCCAAAAAATGCATCCTGTGTTCTCGTTCTTTTTTTTTTCTTTATTCTTTTTTAAAATTAATTTTAACGAAAGGTTACAGAGACTTTGGATTTCCACCCATTCATTGTTGCACTTTTCTCCCTGCTTACCGCTCCCCACCCAATTCACTCTTCTCTTTGAAAAGTAAAAGAAAAATTCTTTCATTGTTTTACAAATCCCTCCCTCCAAGTCCACTCCACTCTGCAGCCTTCATTCTGGACTCCTGTCACGACAATAATACCTAATCACATATCCCTTTTAAACAGTTCTCTCCCTCATCTGTTTCAACGCAGTATGCAGAATTTATCCCGTCTTTCTCAGTCTTCTCTCAACCCTAATTCCAGTCCCCTTTTACAACAGTGGCACTGTGCAATATTTGTCCTTTTGTGACTGAGATATTTCACTCAGCATAATGTCCTCCAGGGTTATCCATTTTGTATAATATTTCATGAGTTTCTTGTTTTTCAATGCAGCATAGTATTCCATCGTGTGAATATACCACAGCTTCTCTATCCATTCGTTGATGGGCACTTAGGTTATTTCCAACTCCTTGCTATTGTGAACAAAGCCGCAATATACATGGGTGTACATACATCTGCTTGGATGTCAGTTATGGTCTCTTTGGGGTATATTCCTAGTAGTGGAATTGCTGGGCCAAATGGCATTTTATTTCCAACTTTTTGAGAAAGCACCATACTGCCTTCCATAGTGGTTGCACCATTTTACACTCCCACCAACAGTGAATAAGGGTTCCAGTTTCCCCACAACCTCACCAGCATCTGTTGTTTGCTGTTTTGTTAAATTTTGTATTCTTCTTGGCGTGAGATGGTATCTCATAGTTGTTTTGATTTTCATCTCTCTTAGAGCTAGGGATTTTGAACATTTCTTCATGTGTTTGTTGGCCATCTGAATGTCTTCTATGAAGTGTCTGTTCACATCCTGTGCCCATTTTTCTATTGGGTTGTTTACCTTTATCTTGCTGTGGTGGTGGTCTCTTTCAAAACGAAGTACGCTCTGGACTCTCAAGGGTGAGGTGCAAGCAGTATGCTTAAACATGGACATCTGTGGTCTGTGGTCTGTGGTCCCGCTCACAGCTCCACTGATGGGTGGGTGATTTTAGAGCTGGAGAGCTTTGATTCTCAAAGGCAGCAGGAGCTAAAAGGTAGAAGGGGGGGCTGAGGTACAAAAGGAAAGTGGAGAAAGAGGAGCAGATGGTGGACGTGGGGAAGACACCGTACTGCAGGTGCTGTTCTGTGATCGTCAAAGATAAGCTTTATTTTTTGTATGTACGATAAAGCTCAAATCCCTCTGACCCAAAGAAACTTTACATGTGACAGGATAAACCTGTGCTCCACAGGGTTTTCATTTTTGCTTACATGTTTTGTTGTGTTTTGTGTGTCCATGTGAAAGTTTATACAGTGATTTTGATTTAGGCTCCTTTTTGCCAATTTCTGTCTGCCTTGAATGATGATGTTAGTTGCATATTTCCCAGTGAGTTAACCATTCTCTTTCCTTGTATTGTTTGTTCTGGTTTCCTGATCCTTTTAATGTCTCATTTTTGCTTTAGCTATTGAACTTTTTCATTTGTATAGATTTAAAAATGAAACTCTGTATTGTAATTTGAACGTTTATAGGCTGAGTTGCTTTTCCGTCAGACAATTCACACACGTCATTTCCTAGCATGGCTTCCCCATCCCATGCCGTGACAGTGTCCTTTCCCCACCCTTCCCGCTTCCATGCTACTTCTGCTCCTCCTTTCTTACCCCTGCCTGCCTTCTCACCGTTCTCCCTGGGCACACGCTGCCCTTTTGATTGTGGTTGTTCTAAGGACTGCATCCCTTCCTTGTGTTTGTGATCAGGTCACAGAACAGTCTAGTGTTTGGCTGAAAGTTGGGTCTCAGAGGTGACTTCAGTGCCAGGCTTGAGGATGGCGAAGGAGATTTCACCAGTCTCTGTCAGATCACTAACTTGGTCATTTTTATGATTTTAAGTTTTAGTTCACATTTTTCTCCCACTGAAGGCCCTTCTATTAGTATTCCTTTCAGAGCTGGGTACCATCTGGTTCTCTGGTCTCAGGGAGGCTGACGTCCATGTGGCCCATTAGCCCTTTGCGTTATTATTGCTGTGTGCTGCTGAGTTGGAACCAACTTATAACTGACACTTTGTAGGTTTCCAGAGGCAGTAAGCCACACGTAGGGAGGAGATTGCCCATCCTTGTCCTGTAGAGCAGCTGGTGGATTTGAACTGTGTACTGTTGGTATGGCAGTGTAGGTCCTTAGCACTAGGCCTTGAGAGAGTCTACCAGTCTCTGTGGACTAATAGCCTCTATTTTCTTCACTCATCTTTGCTCCAGATGGGGAGGGCCCAAGAAGTTTAATTTTAGATTTCGTTTTTGAATAGAGCATTATGACCCCAAATCAACCAAACAACTAGATCCCTGCTTGTAGCCAACTGTGTAGGACAGAGTAGAGCCACCCTGTGAGGTTTCCAGGGCTGCACGCCTTACTGGGGCTGACGGCTGCAGCTTTGCTCAGAGCAGTGAGGGTGTTCACACTGCTGACCTTTTTTGTTTAACTACTGCACCATCAAGGCTTCTTACAAAGCTGCAGACTCAAAGAAAACATGTTTTATATTGCTGTCACTTTGCTAAAAGGTGGCACTTACCAGAAATGGTGAAAATACTAAAGAGGTAGCCTCCTCTCATGTTCCGAGTCCTTGTGGGTCTATGCCCATTTGAAAAAATCTCCAGAGCTGCAATTTAAAGGGGATTCCAGGAGGGACTTGAGCATATGCATGTTCTGTCTGTGTCTTTGCACTTTACCTTTTAAAAACCACACACATCGCTTTAACAATTTAGATCTTCCCAGAAGAGCTGTGGGTGAGCATTAACATTACTGGTAAATATATTTGTCTTCTCCTGGACACACTGTTGTTGTTGTTGTTGTTGTGTGCCGTGGCATGGAGGAGGAATAGTGGAACTGTATCCACATTTACAACATTCCTCTTACCAAAACCATTTATGGAAAATAGGTACTGCATTGGAACATCTATCTCTGGATTGGAAATGATGATATTGTTAATACTTCTAGCCTTAAGCTTAAAAGATTTTAACGTTCAAAATTATTTGTTATACATTTGCTTAAATTTTTCCCTATTTTAACTACTGGGATCTAGAGGGAAGAGAAAAGACCAGAGAGTGGACAAAATTATTGGGGCAGCTATTGTTGCCAGTTTAGGGCCTGTGTCAGGAAAAGGAAGTCTTACTTATATACAGTGCCACCCAAAGGTAATAAAGGAGGTCAGAATTGCTTCCA
>NW_006399810.1:10185054-10186326 GCF_000299155.1 Elephantulus edwardii | reverse complement strand
AAGAAGAAAAGACCAAAATGGATGTCAGAAGAGACTTTGAATTTTGCACTAGAGCACTGAGAGGCCAAAGCAAAGGGACAAAATCAAGAAGTTAAGAAGCTGAATAGAAAATTTCAAAGGGCTGCTTAGGAAGACAAGGCAAAATATTATAATGAAATGTGCAAGAAGCAGGAGTCTGAAAATCAAAAGGGCCAAACTCACTCAGCATATCTTAAGCTGAGGGAACTAAAGAATAAATTCAAGCCAAGAGTTGCAATGCTTAAGGATGCTATGGACAGACAATTGAATGATTCAAGAAGCAATGAAAGCAGATGGAAGGAGTATACAGAGTCATTGTACCAAAAAGAAGTGGCTGACACAGAAAAATTTCAAGAAACAACATATGAACAAGAGATAATGGTGATGAAGGAAGAAGTGCAGGCTGCTCTGAAGGAATTGGTGAATAACAAAGTCCCAGGAATTGATGGAATACCAATTGATATATTTTAACAGACGCTGCCCTGGATGTGCTCACCAAGTTGTGCCAAGAAATCTGGAGGACAACTACTTGGCCAACTGACTAGAAGAGATCCATGTTTATTCTCATTCCCCCCAAAAAAGTGACCTGACCGAATGTGAAAATTATCGGGCAGTATCACACACTAGAAAAATCCTTCTGAAGATTATCCAGAAAAGACTTTAACAGTACATTGAGAGAGAACTATCATAAATACCAGCTGGGTTCAGAAGAGGTCCTGGCACCAGGGACAGTAGTGCCAATGTCAGATGGATCTTGGCAGAAAACAGAGAGTACCAGAAGAATGTCTATCTGTGTTTCATTGACTATGCAAAGGCATTTGACTGTGTGGATCAGAATAAATTGTGGCTAACCTTGAGGAAAATGGGAATCTCAGAACACTTGATCATCCCTATAAAAAAGCTATACTTGGATCAAGAAGCAGTCCTCAGAACAGTGCAAGGAAAACACTGCATGGTTCAAAATCAGGAAAGGAGTGTGTCAGGGATGCATCCTAACCCCATACCTTTTCAATCTGTATGCAGAACAGATCATTCAGGAAGCAAGGCTTTATAAGGAGGAGTGTGGCATCAAGATTGGAGGGAGACTCATTAACAACCTATAATATGCAGATAACACAGCCTTGCTTGCTGAAACCGAAGAAGATCTGAAGCACTTGCTGCAAAAGGTCAAGGACTGTAGTCTTCAATGCGGATTGAAATTCAACATCAAGAAGACAAAAGACTCTCACCATTGGGCCAAGGGGCAGCACCATA
>NW_006399810.1:10183238-10184954 GCF_000299155.1 Elephantulus edwardii | reverse complement strand
GGAAACCCACAATCTCTGTAAATGTTCATTAAAATTAATAAAATTTAATTAAAAAAACAGAAAAAAAACCCAAAAACCACACACACCTGGGGAAAATTCCAACCCAGAAGAGGCAGTGTGTGGTTGTTCTCTCTCTCTCTCTCTTTCTCTTTTTTCTCCCACTCATTCAAATTGTGGCCCCACTACCCACTATGGACCTTCTACAATCTTGTTTTCTCAGCCCCTCACCTCTCTTTGAAGACATTTCACTTTTGCATCCTTTGATGGTGCAAATCTTACAAATATATATCTATCTCTATCTCTATATCTGTATCTATCTGTCTATTGTTTTTAGGACAGCATTCCTAAAATAGAACTGACATACTAGAAAAGTCACCCTTTAAAGCTCAGTGGTCTTGGTATATATACATATAGGTATACCACCTCTGCCACTATCTAATTGGCAATATGTTATGACCACTTGACCCTGCCCATCATTGGTCACCATGCACAGGCAACTGGGCGGTCAGACGACTTCTATCCTGCTGACAATGTCCGGTGCACACTCACTGCTGACTGTGAGGCTGGCTGTTTTGCACAGGAAGATGGTCTGGTGATCTGCTCCCCAGAGGTCACAGCCTTGAAACCTTCTTATGGAGCACACTTTCGTCTGACACTCAGGGTCACCACGAGTCAGCTAACAACAAAGCTTGCTTTTAAATAAAAACTTGCCTATTATTTTACCCCATGGAGAAATACAAAGTTGTGGGCTGCTAACAGACAGGTCAGTAGTTCGGAATATACCAGCTTCTCCTGGGGAAAAACATAAAGTGGTCTTTTCCCGTTGAGCTTTACAGCCTTCGAAACTTGAGGGAGGGTCCCCAGGAGTCGCAATCAACTCTTCAGGGGTGGGTTTGAAGAGACACAATAGGTTAATCATATTGATCCTATGAAGAGATGAAATTTCATGACAAATGAGTAGAAGGCAATAAACTTAAGTTGAGTGAGCAGAAACGTAAAAATCACCAAGTCTGTTAGAAAACTGCCGGTACAATTAAAAAAAAAAAAATTCCCCAAACCCAAAAACCTGCAGATACTCACTTCTGACCACTAGATGGTGTCCGTTCATCATCTCTGAGCACGAAGTTGACAAGGTTACAAACAACATGTGCCTTTGGTGCATCAGATTGGTAAACAGAACAAATAAAGTGGCAAGACAGACTGTAGACAGCAGAACGGTACATTGTGGGGTGAGTTTGTTTTGAGCTATGCCCCTCACCACTCAGTTCTTTGCAGTGGCTTTGAGTTAGGGAAACCATATAGAAATATATTTAAACATGACAACATATAACTTCACCACCACCACATTCTGACTGTTCCTCGGTGGCAGTTCATAGAGTCGTGTTGGTAATCCCAAGGCTGTGTTTCTCTGGCCGTTTGAACCCCTTGTGACTCCATGAGAGAAGATAGGCAATCTCCTCCTGGGCAATTACTATCTCAGCAACCAGGGTGGTTGGCTATTAGTTGGAACTAAACTCAGAATAACTGAGTTGGGTTTTTCCTTTTTTTTTTTTTTTTTACACATTTTAGTATTTATGAAGATTTCCTAACGTGGACCTGATGATTTGATTATGTCCCCAGAGCTCCCCTTTTGAGTACATACGCCTACCCTAATAAAAACTTACATTCTAGTCGGGATCCATGAGTGAAGAACAGTTTATCAGGTCGAAATCAGTG
>NW_006399810.1:10168959-10179593 GCF_000299155.1 Elephantulus edwardii | reverse complement strand
TTTTTTTTTTTCCCGACCAGGGATTTGATTCTTAGAAGGTCCTATTCATCTATTTTATCTTCTCCTGGTTGTAGAGGTCTGGTTCCTTTTGAAAATAATGTTCAAAATAATTGAGACAAAATGTCACCATCCTTGCTTCTAAGGAGCACCATGGCTGTACTTCCTCTTAGACAGACTTTAAAAGGTGTACAGGCCGTGTATGGACATAGAGAGGGCTATACTTCCTCATGTACAAGGCATATGGATAGAGATAGGTTACCATTTTTATAGGAGGTAAAGTCAGGTGACATCTAAGCAAAGAACAGCTTCAAGAAGGAGGTAAGTAGATTCTGTCCCCGGGAAGTGCTTTCCAGGTTGAAGGAGTGCAAAGGCCTAGGGGCTGGAGACTGGCAGTGGGAGGCACACCAAAATAACCAGTGGAGCAGAGTTAGGAAGAGGGAGAGTAGCAAGAGATGAACATACCTGGCAGTGGGGTGCTGTATCACATAGTCTCCTGCTAAGACATATGTACTTCAGTGTTTTCTTTGAGTTGGAGTAATATGGGAAGATTATACAGAGAAGTGGTATGACAGTGGAGAAGGTCATTCTGGCTACTGAGTGAAGCTTCACCTCACATACTTTGGGCATGTTGGTAGGAGGGGCCAGTCCTTGAAGGACATTATACCTGGAAAGGTGCAGGGTTGATGTAAAAGACCCTCAACAAGATAAATGGACATGGTGACTTTAACAAGGGGTTCAAGTATATCAGAGATGGTGAGCATGGTGTAAGATCTGTTTCTGGGGGCTGTAAATAGCCGTTGACTCAGTGGTACATAACAACAACAGTGAAGATGAGCATAGGGCAGAACATTTAGAAAACTCTTGGAAAATCCAGGCAAGATACGATGCCTTGGAAAAGTAAGAAACAAGTGGCAAGAAGCAGTCAAATTATGGGTAGTTTGAAAGTCGAGAGGTAAGTGGCCTATCGGCCCCAGGAAGCCCAGACCCACCCAGCCGCAGCAGAGGGGAGCTGAAGAAGTCCCAAGCCAAGAAATGTTGCTGGGTCCCAAAATTTAAGAGGCTGAATAGATCCTGAACTAGAGTTTCCACAGGGAATATGGCCCTGTTCACTCTTTAATTTAGACCTCTACACTCTAGACTTTGAGGAACACAATTTGTTGTACGCTATAAAGTTTGTGGTAACTTTTTTACGGCAGTCTTGGAAAACAAAACTTTTTCTTAAGGGAAAAATAAAACTTTCTTCTATGTTCCAATGATAATTTATGTAATCGCAAAGACTTGTCTTTGAATTTTCCCAAATTCTTTAGCAAAGTACTACTCCATTGCCTACTAGTATAACCCAGCAGAAGCTTCTAGTAATGATGTTGTTGTTGTTGTTGTTAAGTGCCAGTGAGTTGTAGATGACTCAGAGAAATCCTATGAATGAAAAGTTCTGAACAATGAAAGTCCAGAACATGTATAACTTTCATTGTTTCTCCAAGTTCACAGAGTTTCAGGAGGCAAGCTATTTCGGAAGTGGATGCCACTCCTGCTTCCAAGCTTGTTTTAATCAGGAAGCTCCACCAAACACTGTCCACCATGTGTAACCATTACGTATCAGTGTCACAGTGTTCACCATCACAGCAACCTCCATTTACCTCTGTACAGCAAGTTGACAGACTAGTCCTAGAAAAATGTTTGACTGAAAACAATTAAAACCAGGCCTAAGGGATGCAGGGTCGAGGGCCCAGAGACTTTTTAAATATGAGGCAGGCCAAATCCAGTCAGCTCACACCCAATTGCAAGCAACCATCCGCACCCAAGTCTCACCAAAATAGAAAACACACCTTTGTAGAATCCAGCTGTTGTACTAATCTTCTGAAACTGGAAAGGAGCCCCAAATTGGCAACCAAAAGCCTCTTTAAATACGAGCCCAAATCAAATCAGTTCACAGTGCAAGGACTGCTTTCCCGTTTGGGAAGATGAGCGGAGCAGATGGATTCTTCAAAGGTGTGTTTTCTGTTTCTGGTGAGGCTTGGGTGTGGACTGTTGCTTGTGTGTCTGATAATTGATACTCACTTGTTAATACACTAAGGGGTTCTGGTGGCTTAGTGGTAAGGAATTGTGCTGCCAACGTAAAACTATGTAGTTCAAATTCATCAGCTGCTCTGCAGGAGAGATGGGCAGTCTACTCAGGTGTGATTTACTGCCTCAAAACACGATAGTCAGCTATGGGTTGATTTCAACTCAATGGTACATGAGTCAACATATTAGTGTTGAAAATGTTCTGAGTGATGTTTCTCTTTGAGGGGATGTTATTTGTTGTTGTTGTTGTGTACCATCAGATAGGATCTGACTGGCACAGGAGATTGCCCCTCCTTCTCCAGTGGAGCATCTGATGGATTCGTACCAAGTGCCTTCAGGATTGCAGCACAGCTTCTTGCCTCTAGGCCACCAGAGCTCCCTGAGGGGTGTTACTTTTGTATGCAATTCTGACAGCCCACTTTTGTCCAGGGAGTTCTGGTGGCTTAAGTAAGGAGTTGCACTCTTAAAACCAAAGGCTGGCAGTTCATATCCACCAACTCCTCTAGGGAGAAAGATGAGCAACCTCCTATGGTGTTATTATAGCCTGTGAAAACCCACTGGAAGATCAGCTGAGTTTGTCCCCTTTCAAAAGCAATGAGTTGTTGTTGAGTTCTAGATGTCTAGACCTTGCATCATCAATTGTTGTGTGCCATCAAGTTGGAATTGATCCATACCTGACACTCCAGTGGGTTTTCAGAAGCAGTAAATTGCAGAGAAGACTGTCATCCTATTCCCTTGACTCAACTAGTGGGCATGAACCAAGTGCCTTTGGGATTCTAACCCACCTTCTTAATTACTAAGCATCAGAGCTCCCTTGCATTATATCTCAAAAAGCATTCTATTTAGGTGACTCTCCATGTTATATTTAAGGTTGCCATTCCCAAATTGGGTTGTGGATTTTTTTTTGTTTGTTTTTTTGAGGGGAGCAAGTTATAAAGTACATATACCTCCTCTAGCCCCAGTACAGTAGAAAGGAAAAGGTTTGTCTCCAATGTACCTATAACAGGTAGCAGTAATAGGCCTATTTCATCTGTTGTTAAATCCTCAAGTCTCCACTCTTGTTTTATCAGTCCCCACCTATTAGTGGAGGGGCGGGAGTAGACCGGTTGGTAGGTAGGTGGTGGGAGTTCTTAATTTCAGTGATATAAACCTCTCCAACATTGCCACTGAAAGATTGAACTCCACTTGATCTGCATCCTGTCCTACAGTGTCCCATCCTCAGCATCTGTGACACCTGTGAGCCCACTGCTGTAGTCACTATGTCAATCCATCCCATTGGGGGTCTTCCTCTTTGACTGACCCTCCACTTTTGCAAGCATGATGTTCCTCTTCAAGGAATAACCTCTTTTGGGAACATGCCCAAAATATGAGGGGTGAAGCTTCACCGTCCTTGCCTCCAAGGAAGATTCTGGCTGTACCGTTTGCAAGACCTAACTGTTCTTTTATCAACTCAAAAGAACTTATGGATATTTAGTACTCTTCTACACCACCACAGCTCAAAGGCACCAACTGTTCTTCTGTCATCTTTATGAAATATCAGCATGCATAGTGAGTGACTGAAAAGACCATAGCCTGAATCAGGCACGCCTAAAGGCTTCAAACTGACATCAATGCTCTTCAGTAATTTGGAGAGGTCCCTGACAGTTGACTTTCCCAACGCAATACATCTCGTAACACTGGAACTAAGGGTGTTGATTGTGGATCCAAGTAAGATGAAATCATTAAGTTTCAATCCTTTCTCCATCATAATGTTGTGTATTGGTTCAGAGGCGAGGATCTTCTTGATGTTGAGACACAATCCCTATTAAAGGCTATAGTTTTCCATCTTTCATCTTGAAGGTTATTCAAGTCTTCCTCACATTCAGCAAGCAAGGTTGTGTCATCTGCATAACATAGGTAATGAGCTTTCCTCCAATCCTAAATTCTTGATTTGTTCAGTATACAGACTAAATAGGTACGGAGAAAGAATACGTCCCCAATGCACTTTTCTGATTTTAAGCCATGCAGTGTTCCCCTGCTCTGGACGACAGCTTCTTGGCCTAGGTATGTTGTTGTTACTATGTACCATCGAGTCGCCTGCCCTAAACCCCTGCTCTATCCTTCTAAGACTGTGCCAATCTTACTGTCTCTGACACACCGACCCCCATGACCCCAGTCACTGAATAAATCCATCTCATTGAGGGTCTTCTCTTGTGCTGTCCCTCCACCCTCCCAAGCATGATGTCCTGCTTGCAACATGTCCAAAGTATGTCAGATGAAGCTTCAGAATCCTTACCTCCAAGGAGCAGTCTGGTGTAACCCTCTCTAGGATGAACTTGCTTGTTCTCCTAGCAATCCATGGTATATTCAACACTCATCTCCAGCACCACAGCTCAAAGTCATCAATTCTTCTTCTATCATCCCTAGTCATTGTCTAGCTTTCCGATGCAGAGCAAAGTAATTGCAAAGACTACGGTCTGGGTCAGGTGCACCTTAGTCTCCAGACTGACGTTGTTGCTCTTTAGTACTTTGAAGAGGCCTCTGACAGTAGACTTTCCCAATGCAATTCATCTTTTTATTTCCTGGGTGCTGGTACCAAAATGTTGATTGTGGAGCCAAGCAAAATAAAGCTGTTAACAATCTCGATCTCTTCACTATTTCTCATGATGCTGCTAATTGGCCCAGTGGAGAGAATCTTTGCTTTCTTGATGTTGAGCTTCAATCCATATTGAAGGCTGCAGTCCTTGACCCTCTGCAGCAAGTGCTTCAGGTTCTCCTCAGTCTGAGCAAGCAAGGTTGTGCCATCTGCATAGATTTCATATAACTAAGTGTTCTGGGGTTCCCATTCTTCTCAATATTAGTCATAATATGTTATAGAAATAATCTGTATTGTGTTTATTAAGGCAAGGTAACAAAAGGCACTCTATAAATGAAACAGTTGCTTGATCAATATTCGCTTATGACATAATGTCACCGGGACAGGTCGTGATGCTGCATTGACGCCTTTCATAATGTACACATGGATGACCAATGACTGTTGAAACCAGAGCTTTCTGTCTCTTCAAGAGTAATATACAGTGTTCGCGAGAAACACGAACAGAGGGAAGACTAATGTACATAAAGAGAAGCACATGTAAAGATTACTGCCATCTTACTACCAAAAATAGTAGCAAGACTGTCTTTCATGGGCAACACTTTATTAGTAAGCCATTGGGCAAAACCCCTACAAGACTGCAGTCCTTTATGGCTGACTTTCTGTAGTTTATAAATGGGACATCTGCTCCATGTATACTTGTGGTAGGGCACTGTGGGGCAGAGCCCACAGAGAATGACACTGTATTGGAGGGCCAAGCTTCTCTGGCAGTGCAAACTCCCACCCCCACCCCAGCAGCTCCTGTGCACTTTAGAGCCTGGGAAATTCACCAGGCAACAGAGTGGGCTCTGACTAGATGGCATGAATTGAAGCTTGTGATAGCAAACTCAAATGCCAAGTTAAAAACATTTCTGTAACAATGAATTTGAGGATGACGGGATCATGAAGCTAGCACAGGACAGGGCAAGGTTTTGATCTGCTGTTCACAGGGTTATGAAGTTACTCGATGGTGCCTAATAAAAACAACACTGTCTTTATAGTACATTCAAGTCAAAAGGATATTTATAATTCTCATTTTACCAATAGAATATTCCTGTGAAATGGAAAACTGTAAATTCTTCCCATTTTTACTGCACAAAGTCCTTAGGCTTAAAAATTTCTCTTGGATGTTTTCTGAAGGAGAGAACTTTTATTTTTGCAATGACTGCTGGTATTTTAAACACTTAGTGTTTTAACTGCTACTAAAAGTTGGTATTTAACAGCTGTGGTTTCAGTAGTGAAGACTGTAAGAATCTTGATGATTTGGGGTATGACTCCAACACAATCTTGGAAAAAAAAACACCATTTAATGCAAATATTTAGCCATTAAAACATACAAATAAATAAATAAGCTCAGAATAGCTGAGGAAAAAAAAGCTAAAGTGTAATTGCCAATTTTCCTTCAGTCTCATATATTCTAAGTCCAAAATACTGATAATAAAATATACAAATTAACTGATAAGATCTAGAACATTCAACATAAAACAGCCTAAGATAAAAATAAAACCAAAGACAAAACCCTAATTATTTTATTTTTGTATATCAAGGCTACAAATAGCATTTAAAACACTTAATTTATAATTCAAATTAGGAAATTATACATTTGCTTTGATAATGGTCATTTTCTTAAAAGGATCATTCTGTTTTCCTGCCTTTAGAAGTACAATATATTGCTAATTACAGTCAATTAAATATGACATCCCACAGAGCCTCCAGTGACATTAAAACAGCTGATGTAAAATAGATGAGGAAGAACTAAGATTCCACCCTCACAATATTGCAGAGGGTCACTCTGCTTTTCTATCTGATGTTCAGAAAGGCTTTCCACTTGGAATGACAGAAATCACAGAGCCACACACATCAGGCTCTGATCAAGTGCCTCACTCCTAGAGAATGAGAGAAGGTCTTCTCTAGAAATATGCTCAGTTACTCCTCCATCATCTGATCAAGCAGCACCAAAGCAGCAGAAGGGCACAAAAACACGGCAACTCAACCAAGTAGTCTCTAGAACATCTGGTTTGTACAGTCCAAAATGAGAAGGAAGGTGAGCAAAATCACAGAAAAAAATCGGGCCCCAGCAGGCTTTAGATATAAAGGATAAAGCCTGCTACTTTGGTTCAAATGTCTTTTAATAGATGATACAGTGTCTATCTCCCCTGTCTCATTATTTATTGAAGGTAAATAATGAAGGTCTCTGTCATAGGAACTGGTGAGAGACCCACCCCCGCCCCCGAAGCACTATGGGCACGAAGTGGAGACAAAACTCTAATCAGAAGCAAAGTGTATGTCTCGTATCCACACGAAGTAATATCTAAATCATGATACAGGTCATGTTATACTTCAAACAAGCATGCTAGTCCCACATATGGGAAATGGCTTAAACCACACAAATAATATATTACCATTGGTACCTATTTTCCACACCTAACCACTCATGAGGGAAAAGGAAGCGGGGGGAGGGGGATCCCCTCAAAATGCCTTTAGATTTAACAAGTAGGCCTGTAAACAATTTACCCACATGAGAAGCACTGGGGCCCTGAAAGAAAGCACTCGCAACCCTCCAAGCCTGGAGCTCGACATGTATTTTCTCAGTGACTTGCAGCCCAGTCTGAACAGTTTGCAGGCCTGCTGGCAGCTCAGGAAGGTGTTCAAACAATTCAAACAGCACAGAGCCAAAGCTTCATCTTTGGTTAATTTTGGGGAGTTGCCACTAGTCTTAAAACTGTGTTCTTCTTGGCAAAATTCCTAAAGCAGCTGTGTGGCATGTAATATTTTCATGGTAAGCTGCTAAAAAGCAGTGTCCAACTAAATAAATGACAACTTAACACAACTGGAAAAAATTGGAGAAAGAAGAAACGATGGACAGAAGAGAGAGAGAAAACCCAGAGGGCATCTGCAAAAGCCAGGAGGGCGGAGGGGACAGAAGTCCAGCGTGGCCCTGTGGTCCAGTGGAGGTGCTGCTGACGGAGGAGGAGGAGGCACTGGGAGTTTCTCTGCAGAGTGTTGGATCCAGCATCAGCTTCAGCTCAGCTCAATTCAAATCCAGCAGCACATTCAATAGCATATAGAAGTTTACTTCGTAAAAGCGTCTCATCATAAAATTCAGGGAGTTTTAATAGATTCATGCAGGTACTGGCAGTGGGGAGCCGCTCGAGGTCAGAACCTCCATTGTGAATGCAAAACGCAGGATACAGCTCCTGGGAAATGAGAGAAAAATGGGAAGCCGCTTTAAAAATGAGACTCTTAAACAGGAGACCAAAAAGCAGGCAATACTAGCTCCTTTCAGTAAGTAGTAAGCTGTTTGTTCCCCCCGTCACATTTTCCTATAAAAGGGCTTTACAAATTGCCTCTTTTGGGGGGACAAATCCTTGGAGAAGGACATCATGTTCTTTGCAAGAGAGGAAGGCCCTGGACAAGATGGTCTCTGGGGTATTCGGGGTAGGTGTGTCAGAGAAAATGAAATTGACTCAGGAGAGAGCAGAGTTCAGAGCTGTCATACATAGGGTTGCTATGAGTTGCAGGTGACTTGAGGGCACATACCACCACCACCACCACCACCACCATAAGGCCTTTGCTTTATATGATACCATCTAAAGTGCTCTCTGCTCACTCCTGGGTGTCATGCTGGAATGGCCTGGATTACATCATCAGATCTTGAAATGCTAGAAGGGTCATCAATGTGGATGGGTTACAGTGGAGCTTCTAGACAAAGGTGTAATCAGGGGAAAATGCCTGGAGTTCTAGTCCAGAAAATTAACCAGTAAGACCCTACAGTACAAAATGAAGTGTTGAAGTATTATTTCATATAGTGCCCAAAGGCAAGCCCCACAGACCAAAGGGCACTCAAATGCTCTGTGGTTTTAACCATGGACTCAAACATGCAATTGGTGGTGAAGAAGGAACAGAACCTGGCAATACACCATTCTGCTGTGAGCTACAGCTGACGAACCAGCATGAACTAAGTACACACCAGCAGTAGTGCTCACTGCCTAACCTTAACTGTAACCCTAGCCCTAAGCACACACTGGTGGAGTACTCACTGTCTAACCTTAACCCTAAGAAGACACCAGTAATGGTGCTCACTACCATCAACTGTCTCAAAGCTGACTGTCCAGTGGGGTGATCTGAGGATGTAAGTTGCACAGGAGGGGGCTGTCCATCTTGGTCCCCTGGTGGGTTCAGAATGGCTGCTTTTTGGGTTGGGAGTGCAACTTCTTATCCACTAGGCCACTACAGCACTGTAACTAAGAATACACAACATGCAAAAAGATACGCATTCATGGGAAGCCAGAAAGAGTGACCACTTTTATCTTTAAAAAGGACTTTAAAAAGGAAAAAAGGTGAATGTGTACTTTTACTTAATTAAAAATGGGGGGGGGGAGCCCCTACCTATGAAGGAGAGAATGAACAGGGTGTGGAGGGTATGCAGTTTGCAAGATTCTCCAAATGAATCTTCTTTTGGTAGATCTGATGTTAGAACCACCTATTTGTAAGTTGGAAATATTTTAAGACTAACAGATATGGCAATTGAAGTTGAGCCTTCAAATTTGGAATCATAAAGGAGGTGAAATAGTTGTTTTTTTTTCATAAGAGAAAAGTTTTTTGTTTTTCTTTTTAAGAGAAAAGTTTTATATCAGTGCTAAGTTTTCCGAGTTTGACAATTGCTTAGTACTTAATAGGAGAATGTTTTTGATCTCAGAAAATACATGCTGAAGTTTTAAGGATAAAGTACTGTAGTTTCAGCAAATGATTCTCAACTGGTTAAATGAAATACATATTCACTCATATATACCCACATGAATATATAACAAAAAAGATAAAGCAAAATACATAAAAATGTTATTTAGGAAATTTGTGTAAATAGTTTACAGGTGCTTATTCTACTATTCATACAGCTTTTCTGCATATTTGAACATTTTCAAACAAGTTGGCTAAAGAGAAAAGGTTGTAAATATCTATGGCTAAGGAAAATGGTTGATGATGGAGAAATAGTTGTTAAGAAGAGATTAACAATTAAATTAACATGGAATGTGAGAAGCATGAATGTAGGAAAACTAGACATTGTAAAGAAAGAAATGGAATGCATAAATATTGACATATTGGGTATTAGTGAAATGAGATGGATCAGCATGGGACATTTTGAATCCCATGATCATATAATCTATTACGATGGAGATGAAAAGGTGAGAAAAAACGGGGTCACTTTCATAGATAAAAAGGCCATTTCTAGATCCATACAATATTGTCACTGACAGGATAATATCCATATGCATACAAAAAGAAGACCTGTTAATTCCACAATCATTCAAATGTGTGTGCCTACAACCAGAGCCAAAGAGGAGGAAATAGATGATTCCTATCAACTGTTGCAGTCAGAAACTGATCGAACTTATAACCAAGATGCTTTAATAATCATAATCATCATGAGTGACTGGAATGCAAAAGTTGGGAATCAGGAAGAAGGATCAGTAGTAAATATGGAGCTGGTGACAGAATGACAGAATTCTGTACAATGATTTATTCATAGCAAATATCTTTTATATGAAACATAAATGTAGACTATACACATGGATTTCACCTGATGGATGCACAGGAATCAGATTGATTACATCTGTGGAAGGAACCATTGGAAAAGTTCAATATCAGCAGTAAAAACTAGTAAAAACTGATTGTGGGGGATCCAACATGGCGACGGAGGCAGAGACAGCGTGGTGAGCTGTGGGAGCAGCGAACCACTTAAAGCAGGGCCATTATGGCCTTCTGCAGACTTCAGTTTATTGATAATGAACACTTAAACAGCTGATGACTGGCCCTCAGGGAAGACTGAGGCTCAACAACAGGAATTCAAGGATTCGAAAGGAGGAATGGGTGAGTGGGATGCATGCCCGCCATCTGCAGGTTTGGGTTTCCTTGGAAAGGCCAAAGAAGATGATTACCTATACAATGGATTGCTGAAAGT
>NW_006399810.1:10124770-10164944 GCF_000299155.1 Elephantulus edwardii | reverse complement strand
ATGGACTGCCAAGGAAACAAAAAGATCTGTCTTGGAGAAGGTGAAACCAAGTCTCTCCTTGGAGGCTAGGATTTTGATTTTGAAGCTCTGCCTCACTTACTTTGGGCATGTGTCCAGGAGAGATCGATTCTTGGAAAAGGACATCATGCTTGGAAGGGTGGACAGACAGTGCAGGAGAGGAAGGCCCTGGATGAGATGGATTGATACAGTGGCTGGGGTAATGGGGGTTGGTGTGTATTAGTGAGACTGGCTCAGGACAGGGAAGGGCTCGGAGCTGCTGTATACAAGGTCCCTATACATCGCAGGTGACTCAATGGCACTTAACAAAAATAACATACTATGACAGGTCTGGAAGCAGAAGTAGCATCCACTTCCTAAATGACATGCCTCAGGAAACCCTATGAACTTTGATACATGTCGATAGTTGTAGAGGGGCCTTTTGTTCATAGGATCACTATGAGTCATGCTTGACTTGAAGGGAAGCAATTGCAAATAAATGTTTTGCTGTTATTAGAAATGTTCTTATAGTAATATACTTAACTACATACTTAACTATTATGATATTATTTTAGGTTCAAGCATACCTCAAACTCAAAACTTCTTGTTGTGGAGTCAGAATTAACCCATAGGTGACACTCCCCTGGCTTTCTTAGGCTGTAAACGGCACAGGGAGCGACTGCTCTTTTTTCTTACTCAGCGCTACCAGTGCACCTGGATGCCAGAGGCCCGACCTTCGGGTCAGCAATGAGCTCCCCGAGGAACACACCACTGGTGTTCCCGCCTATGCTCACTGGCAAAAAGAAACTGAAATATATAGCAAAAAAACTAAAACCCTATAAGCCTGGGAATACTAGCTTGAACTTGTGATGTATTTGTTTCTTAGAAAATCCACACTAAGATCTCAATTTTGTCCACTGGCCAGCCCAGCTGTGTGCCTGGACCATGATCTCTAAGAACATGTTTCCTAAATTAAGGCACTGAGGCTCCCTGGGAAAAGATCCCATTTCAGTCGTGCCTGTAAAGTGTACAGGGCAAAAGACAAGTGGTAATCTCTCATCATACCCAAAGGCAAACAAGTTGTCAAAATTCCCTGAATCCTACTACAATGACTCAGGTGACAACCTGAAAGAATACCTTCTAAAAAGACAGGGCAGTCTGAGTAATTGAAAGATTAACGGCAATGCGCTGCAATATATCCGCTGTTAAAACTCATGCACTGACAATGAAAAACGAACCTCACTGGTTAC
Source organism: Elephantulus edwardii (assembly GCF_000299155.1). Classification (NCBI taxonomy): domain Eukaryota; kingdom Metazoa; phylum Chordata; class Mammalia; order Macroscelidea; family Macroscelididae; genus Elephantulus; species Elephantulus edwardii. The sequence goes on along the minus strand of NW_006399810.1, from coordinate 10,163,697 downwards.
CTTTGGGTGATGCTAGACAACCAACTTATTACTGTGAAAAGAGAAACCAACTTATTACTGTGAAAAGAGATCAATGTTAAAAATCGGATTTATTTAATCTCTGTTGTACAAATTATTCCTTAGGATAACCAAATAGTTGATAAGAGAAAGGTTGGGTGTTGTTTTTTTTTTTTTGTTGTTGTTTGTTTGCTTGTTTGTTTTTGGGAGAAGGGAGAAGTTTGAAAATGCCATAAATAAAGAGGAAATTACATAATTAGGATACTGTTCTTACATAACCTCAAATTAAATAATGGATCCAGGCAGTAATCATCAACAATTGCTAAAATCATTAGGTAAAAGGGTGAAAAAGCATGCTGTAATCCTCTGTATCTGGCTGACATCTGAAGGCACAGATGGGTCTGTCAGTGAGACATCGCAGAAACACTGTGCCTCCAGCTATGGATGGCAAGAAACATCAGGCTCACAACAGCATCTGTGAAATCACCGCCCACACAGGAAAATGTAAACCTATGACTGAAAAGAACATTAAGAACTAATGTTATGCATGACACAAAAAGAATCAATTGATTTTTTTCATCAAATAAATGGAAATGAAAAATAAGAGGGAGGTGGGACATGTAGATAAGAAGTTAGAGTTATTGCAACAATGAATGAATGGAAATCCAAAATCTCTGTAAATGTTCATTAAAATTAAAAAAATAAAAATTTTTAAAAAAGAAGAGTTTTTAAAAAGTAAAGATACCTAACCATCAAAAGGGAGCTCTGGTGGCCTACTCAGTAGTGAATTGTGCTGCCAATCCAGAGGCAGATGGTTTGAATCCACCACCCTGGGAGAAAGATGGACAATCAATTCCCATGTGACAACATATAGAAAACCTGCTGAAGGGTCAACTATATGAGTTGGTTCTGACTTGATGAATTTTCAGTTGATCCACAAGACTGTGGCTTGTGGGCATCAGGATCCAAACAACTAAATAAAATTTATGAGATAAACAGTATAAAAATAATACTAATTGACCTCCAATCATGGCACCAGAAAGGGAGAACAAAAAGCAGCAGCAAGGCGTTCTGTCCACTCTGAGTGCCTGCACCTGCTCGAACTCATTTCCGTTCAACTGCTTTCGGCTACACAGTGAATTTAAGTGTGCATTTTATGATGTGGGCAAAATTCAGTAAGAGACCAGCCCACAAAATGCTCTGAAAGACAGATGCAACTTATTATCAACCTTTTCCTCTTGTTTCTAAAGGAGCGCTGGTGGATTAGTGGGTAAAGAGATGTGCTGCCAACACAAAAATATGGTGGTTCAAATCCACTGGCTGCTCCGCAGGAGAAAGATGGGAAATCTCCTCTTCTGCGATTTACAGCTACTGAAAGTCTGCTGGGAAGTGAGCTGTGAGTCAGCGCGCGCGCACACACACACACACACACGCACACAGAGTTTCTATAAAGTTTTTTTTGGTAAGCTGAATATAAACATGACATATATGCTACTATATGTGCAGGAAAAAAATGCTATCTTCTCCCACCACTTAGAGTTATGTTACTTTAAAACCTCTAATAAAAATTTTAGAACAGAAGCAAAACAGAACTAGAAAGAACATTTACTACTCATATTAAGAATTTTTAGTGCATGAGAGTAATAATTTTCTCAGATGCTTAAATAAACTAAAGTAAAAGCACTGAATATCAGAAATAGAAAAGGCACTGGCAAGGCGGAGGTCAGTGAGTGCTGGTAAAGTTATTGGGTAAATGGAAAGCTTGAAATATATTTTGCTGCTAAATGCCACATTTTACTGTTTCTTTCATAATGCTAATTGAATTTTCTACTTTGAGTCTTAAAAGTGAAAAAAAATGAAGTTCTTCATTGAATTCCAAGTCAAGGGCACCATTTCGTGCATAATTAAATACAGCACAACGGGAATTTCCATTAATTCAGAGTGAGAAGAACCATCAATTTATTACGTGACCTGATGGCAACTTAACAATTTCTACAGCACTTTAATGATTTTTTGTCTGTAACAATCACATTTATTAAACATATTAAACTTTAATTAGCTTTAGCAAATGTTATTCTTCTCCAATAATCTGGCACTAAGGAGTTTCATAAGTTCTAAATTATGCATCCTTGTCTGCACCATTTCTAGTACTTCAACAAAAAGACACTCTCCACTTTTAAAATGGAATTCCTCCCGGCAGCTCGTTCATCAGCATACTGGGCTAACAGGAAAGTCTGAATAGTAAGGTGATTTTATCCTAATTTAATGTCTAATTTATGACAACAGCAGAAACATTACTTACTTAAAAACTTTTAATCAAATTTCACATTTAATACAAATTGAATCATTGGGTGGAGAAATCCCAAATGGAAATAGTGTCTTATGGATTCTGAAGAAAGTATTTTCACTGTGCAACAATCAAGAGCTATTATCAAGGGGTAAGAGAATTTACTGTAATTCTCTGGAACTTTAAAAGTGAATGTAAATCTCTGTATTTTCTCTCTAAATATGTAAACCTCAAATAGTGAAGGACTCAAGCCTTATGATATTATAAAGGTAGGGACGATCCCTAGCACTTCTGGTCATGGCTATTTCACCATGGACTCTTTCACTGGATATCATAATATCTAGTACTTATTCCTTCCAGCAAGACTGAATTTTTGCCTGAACTCACTCAGCATCAAGAAAACAAAGATTCTCACCACTGCAATGATTGGCAGCATCATGATAGATGGTGAAGAGACTGAGATTGTTGACAGCTTCAGGTTGCGTAGCTCCACAGTCAATACTCAGTACCAGCTAACAATAGATGAGTTGCATTGAGAAAATCTGCTGTCAGGGACATCTCCAGAGTATGAGGAGAAACAATGTCAGTCTAGAGGCTAAGGCGCACCTGATCCAGACCATGGTATTTGCAATGACTTGCTATGCATCATAGAGCTGGACAATGAGTAAGTATCATAGAAGAAGAATTGATGTCTTTGAGCTGTGGTGCTGGAGAATAGTACTGCATATACCATGGACTGCTAAGAGAACAAACAAGACTGTCCTGGAGAGGGTGAAACCATGTGGCTTCTTGGAGGCAAGGATTCTCAAGCTCTGATATACTTTGGGCACATTGCCTGAAGGAGAGATACATCATGGTTGGAGAAGAATGGAGGGAGGGTGCAGGTGGGGAAGACCTTGGATGAGACGGATTGGCACAGGGACTGGGGCAATGGGGACAAGTGTGTCAGAGACACTGACACTGGCTCAGGACAGGGCAGGATTCAGAGATATTGTGCATAGGGCTGCTACGAGTTACAGGCGACTTGATGGGACATAACAACAACAATGGTAAATTTAACTGTCAAACTTTTCAGTAGTCATTAAAGTGGTTCTAGTTTTTCCTCAATGCCCATAGTTCTATTGAATATAGCTATTCTACTAGATAAAGATGCCATTTGAGATGGATTGACACAGTAACTGAGGTATTCGAGTAGGTGTGTTGGAGACAGTGAGACTGATTCAGGGTATGACAGGGTTCAGAGCTTGTGCATAAGGTTGCTATGAACTGTAGCTGACTCGACGGCACATAACAACAACTGGATAAAGAGTGCTACTTCATGGTGATTTTAGAGTGCATTTCAGTAACAATGGATGAAGAGGAGTTTTGTGGTTAAAGCACTGACAGATTAACCAAAAGATGAGCCATTTAAATGCAATAGTCACATTAAAGGAGAAAGAAGTAGTAGCCTGCTTCGTAAAGACCCCACAGCCTTGGAAGTCCTGTGAGACAGTTCTACGTTATGGGTGTTATTTGGAAGAGAATCGGTGACGAGGGTTTGGTTTTGGACAACTAATGATAAAGCTTTGGTGATCTGGTGGTAAGGAGCTGCACTGCCAATCCAAAGATGGTATCAATGTGCCAGATGCTTCACAGGAGCAAGATGAGTAATTAACTCCTGTTTGATTTACTGCCTCTGAAAATCCACAGAGGGGTCAGCTATGAGTTAGTTCTGACTTGACTATAAGCACAAACAACAATGATAAGAGTAGCTTTTCAAGTAGCTTATCTGCTGTCTTATCTTTTTTGATTAACAATCTATTCAGTAAGTTTTTTCCATTTTAAAAGTGAATTGGCAAAACAACTATGAGATATCATCTCACCCCAGTCAGAACTGCAAAATTTAACAGAACAGCAAGCAACAAATGCTGGCAAGGTTGTGGAGAAACTGTTGGTGGGAGTGTAAAATGGTGCAACCCCTGTGGAAGGCAGTATGGCGCTTTCTCAAAAAGTTGCAAATAGAGATACCTTTTGACCCGCAATTCCACTACTGGGAATATACCCCTAAGATACCATAACTGACATCCAAGCAGATATATGCACACCATGTTTATCGCAGCTTTGTTCACAATAGCAAGGAGTTGGAAACAACTTAAGTGTCCATCAACAAACGAATGGATAGAGAAACTATGGTATATTCACACAATGGAATACTATGCTGCATTGAAAAACAAGGAACTCATGCAATATTACTCAAAATGGGTGGCCCTGGAGGACACTATGCTGAGTGAAGTATCTCAGTCACAAAAGGACAAATACTTCATGGTGCCACTGTTGTAAAGAAGGTTGGGAGGAGACTGAGAAAGATGGGTTAATAATATATACTGCATTGAAACAGATGAGGGAGAAAACTATTTAAGAGGGAAAATTATTACGTATTTTTGTCTTGACAGGAGTCCAGAGTGAAGGCTGTATAATAGAGTAGACCTGGGGAGAGGGACTGTAAAACAATGAGATAATTTTTCTTTTACTTTTCCAAGAAGGTAGTGTACTAGGGGAGAGGGTGGGAGGGAGAAAAGTGCAACAATGAATGAATGGAAATCCAAAGTCTCTGTAAATTTTCATTGAAATTAATAAATTTTTTTCTTAAAAAAGTAAGAAAAAAGTGAATTGGTTGTCTCCTTATAAATGAATTTTAAGAGTTCCTATATATTGTGGATATAATACATTATTTGATAAACAATTTGAAAGTAGTTTCTTTCAGTTTGCAACTTGTCGATTTATTCTTTCAATGGTATCTTTTGACACAGAGAATATAAAAATACTGATGAAGTGTAAGTTACTGATATACTTGATGAATCATTCCCTGGGCAATGAATCAAAGAATTCTGCCCTACCCAGTGGCATGAGAAGATTTTCTCCTACAGGACTTGTTATTTGAAAGTTTTAAAGAATTTAAAAAGATAAAGTTCTCTTGTGTGGCTATAACGGCTAGTTGCTCAAGCACATGAATATATCAGGAGGCAATGTGCTTACCAACGGTTTTTAAAAATCACAATGCTCTCATTGATAAATTCTTCATTATGATTTACCCTTTGTCTGAATATGGTCAAGATTTCTGGGGTATATTTGTTGTTATTACAAAATGCTGTTTAGTAAACGTGAACTTAAAATCCCATGTAATAAAGCTGAACTGTCTTAAGATTATAATTTTTTTTAAAGGCTGTCATATTTAAAGACCTCCATAGAAGGGGTCTTCCCCCCACAGACTTCCTAGGTGGGTTTGAACTGCCAGTGTTTTGGTTAGTAGTTCAGGGCTTAACCATTATACCACGAGCGCTATATAGAGAGGATACAGAAGCTGCATTTCCTGAGTTTCTATATATTTAGTACTCATATTTCACAAATGAATGATAATCTGCCTGATTTAAGGCAGCCTTTTAGAAATGGCTGTACTGCACTTGGTCTTATCCAGGGTAGATTTTGCTCATCTGTGGACATTTGCAATGTTTGGAGACATTTCTGGTTTTGACAACCACGGAACAAGGCTAGACAACTATCAAGTGGGTAGAGGGCAGAGGTGATGTGTGCAAAATAGCCTTTTACAACCAAGAAATACATGACCCAGAAATGCTACTTTTGCTGGGGGAAAAAACTCAAACAAACTGTTCTAATGATGTTTGGCTTCTAGTGCTATGGATATAAATTTGAGGCAAGCTTAATTTATTGGCAGTTCAACTTCTTTATAGATGTTTGTGGAAATCCTTTTCATCGCTAAAATTCTATTTGGTGTTGTTAGGTCAAGTGGAGTATGACTCAAAGCGACCCTATGAACAAAAGACCTGAGCCCTGTTCTGTCCTGTACCATCCTCACACTTCCTGACACACAAGAGCCCATTGTAGCAGTCATTGTATCAGTCCATACTGTTGAGGGTCTTACTCTCCTTCGCTGACCCTCTACCTTCATGTCCTTCTCTAAGTAATAGCCCCTCCTAGCAACATGCCCAAGTAAGTGAAGTGAAACCTCATCATTCTTGCTTCCAAAGAGCACTCTGGCTGTACCTTCTCTAAGACATATTTGTTCATTTAGCCATCCATGGGATATGCAGTGCTCTTCTCCAATACCATAGCTCAATGGCATCAATTCTTCATTGTCATCCTTATTCACACTGCCCAGCTCTCAGATGCTTAGCAAGTCATCGGAAAGACTACCGCCTGAATCAGATGCACCTTAGTCTTCAAACTGGTGTTATTACTCTTCAAAAAATTTGGAGACTAAGCCTGCACACCGTTTGTTTGTTTGTTTACACAAGAGGCTTTCCAAGCAGCTGATTATAAACAAGGTCAGAAATAGTTTATCAGCTTACACTTGATTGCTAACACAATCAGAAATGCCAGTCGGATTCAGGCCATAGTCTTTCTGATTACTAGCTATGCAATGAATTGTAACTGCAATGTGAATACTGCTGAAGATCATTCAAAAATGGCTAGAACAGTACACAGATAGGGAACTGCCAGAAGTTCAAGTAGGATTTAGAGGAGGCTGTGGCACCAGGGACATGGCTGCTGATGTCAGATGGACCCTGGATAAAAGTAAAGAATATGAAAAGAATGTCTATTTGTGTTTTATTGACTATGCAAAGGCATTTGACTGTGTGGATCATAAAAAGTTTTGGCTGACATTGAAAAGAATGGGAGTCCCAGAGCAATTAATTGTGCTCATGCAAAACTTACACCTGAACTAAGACGCTGTTGTGTGAACAGAGCGGGGGAACACTGCACAGTTTTAAATTGAAAAAGGAGAACAACCAGGTTTCATTCTCTGTCCATATCTATTCAATCTGTATGCTGAGCAAATTATCCGAGAAACTGGATGCTATGAAGAGGAGTGTGGCATCAGGAATGGAGGGAGACTCATCAATAACGTGCATTATGGGTAAAAGGGTCCTCTTGCTTTCAGGAATATGTTCTATCTTTGAGTAATTTTTGCTTCGCTCATTATGGTGTATCTACCTCCTCCAGCTCCCAAAGTGAAATATTTGCATTTTAGCCCTTTCTTGAGGATTTATCTATGACTTTTTTCTAAGCATTTTAACTTCAGTCCTTTTCTTTGGTGTTCTCATGATACTTTTTCAAGATTGTCTGCCCGATCACTGATAGGATTTTCTTCTTATTCTATTCCTGAGGCTTCTATTTCTAAGACCATCAATTGCTATAATGATGCACACCCATGTTTACTGCAGCTTTGTTTACAATAGCAAAGAGTTGGAAACAACCTAAATGCCCATCAACAAACGAAGAGATAGAGAAGCTGTGGTATATTCACACAATGGCATACTATGCTGCATAGAAAAACAAGAAACTTATGAAATATTATACAAAATGGGTTACCCTGAAGGACATTATGCTGAGTGAAATATCTCAGTCACAAAAGGACAAATATTGCATAGTGCCACTGTTGTAAAATGGGACTGACATCAGGGTTGGGGTGAGACTGAGAAAGATGAGAAATTATATATACTACATTGAAACAGATGAGGGAGAAGACTGTTTAAAAGGGATATATGATTAGGTTTTACTGTCAAGACAGGAGTCCAGAATGAAGGCTGCATAGTGGAGTGGACTTGGGGAAAGGGATTGTGTAATAATGAAAGAATTTTACCTTTCAAAGAGAAGAATGAAATGGGGGGAAGGAGGAAGATGGGTAGGGAGAAAAATGCAACAATGAATGAACGGAAATTCAAAGTCTCTGTAAACTTCCATTAAAATTAATTTAAGAAAATCCAAAAAAGAAATTAATAAATATTTTATATATAAAAAAAGAAATAAATGCTAAAAGAAAATCAAACAAAAAAGAATGCTATAATGATTTTTATTTTGCTTTTCTTCTTGAAGATCTGGTGCAATTTATTTTCTTCTCCTTTAACTTTTGCTTATGACATTTCTTCTTATTTCCATGGCAACATTTTTAAAATATCAATTAACTGATTAGAGTTTGCTATGTAGGTTTATTATTAGACCAAAAATAAGTGTTTTCTGGTTATGGTGTTGAGTGTCACTGACCCATAAACATAGATCCGAACCTTGCCCTCTACATCCTGTGCCACCTCAGGATCTCTGCCACAGTCGAGCCTGCTCTTGTCATGGTGCCACCTCATCTTGTGAAGAGTTTCCTCTCACCTTTCTCACATGCTATCCCAGCATGCTATAGGTGATCTTTGATATCCATTTCTGGATGAACATCATTCGAGGGCAAGATACCAAAGTTCTTTGCTTTGTTGTCACTCAGCTGCTTGGAGAGGAACAGAGGTTGAAGCAGGGGCAGCTTCAGTGACAGTACATTTTCCCTCAAACTTGTTTCTTTTCTGATACTAAAAGTAATTTCAGCTCATAGGGTGAGTGAGGATAAGAGAGTTTCTCCTTGGATGTCAGCTGTTTGATTCTGGAGTGGATAAGCTTTTAAGAGGTTAATCTGGTCTGGAAAATCTAAGTCTGGATCAGTGGCAATTTTGCTTTGTAAAATTAAAATTAACTCCGATCAGCAGATACCTAGTCTGTTTCTAGGCTCTTCTTGCTCCACAATCCCCTTTGACTTACCCTCCATGTCAGGAAGGACAAGTATCTTATGGCTGTGAAATTGCACATTTAGGCCCTGCTGTCCTTCTATGCAAAGGAGCTCTGGTGGCACAGAATGTATTGAGCTTCTAATTGAAAGGTAAACAGTTTGAACCCACCAGCTGTTCCTCAGGAGAAAGAAGGGCCAGGGCAGTAGGCTCTTATAAAAATTTATAGCCTTGGAAACCTCATGCTGGGCCTCTGAGTCAGAACCAACTCCGTGGAAATGGGCTTGGGTCCCTCTATACACAACTGTCCAGGTCAAAGGGAGTCTAAGTCTCGACCTTCTTGTCGTGAGCCACAGAGGCAACTCTGGCTTACAAGGGATCCGACAGGGCAAGTCCAGCTGAAGCGCCCTTTGGATTTCCTAGGTTGTAGTCTTTATGACAGATTTCAAGATCTTTGTCCCATAGAGTAACTGACTGGTTAGAATCACAAACCTTCTCACTAGCAGCTCAGTGGTTAACAACTGTGCCACCAGAGTTTCTTAATCCTTGGCAGCGGTACAGAATTTTTGTTAGAAAGAGGTCTAGGGAACGTCTACTTTTCTAGAATCTACTATTTGGCATCATGCTTATAGCACATAACAAAAAGTATTATAAACTAGCTTGGAATATCTTTTCAATTATGTTCCTTTAAAAAATATCATAAGAGATAACAGATTCACATAGCTCAAGAGAAACCTATCTTTATGTTTGATATCACAACCTCTACATGAACTTTGTTGCTGATGCTGTTATGTGCTGTCCAATTGCCTGTGGCTCAAAGCAACCCTATGTACAACAGCCCTAAACCCTGCTCTATTCTGTGCCAATCTCACTGTCTCTGACACACCTATTCCCATTACCCCAGTCACGGAATCAATCCATATCATTGTGGGTCTTCCCTCCTACACTGTCCCTCCACCCTCCTAAGCATGACATCCCTCTCCAAGGACTGGTCCTGCCTTGCAACATGTCCAAAGTACGTCAGACTAAGCTTTAGAATCCTTGCCTCCAAGGTGCAGAGTGGTTTCATCCTCTCCAGGGTGAAGCTATTTGTTCTCTTAGCAGTCCCTGGTATATTCAGTACTCCAACACCACAGCTCAAAGGCATCAATTCTCCTTCTATCATCCTTACTCACTGTCCGGCTTTCTGACACATAGCAAGTGATTGCAAAGACGACCATGGCCTGTATTAGTGACACCTTAGTCTCCAGACTGACATCGCTGCTCTTCGGTACTTTGGAGCAGACTTTCCCAATGCAATATGGCTTTTCATTTCCTGGCTTCTGGAGAGACTAGGAAGAAGGACTGGCCATCCACTTCTAAAATAGAAGGCCTTCAAAATCCCTATGTACAATGGCACACACTTAAGACTAGCAGATAGGGCAACTATGGTGGAGCCCACAAGTATGGAAACACAGAGAAGGATGAACAATTATAAGCAGACACTCGTGATTGGATCATGGAATGTGAGAACCACGAATATAGGTAAATGAGATAGTGTCAAGGAAGAAATGGAATGCATAAATATTGATATACTAGGTATTGGGAGAGATGAAATGGACTGGCATGGGGCATTCTGAGTCAGACGATCATATGATCTACTATGCTGGAGATGAAAAGATGAGGAAAAATGGGGTTGCTTTTATAGTTAAGTCATTTCTAGATGTGTCTTGAAACAATATTGTGAGTGACAGGATAATATGCATATGCATACAAGGAAGTTCAGTGAATACTATTATCATTCAGATACATGCATCAAGAACCAGAACCAAAGAAAAGGAAACAAGATTTCTACCAACTTTTGCTGTCAGAGATCGATTGAACATGCACTCAAGATGCATTAAAAATAATGGGTGACTGGAATGCAAAAGCTGGGAATCAGGAAGAAGGATCAGATCAGTAGTTGGTAAATATGGTGTTGGTGACAGAAATGAAGCTGAAGATAGAAGGATAGAATTTTTCACAATCAATGATTTTTTCATTGTCAATACGTTTTGTAAGAAACACAAACGCAGGCTATACACATAGATTTAACTTGATGGTATGCATAGTAATCAGAGAGATTACATCTGTGGAAAAAAACCACTGAAGAAGCTCAGTATCAGCTGTGAAAACTAGGCCGGGTGCTGATTGTGGAACAGATCACTAACTACTCATACACAAGTTCAAGCTGAAGCTGAGGAAAATTAAACCGAATCCACGGGAACCAAAATATGACCTTGAGTCTATCTCACCTGAATTTCAAAATCATCTCAGGAACAGGTTTGAGGCTTTGAACACTACTGAGCGAAGACCAGATGAGTTGTGGGAGGATATAAAGAGTATCATCCATGAAGAAAGCAAAAGGTCATTACAAAGAAAGAGGAGGAAGAGAAGACCAAGATGGATGTTGTAAGAGACTCTGAATATTGCACTAGAGTGCCAAGAAGCCAAAGCAAAGGGAAGAAATCAAAATATTAAGGAGCTGAACAGAATATTTCAAAGGGTAGTGTAAGAAGACAAATTAAAGTATTATAATGAAATGTGCAAAGAGCTGGAGCCAGAAAATCAAAGGGACCAAACTCGCTTGCTCATAAACTTAATGATTCCAAAAATCACTCAAAATGGCCAAAAATAACATTGTGCAGATTCTAAGAATGCTGTGTGTTTTCCTCCTCTTCATTATATATAAACAGGACAGAAATAACCACATTAACTACCAATAAATATCAAACTGATATGAATCTTGTTCTCTCAAACCCATTATCAGTACCTCACTGAAACTGATAAATCAATGGTTTGATTTATTAAGAAAAACCAGTGGGGAATGTAAGAACCAGGTATCAGAAACTCAGTTTCTGGTAAAGTACAGCTACCCCCACCCCACCTGCTTGAGTGGTTTCTAGCAAACAAACAACTCCCCCCCTGTGGTAAATCACACCCTGATTAGTCAACTGCCATAAAGTCGAATTCTTCTTTTTAAGGGGACAAGGGATTTTTTCCGCATTCCTGTATCTGAAGTAATCAATAAGATTCAAATAGGTTTCCAAACTGTTTCCCCACCAATCAGGTTCAAGCAAGTCTCCAAACTGCCTCCCTGAGCTATGGCTAACCAACTGAAAGTAGACTAGTACCCAAACTACTATAGATAGCCAATCATAGCACGTATGGTTAGACAAAGAAGTAACAGAGGTATAAAAGGAGAAGCGTGTGCCAGTTCCGGGCTCTCGGGTGGATGCTGCTGTGTCAGTACGCTGGAACCTGGGTTCGAACTTGAAATCAACTTGTTAATTCGGCTAAAAAAACAAACAAACAAAACCCCCCCCACAACTCATTTGTTCTGCTTCGTCCCGATTCTCTCCCCTAATAACAACAGAAACACATAAAAAAGTAGGGGATTTAGGCCATTATTAAACATGCCAACGGGCCCTTGTAGGGATCAGATTTAAGATTTCTGTTGCTACAGCTAACCAAGTAAGATTTTGCCAAAATTTTCCTTTAACTTTTAAGATCAAAACTACATTTAACGTTCTTGTATCATTAGAGAATCAGATAACACTTGGGTGGGTGGCTGATAAATGCTGCTAATATTAATCATGTAATTTTTTCCCTTTAAACATCCCTGGCAACAAGAAAATTTAATACTCTCCACATCTTAGCTGAGAAAGTCAATGTACAGGAGCTTCAATTTCTGAGTTTTTCTTCTATAAAAACAGGTAACAGAATCAGTGGAAGGGGATGGGAGAACATGCAGAAATAATCTGTTTTTGTTATATAATTATAACTTAAGTGTTTATAATAAAACACATTTAAACTGGAATTATAAAATTAAGATTGAGATGGTACTGACTTCTAGGTCTGTAAGATAGGTGAGTACTATATAGAAGGGAAAAGTGGTAGAAGTGACATTTTGAACATAAATCAATTTAACTGTATTTAAAAAATAAAAAAGAATAACCCACATAACCTCTGAAAACAGTATTCTGATTACATACTATTAGTGTGAAGACAAAGAGAGTTCAAGAGAGTTCAAATCTTGAACTGTACTAGCTTTGTTTTTCACACAAGAATTCTGAAATTTCTTTGCTGAAGGACTCAGCAAATGGGTAAATAGTTTGATGATACCAAGAGCTAGGTTTCCCACTTTTAGAAGAATAATACAGAAATGAGGAGTAGGGGAAAGCAAGGAACAATTATGGCATTAGAATAAAAGTTTCAATAAGAATTTGTGATTAAAAGAGTAACACACTCATATACACACTCTTTCCCCTACCCCCTCAGCTTTTATTCTGAAAGGGTCTAGAAGCAGATGGTTCAGGAGCAAGCATATCTGGTGTCCAGACTATTGCTCTTAAACAGTTCTTAAAGAAAACGTACAGGCACACATCTCATTTTATTGTGCTTTTCTCTACTGTGTATCACATATTTTGTTAGATTTTTTTTCTTTTCATTACAAATTGAAGATTTGTAGCAGTCTTGGTTTGAGCAAGTCTACTCACATCATAAGGACAAATACTGTGTAAAACTATTATTGTAGAATGTGTAGGATCCATGGGGATGAGGGTGGGAGCAGAGGGGTGAGGATGGGCGGGGGTGGTTAATCATAGGGTCACATAATTTGATGGCTGGCGGGAGGGATGGATAAAGGAAATGGGAAAGATCCAGTGTGAAAAACAATGTATATGAACTTTGTAAGTAATCCAGTATAAAGTAAAAATTATATTTAAATAAAAAAGCAAAAAAAGAGAAACTAAATCTTAAAAAAAAAAAGAAGCTGATTTCAGGATCTGGAGAGCAGGAGAGAATCATGAGTCTGGATTCTTGTGCTAGAAAGCTTAAGGGCTCATACACTGATGACAGTATCTCAAAAAGATGTGGGACCTGGTGGTAGGGGTTCCCAGTGTCCAAATTTAAGCATCAAAAATAGATAATGACAAAACTAGGTTCTAACTCATAAGAAAAGAAGAATAGGTATGATGATGGATGCCTAGAGTTTATCTACATTTAATTAAAATCAGTATTTCTGAAAAAAAGGAAAAAAAAAAGATAGGCAAGACTATAACAATTAATAAATGTAGGTGGAATGAGTTTTCAAAATAATCACTACTTTGTAACTTCAATAGAAATAATTGTAACTCATCAGTGGATGCTATAATTACTGAAAGTCTCATGAAGTACAGGTATTTACTTAGTTTCACTCCATAAATAACTTATAACTTAAAATGCCGGGGCGGGGGGGGGGGGGGGGAGGAGAGAAACACTTTAATCAATGTGCCACAAGTGCTTAAACTGAATATAATCATAGGACAAACTCATATTTAAAAGGACAGTCTCAAGATAACAGGCTTGTGCCCTGTATGTCACACAAAGCCTAAATGAAATTGAAGATACGACAATTAAAGGAACATGTCATCCTAGGTGGATTCTGGATGGGGAAAACAAGTTCTAGAAAAGGGATTATGGAAAAATTGGCAATATTTACATATGTGAAAGTAGATCTCAAACTTCAAAAAGCACCAGAATACCTAAAGAGCATTAAAAACTGCTGAGCCCTAGTCTACCTTATTGATTCAGCAGGTCTCAATAGGGTCGAAAAACGTTTGTGTCTCCCCCTCACCCCCCACCCCCGCCAATCTCAGGTGATACAAAGCTCATCGTCCCAGAACCACACTTTGAGAGCTATTAGCATAATATAATTTTATCACTGTTGTTTCCCTATTTTTGTTAATGTAATTGTGTTTATATAACTGATTTTTCTTTTAAATTCTTAGGAAATTTGGAAAATCATGTGTTGAAATTTAGAGGATAAAAAGACATGATGTCTACAACCGATTTTCAATCTGTTTTCAATGTAAATAGAATGAACACCCATGTTTATTGTGGCTTTGTTCACAATAGCAAGGAGTTGGAAACAACCTACGTGCCCATCAACAAACAAATGGATAGAAAAGCTGTGGTATATTCACACAATGGAATACTATGCTGCACTGAAAAACAAGGAACATATGCAATATTCAAAATGGTTGAACCTGGAGGACATTATGCTGAGTGAAATATCTCGGTCACAAAAGGACAAATACTGCATAGTGCCACTGTTGTAAAACAGGACTGACATTAGGGTGGGGGTGGGGGAGACAGAGAAAGATGAGATAAATTATGTGTACTGCATGAAACAGATGAGGGAGAAAACTGTTTAAAAGGGTTATGTGATTAGGTATTTTTGTCATGACAGGAGTCCAGAATGAAGGGTGCATACTGGAGTGGATCTGAGGGAGGGATTGTAAAACAATGAAAGAATTTTTCTTTTACTTTTCAAAGAGAAGCGTGTACTTGGGGGGAGGGTTGGGCAGGGAGAAAAGTGCAACAATGAATGAATGGAAATCCAAAGTCTCTGTAAATTTTAATTAAAATTAATAATAATAAAAAATTTAAAAAAAAATAAAGCAAACAGAATGAAAGGTGCATACCTTAAATCCCAAGAGAGGGGGCCGGGAGCAACTTGTTACAAACTTGAGCAACTTGCGCTTTTCTTCATCAGTGAAACTTTCCACAACTCTCCAGAAGATCTTAATCACAGGGTGGTCTGCAGAATAGCCTCCTATCATGAAATAAACAATATTTTAGGAAAAATAAATGTAAAAGCAGAATTCTCCTAAAGGCAGGAGAGCAACATCTCATTCACATTTTCACACCTTCACAGTGATGGAGGGAAACACATGGCTGAAAACTAACTCTAAAGACATCCCCTCCCACCGAGATATGGTGGGCAATGACATAGGAGAGAAGCTAATGAAAGATGGAAGGCCAGAAGGGACACACCGCAGTTACAAGACAAACACTGGCAGAAAAGGACATAACAAAAGATCTTGCCACTTATAGTTCTTAATCTAGTTAAGTGCTTCCTAAAACTAAAATAATTGCTATATATTGTCCCCTCATTGTTAATATACTACGGAAATAACATAAATAAAAAAAGACCTTAAGTGCATTAATTGGCAACAAAATGAATATGATAATATTTTAAGCCTATTTACTGGAATAGATAAAATCATTAAAGGTGCTTTCAGCACAGATAGGGTAATACAAACAACCCAAGACAATTTCTTGGCAAAGGAAAGGTTAGATTAATTTAATTTTTTAAATTTATGACTTGATAGTGGGGACAATGTGACCTTAGGTATTATTTGCTTTTTCACAGAGTCGAGTCCAAATTCAGAGTAATACAACTGAACGCAGAAAGAGGAGATACGCAAATGTAAATACACATGTTGTTGTTGTTGTGTGCCTTTGAGTAACCTGTGACTCATAGTGACCCTACGTACAACACCCCTAAACCGTGCTCTATCCTGTGCCAATCTCACTGTCTCCAACACACCGACACACATTACCCCAGTCACTGAATCAATCCACTTCATAGAGGGTCTTCCTCTCCTGTGCTGTCCCTCCACCATCCCAAGCATGACGTCCCTCTCCAAGTACTGATTCCTCTGTGCAATATGTCCACAGTATGTCAGATGAAGCGTCAGAATCCTTGCTTCCAAGGAACAACCTGGTCTCACCCTCTCTAGGATGAACCTGTTCATTTTCTTAGCAGTCCATGGTATGTATATTCAATACTCTTCTCCAGCACCACAGCTCAAAGGCATCAACTCTCCTATCATCCCTAGTCATTGCCCAGCTCTCTGATGGCATAGCAAGTGATTGCAAAGACCATAGCCTGTATCAGGTGCACCTTAGTCTCCAGAGTGACATCACTGCTCTTTTCAGTACTTTGGAGAGGTCTCTTAACAGCAGACTTTCCCAATGCAATATGTCTTTTAATTTCCTGGCTGCTGGTGCCGAAAGTTTTGACTCTGGACCCAAGCAAACTAAAGCTGTTAACAATCTCAACATCTTCACCATCTATCATGATGCTTCCAATTGCCCAGTGGTGAGAATCTTTTTCTTGATATTGAGCCTCAATCCATATTGAAGGCTGCAGTCCTTGATCTTCTGCAGCAAGTGCTTCAGGTCCTCCTCAGTTTCAATAAGAGTTGTGTCTGCATAACGCAGGTTGTTGATGAATCTTCCTCCAATCCTGATGCCACATTTCTCCTCATACAGCTTAGCCTCCTGGATAATCTGTTCTGCATAGATATTGAAAAGATATGGAGATAGGACACATCCCTGGTGTACACCCTTCCCCATTTTGAACCATGCACTGGTCTCCTTGCTCTGTTCTAATGATTGCCTTTTGGTCCAAGTACAGGTTTCACATTATCATGATCAAGTGTTCTGGAATTTTCATTCTTGTCAGAGCGAGCCACAGTTTGTTGTGATATACACATTCAAAAGCCTTTGCAAACACAGATAGATATTCCTTTGGTACTCCCTGCTTTCAGCCAAGATCCATCTAACATTAGCTACGATATCCCTAGTGCCATGGCCCCTTCTAAACCCGGCCTGCAATGCTGGCAGTTCTCAGTTGTTGTGCTGTTCCAGTAATTTTTGGATAATCTTCAGCAGAATCCTGCTTGCATGTGATATTAATGATCTTGTTCAGTAATTTCCACACTCTGTTGGATCACCTTTCTTTGGAATGGGAAAAAATATAGATCTCTTTCAGTGAGTTGGCCAAGTGACTCTCTTCCAGATTTCTTGGCCAACTTGGTGAGCACATCCAGGGCAGCATCTGTTAGCTGAAATATGTCAAATGGTATGCCGTCAACTTCTGGGGCCTTACACATACATGTTTGTATATTATTTTAGCAAATTTACAGTTGGACAAATAAAATTACAGTCGTTTTAAAATAATGCTTTCCTTTTATAGCTGTTTAAACAGAATTACATAATATGGAGTAGTTTCATCTGACTTCTGCTTCTCATAATATTTTTGCAACAAGTTTATTCTTTTCAACTGTTGAGTAGTACTCCACGGTATATGTACCACACTTTGTTTATGTAGTTGTTGGATGATGCAAAGTCAGATTGATTTCAGTTTTAGGCTATTACCAAAAAAAAGTTTCAGTGAAAATTTCATAAACGTCTTTGTGTAAACCAATTTTTTCACTTCTTGGAGGTACAGTTCAAAAAGGAGAACTGATGGCAAGCTGACATTTAACTTTTAAAATAACTGTTAATTTTTTCTTTTTTGTAAAATTTTTTCTAATGAGCAGTTTGATAAAATCTTGTCTTTTTTAAAAAATTGTGACTTGAATGAAAGTTTGCACAGTGAATTAATTTTTCATCCAATCATTCATACACATTTAAATTTCAATGGATTACTTTTTTTTAGTGGTTCAGGAGAGTTCTAGTTCCTTCACATTCTTCCTGCTGTTTAGCTCATCTCTCTGACTGCAGTCATTGTAATGTGTGTGGAGTGACAGTATCTCATTTGGACCACATTTTTATTTCCCTAAGGATTAAAGATGTTGAACATCTCTTTAAGCAGTCAGTGGCCTACTGGCTGTTAAATACGGTCTTTTAAATATTGTTGTTATGTGCAGTCAAATCGCCTGTGATTCACAGCGACCCTATGTATAACAGCCCTAAACCCTGCTCTATCCTGTGCCAATCTAATTGTTTCTGACACCCCTACCCCCAACATCCCAGTTACTGAACTGATCCATCTCAAGTTTGTACTCCTGGCAGTCCACGGTATATTCAACACTCTTCTCCAGCACCACAGCTCAAAGGCATCAATTCTCTTTCTAGCATCCCTAGGCACTATCCAGCTTTCTCACATATAGCAAGCAATTGCGAAGAATATGGCCTGCATCAGGTGCACCTTAGTTTCCAGACTGACATTGTTGCTTCTCAGTACTCTAGAGAGGTCCCTGACAGCCGGCTTTCCCAATGCAATTTGACTCCTGATTTCCTGGCTGCTGGTACCAAGAGTGTTGATTGTAGAGCCAAGTAAACAAAAATTGTTAACAATCTCAATCTTTTCACCATACATAACCATGCTGCCAATTGGCCCAGTGGTGAGAATCTTAAAAAATTAGACTGTAAAATTCATTTTTTCAAATGGGCAAAACAAAATAATATTTAACTATTTAATATTGAAAATATTTTCCCATGGTGGATTTGAAGAAAGATTTTAAATATTAAGTAGTTAAATATTATTTTGTTTTGCCCCTTTAAAAAATGAATTTAAAAATCTTATTTTTATATTGTTGTTGTTGACTGCCATTGAGTTGAGGGCGACTCATAGCAACTTTATGAACAAAAGATCTAATGCCTTTCCATAGCTACCATTTCTCCAAGTTCGGAGTTTCCAGAAGCATGTGGTTTAGGAAGTGGATGCCACTCCTGCTTCCCAACCTGTTTTACAACTGGGAGCTCCACTAAACACTGTCCACAATGGGAAACCATTCTGGTATTTGATATCCCCATGGCACAAGGTTCAGGTTACCTCATATAGCACATTTGACAAAGAGTGATGGACAAAGTGGAAGAATGTTCCTCTAAGATACAACGTAACTAGTTACGTTGATAGATAAAACCACTACTGAGATATAATTAGTCTCATTTAGCACTGATTAAGTAATGTCGAGTTGAATTTGACTCAGAGTAAGCTTTGCACAAAATACCTTGAACTGTTGTATAATTAACATAATTTCTGTACATTTATAAGAGTCTGTAGAGTTTCTAGAGGCATCTTGTTTAGGAAGTGAATGCAAATTCCCAACATGAATCAATCTGGAAGCTCATCCAAACATAGTATATAATGGGTAACCATGATGGTATTTGACACAGTTATGGAACAGTGTTCAGCATCGCAGCAACTCCAAGTTGTTCAGTACATCAAATAGACAAACGACTGCTGTGTCTTTTAAAAAATATTCATTCTAAAATTAACAAATTTACAGTGAACAAATTTGACCCTTAAGCAGGCTTCCATCCTTAGTCTAAGGCTCAAGTGCTACCCAATTTTGAGGGGGGGGGGGAAGACCAGTAACACACAACAAACATGTCCCCAGAAACTTCTCTTATGTGACTGTCATCAAGAAGAGACTGCCATCAAGATGCTAACTAGCCAGCCAACTCCTAATCAGATATCTGACTTGAAAAAAAATTTTCTAATCTGTGACTGTCTCTGTATATTCTCAACGATGCCTTTTGATGCACAAAAAAAAATTAATTTTTCCTAATCAATTTAAAGAAGAATTTATTGGAAGCTGTGGTGGCCTAGTGGTAAGAAGTGGCAATCTCCTCCTGTGCCAGTAGGATCTGCTTCGATGGCACAAAATAAGTGTAAAAAAAAAGAAAAAGAAAAAATTATTTTGTTATTGAGAATATATGCAGCAAAAACATTCACCAATTCAAGTTTCTACATGTACAGTTCAGTGACACAGACTACATTCTTCAAGTTGTGGTCTTCCCTTTTAACAGAAATTCACTGCTTCCTGACGTTCTGATGAAATCTTTCAAGTTGTTCTTGTCACAAGAAAAGGTTTTTAAAAAAACAAAGCTAGGCACAATGTCAAGTTGCTCTTGTCAGCTCCATCCTATGTAACTCTACTCATTGCTGCCAAGTCACAACTAACTCAGGGCGGGCTTTTGGAGTCTGTAATCGCATGGGAGGAGACTGCCATTCTCTCCCTCAGAGGGGCCTGTGGATTGGAAATGCCAGAGAGGAATGACCTTGGAGTTAGCAGTGCAACTTCTTACACACTGAGTCAACAGGACAGGATCCTTTGATCCTATGTAGACAGTTATTTAAACAGCAGGCATTCTTTACCGGTTAAGTAAAACTACTATTTTAATAAAACTTCAGGGGATATTTTTGGTTTAGGATTTAAAGATTATTTTTAGGGTAATAGTTTTGGGAGGTCATTTAACCTTCATGTCTCTATAAATAATGGATTCCATGAGAATTCGAAAGTTTGAGCTCTAATCTCCCACTTCTGATTAGGATTTTCCATGTAATCTTTGATCAAAATGTTCTGCGATAGTGGCCAGCCACCATCCCAAGCTATCTCAAAGCAAGGCGGCAGTTATTCATGGAGGCAATCAGCCCCATGTTTCATTTCCTCCTTCTATTCCCAAATCTCCTTTCTTTGTTGCTGTCAGTGAGTAGAAACTAATTGTTGAGCCGTGGATGACTGCTTGCAAGCTTTTAAGCCCACAGGCAGTAAGCAATGAACCAGGAGACAGAACAGAAGCACAAGCATCTTTAGGCCAATGAACTGTAATGCCCCAGGAAACCCTAACTCTGAATTCCCAAATCAAAGAACCAAATTCCATGATGTATTTGGTTATAAAAAAGTAGATTCAGCAGTTTCATAGTTTTTTTGTTGTTACTGTAAATATATTCACCGTAAACCATGTCCGCCGATTCAACTTTTCAACCACTGACAGAAATTGCTTAATGAGCTGTCTAATTCTATTCTTAATCAATGTGATTTCTCCATCTTCTTAATCCAAAACTCAGCACTACACAGAGTGGCTTTTTGGAGAGAAAATATGTATTCTAAAAATTTTTGCCATATCGATGGCTTGCTTTTTCTGTTTTAGTTTTTTCTTTTATGGTTAACTTCTTTCTAGCAGTGTCTTTTTTCCTATTTGTTGTGTTCTCTTTAGCCAATATTATTTTTAACAAAAATATTTACACAGAGAGACTTGTTAAATGAAATAGAGTACCAGGCAATAGTGGAGAAAAGAGAACATGGTTCATATACTGATGTGCAAAGATCTCTAAGGCAAATATGAAAAGAAAAATAAAATATAACATGCAGAGGAGGGTAAAAATGGTGAAAGTAAGACCATAATTTGTATTTGCTTATAAATATATAAAGTTATTCTAGAAAGGAATTAAAAATAGTGGTTATTTATGGTAAGAGGGGACTGGTTAGGAATAGGTGCAAAGAGGAATACCATATTATACATGCTGATTTTTTTAGATTAAATGAAAATTATTCTGGGAATAGTAATTAGAAATGTTTTCAGGAGTAAGACAATAGCTGGCAGGAGTAAAAGCACACATGCTTTGACAATTAACAACCAACATACAGTGGTAACTTACCTGAATAGTTTGTAAAAGATTTCAAGTCTTCAAGACTTATTGGAACTTGGGCACCAGAAATTAACACCTGGGAAGAATAATTTTTAAAAAATAGTAAAATTTGTGGTAGAGTCCAAGAAGCTTTTCATTTTTCTGAAACTACATGTCCAAAAGTATCAGTGAGCACTATACCTGAATTTCTTGCTGATCAAACATTCGGAGCCACTCAAGATTAACAACATTGGCCAGGCCCTGTCTGAAAGCCAGACAATGCTGGCGGATTTGTTTGTTTAGTCTGTAGTCCGCCACGAGATGAATGTATGCAATTCGGTTAGCACTTGTGACAGGAATATCTTTCCCACCAAATTTTAGTTCAACTACCTGCAAATATTAAACAAAAGAAAAAGAGATGCTAAAAATTTCAAAAAAGACTAGAAGTATTCAACACAAGAAACTGAGAAAACAAGACTGAGCTGTTCTGTAAACAAAAAGTTGCTCAAAGTAAATAGTCAAACACAAATAAAACATCTGAAGAAGCTGTTCTAATGGCTTCTCCAAAGTTAGACATTTATTTCCTCTTTAAGACGAGAACTACTTGTGCTCCCGCCAAAGCATTAATGAATACTGCAGCATGTAATCAGGGCAATTTTCATGTATTAAAATGACAAATCACAGAAGGCAAAATAGGAGCCAGATCATCAAAATAAAGAAAACAAAAATCAGATTTATGTTGGAGGAAATACAACTTAAAGAATTAGGCTGTATATAGTAAAATCAAGAGAGTTCTGGTGGCTTAGTGGTAAGGAATTGCATGGTTAATACAAAGGTATGGAGTTCAAGGCCATCAGAAGCTCTGTGGGTGAGGGATGGGCAATCTCCTCCTGTGCCATCTACTCCCTCTGAAAATCTGCTGGAGGGTCAGCTATGGGCAGGTTCTGACTAAAGAGCACACAACAACATCACAGTAAAATTATTACCCTTTTTTCTATGTATAAGCAGCACACATGTATCTTTATATTTTTATAATGTTTTGCTACTGTAAAGTACTTTTAAGATTCCTTAAAGGACCGTTGTGATAATGAAGTACTTAAACTCTGCCATCTCGCTGATTCTGACTCAGCAACCTTGCAATGGGTTTCCCATCCATCCCAGCAGGAGGAGACAACCCATCTTTTCAGAGCTGCTGATGGATTTTAAACTACCAGAAATGTGTAGCCTTTTCCTTAGCAGCGTAGCACCCCACAGATTATGCCACCAGAACCCCAGAGGTAAGCAAAGGAGGCAGAAAACTTTTCTGCAAAGAACTAGAAAGTAAATTCTTTTGGCCATTATGGATTACATTGCCCTTTAAAACACATTCTTACATCACTGTCATTCAGAAACAGGATGCAGGATAGAAACTGCTGGGCTATAGTTTGTTGGGCATATTCACTGGCCTGGTTATAGTAATAATAATAGGTAGTATTTACTGAATGTTTATTCCAAGGGAGGCATTTTTTAGCTCTTTATATAGATCATCTCATTTAATCACATAACAGTATCATATAATAACTGTATATGGTAAGCTGTTGTTATTAAGTACCATCAAGTCAGGACCAACCCACAGTTGACTACAGCAGGTTTTCAGAGGCAGTAAACTGCGCAACTTTCTCCTGCAGAACAGCTGGTGGATCAGTTTGCTTTTGAGTTGGCAGTGCCCTTACTGCTCCTTAACAAGAGCTGCCGAACATGGTGTGATTCATTATGATTCCCATTTTATAGATAATTAAGTTCTTGTCAGAAATGAAGTATTTTATGGATAACATAAACACTATTACAGCACACAGATCTATTTCAGTTACACTGTCAGGGCTCTTTCCTTAATCTGTATGTTTTGTGTTGGCAGGGTATCTTCTAAAACCACTGTTTTAAATATTATAGGTAAGAAGGACTTATATGTGCAAATTTCAGAACATACACAAAGGTACTATAATCAAAATACTGTAGCACTGGTGTAAGCACAGACATCTGTAACCTAAATCAAACCCACGACCACTGAATAAACACATAAAGACAAACTCACTGCTGTGGAGATGGAACCCACTCACAGGTAACCTTAAAGGGTTTGCAGAGGAGGTAGACAGCAGAGGAGGATTTGAACTGCCTGTCCTTGGGGCTGCCAGAGTAACTCCCTACTCATTGGGCCCACTACGGGATACCATTTGTTTACAACTGTTGTCAGGAGTCACTGAGCAGATTCTGACTCAAGGTAACCATCCAGGATAGTGCTGAAATGTCCCATAGTTTCTAGATTGCCACATCCTTCTCCTGTGGAGCAGCTGGTAAGTTCAAACAACCAACCTCTTGCTTAGTAGCTAAGTTATTAGCTACTGTGTCAACAAGGCCTCTTAGATCCACATATCAATGGAGCAGTATTTAGAAGTCCACAAATAAACCTACATACTGATAGTATGTACATACTTGGGTTTTTAATAAACCTACCAAGTCTGGTAGGTTTATTAAACTCACCAAGTTGTGCAAAGAAATCTGGAGAACGACCACTTGGCCAACTGACTGGAAGAGATCTATATTTGTTCCCATTCCAAATAAAGGTGACCCAACAGAATGTGGAAACTACATAACAATCTCACTGATTTCACATGCAAGCAAGATTTTACTGAAGATTATCCAAAAACGACTGGATCAGCACATCAACAGAGAACTGCCAGAAGTCCAGGCTGGGTTTAGAAGGGGTTGTGGTACTAGGGATATTGTAGCTGATGTTAGATGGATCTTGGCTGAAAGCAGGGAATACCAGAGCAATGTCTATCTGTGTTTCACTAACTATGCAAAGGCATTTGGCTGTGTAGATCATAACAAACTATGGCTGACTCTGAGAAGAATGGGAATCCCAGAACACGTGATCGTTCTAATGTGAAACTTATACTTGGACCAGGAGGCAGTCATCAGAACAGAGCAAGGGAACACTGCAAGGTTCAAAATTAGGAAGGGCGTACGCCAGGGATGCATCCTATCTCTATACCTTTTCAAGCTATATGCAGAACAGATTATCTGGGAGGCTAGGCTCTAAGAGGAGAAATGTGGGGTCAAGATTGGTGGACGATTTATTAACAATCTGCGTTAGGCGGACGACACAACCCTGCTCGCTGAAACTGAAGAAGACCTGAAGCACCTACTGCAGAGTGTCAAGGACTGCAGCCTACAATATGGATTGAGGCTCAATGTCAAGAAGACAAAGATTCTCACCACTGGACCAATTGGCAGCATCAGGATGGATGGTGAAGAGATTGAGATTGTACACAGCTTTAGCTTGCTTCGCTCCACAGTCAACAGTCTTGGCACCAGCAGCCAGGAAATTAAAAGGCGCATTGCCATGGGAAAGTCTGCTGTTAGGGACCTCTCCAAAGTACTGAAGAGCAATGGTGTCTCTCTGGAGACTAAGGTGCATCTGATACAGGCCATGGTCTTTGCAATCACTTGTTATGCATCAGAGAGCTGGACAATGTCCAAAGAGGATAGAAGAAGAATTGATGCCTTTGAGCTGTGGTGCTGGAGAAGAGTACTGAGAATACCATGGACTGCTGGGAAAACAAACAGATTCGTCCTGAAAAGGGTTAAACCAGGTGGCTCCTTGGAGGCAAGGATTCTGAGGCTCCGTCTAACATACTTTGGACATGTTGTGAGGAGAGACAGGTCCTTGGAGAATGACATCATGCTTGGGATGGTGGAGGGACAGCGCAGGAGAGGAAGGCCCTCTATGAGGTGGATTGATTCAGTGAGTGGGATAATTGGGATGGGAGTTTCAGAGACAGTGCGATTGGCACAGGACAGAGCGGAGTTTAGGGCTGTTGTACATAGGGTCGCTGAGTCGCAAGCGTCTCTACGGCACATAACAACAACAACAACCAAGTCTGGTTAATGAGGAAAGAATATTCTTCAACAAACGGTGTCGGGATAATCAGATCTGAACATGCAAAAAAATGAAGCTGAACTCGATTTCACATACAAAGTGAAAATTAACTAAAAAATGAACCAACAATCTAAATACAAGAATTAATGCCATAAAGCTCTTTGAAGAAAATATAGGAATAAAGCTTAAAACCTTGCTTTTGATAATTTTTTTTAGATATGACACCAAAGTATAAGCAGAGGAAGTTAAAAACATAAATTGGACTTCAACAAAACTAAAAATGTATAACAAAAAGACAATCCAATTTTAAAAAAATGAGTAAAGGGCATGAACAGACACCTGATCAAAGAGGATATTCTAATGGCTAGCAAATGCATGAGGAGATGCTCCCAATAATTAGCCTTTCGAGACGCAAATCAAAACTGCAATGAGATTCCTTCTCAACCCTGCAAAATGGAGGATTTTAAAAAACAAACAAACAAAAACAAATGTATTGGTGAGGTGTGGAAAAGAGATCAGAACATTTATTTATACACTCCTGGTGGGATCACAGAATGTGACGACCAGTATGGAAAATGATACAGTGCTTCCTTTAAAAACGTAGTAACAGAATCTTCTGATCCAGCAATTACACTCTTCTTAGGTATAAATCCATGAGATAAAAGAGAAGTGACACAGAGACATATGTGCTCCTATATTCACAGCAGAATTATTCATTGTTGTTATGTGCCATCGAGTAGCTTGAGACTCATAGCGAACCTATGTACAAAAGCCCTAAACTCTGTTTGTTTTCCTAGCAGTCCATGGTATTCTCAATACTCTTCTCCAGCACCACAGCTCAAAGGCATCAATTCTCCTTCGATCCTTACTAGTCATTGTCCAACTCCCTGACGCATAACAAGTAATTGCAAAGACCATGGCCCGTATCAGATGCACCTTAGTCTCCAGAGAGACACCATTGCTCTTCAGTACTTTGGAGAGGTTCCTAACAGCAGACTCTCCCATGGCAATGCGCCTTTTAATTTCCTGGCTGCTGGTGCCAAGAGTATTGACTGTGGAACCAAGCAAACTAAAGCTGTGAACAATCTCAATCTCTTCACCATCCATCCTGATGCTGCCAATTGGTCCATTCATAATAGCAAAAAAGATGGAAACCATCTAAATGCCCATCAGCATATAAACAAATAAATTGTGGTACATATACAAAATGGAATACCATATACATATAAAGACAATATCTAGTATATTTAAGTTTGCACAATGCATCCAAGGTAAATGAAAACTCTAAGAAGTAAGCAAGAAAAAGGACAATTTTGGTAAATTCTATTAATATATAATTTGCAACAATAACAACCATAAAAAATGTGCACAGTTACAAAGGTACAAGTAACCATGTATGTGTCTAGGAAAGCACATTTGAGTAAATGAGTGTGCACACATAGGTTTATCTGTAGAAATAAGTATACACATGTTTTCACTGCAAATTATACCACATAGGGAACATAGTCATGGGTACTTTCTAGACATAGGGAAACACTTCATAAGACTGGCTTATAAGACCAATGTAGTTAATAAAGGTAATGTTCTACAACCTAATCTGGTCAGTAGTAAATGTGGGGGGGGGGGTCTCAAAAATACAAAAGTACACTTCAGTAAAGAGGATATTCAGATGGCAAACTAACATATGAAGAAATGTTCAAAATCCCTGGCTATCAGAGAGATGCAAAGCAAAACAACTATGAGATGATATCTCACCCCAGCAACAATAGCAAGGTTAAATGAGACAGCAAACAACAAATGCTGGCGAGGTTGTGGAGATATTGGAACTCTTATTCACTGCTGGTGGGAATGTAAAATGGTCCAGATACTATGGAAGGTCTGGCACTTTCTCAAAAAGTTGTAAATACAAATACCATTTGAACTAGTAATCTAGTATTGGGAATATACACTAAAGAAACCAGAGCCATGACTCAAACAGATGTACGCATGCTCAAATTTATCTTTGCATTATTCACAATATCAAAGAGATGGGAATACCCCAAGTGCCCAGCAACACACAAATGGATAGAGTAACTATGGTATATTTACACAATGGAGTATTACACAGCATTGAAAAACAATGAACTTGTATAACATTACACAGTATGAGGAGGCTGGAGAACATTTAATTGAGTGAAATATCTCAGTTACAAACGGACAAATACTGAACAAAAAGGTGTTATAAAATAGGAAAGACTGGGGGGATGCTGGGGAAAGAATGGGAAAAGAGTGGATAGATAATGAACACTACATTGGAACAGAGAAGGGAAGAATGGTCTGAAAGAAATATATGATTAGGCATTATATGAACGACAACAATCTGGAACAAGGGGTGCGTTGAGGGGTATGCTGGGGAGGAGAAAGAAAATGTGCAATGATGAATTAAAAAAAAAAAAAATCACTCAAGTGGCCATTAGTCTCTTCTCAACTGGAATAAAAGAGAATGAAGAAAATAAAGGACTCAAAGAAAGGTCCTAGACAAAAAGGGAGAAAAATCCAGAACAAGACTCAAATTTCTAAAAAAAGGTTAGACCAACTGGACAGTCAATAAACTAGATAAACATATAAAATTGCTGCTTTAAAACATCCTTTGAAGCTTGAAACTGAAGGCATTCTTGTTGGCTATCTTTCATTCAAATAAAAGACTGACTTACAATCAGTATCAACATTGAGTACTGAGCCCTCTAAGCAATCAACTCTACCAGACCAAATATTTACTCTAAAACAAACACAAGAAGCAAGAAGGGGTATGTAAGCTAGAATAAAAATAAAACGTAAATGATGAGACTGTTGTGGTTTTTTAAAAAAAAATAATATCATGGAACAATAGAGTTAAAAATTATTAAATGAGAATGGAATTTGCTCTTTCACCTAAAATGCAATAAAGTATTTTGTAAAAAATTAAAAACACTATTCTATCATGAGGAAAAGATAATGTACAGAATAGGAGAAAATGTCGAATATCCTTCTATCTGATAAGGGTTTGATATCTAGAATATATAAAGAATCTCAACAATAAAAAGACATACTTGTTGTTTTGTTGTTGTTATGTGCCGTCGAGTCGCTTGCGACTCATAGCGACCCTATGTACAAAATCCCTAAACCCTGCTCTGTCCTGTGCCAATTGCACTGCCTCTGATACTCCCATCTCGATTACCCCAGTCACTGAATCAAAGACACACTAGTCAATTAAAAAACAGAAAGGCCTTGAATACACATTTCTCCAAACATTATATGTAATAATCTGTAAGCACAAGTAAAGATGCTAAAGGTCATTATTCATCAAAGAAACTACAATGGCATATCATTTCAGTGTAGATCAGAAAAACAGAAAATAAGAAGTGTTGACGTGGAGACACCAGAACCCTTGTGGGTGCCATTCCACAAACAACTGTGAATCATGGGGGAGGGGGGGGAATCTGATGGCTCGCAAAAAAGCTAAACAAAGAATAATTATATCATCAAAAAGTTAAACAAAGAATTACTTTAAAACCAAGCAACGGTTTCTCTAAAGACATATTCTAAGAACTCCGGTACCTTTATACCAATGTTCACTCCTACACTATTCACAACAGCAGTGGTGGCTTAGAGCTAAGGAGTTGAGCTGCTGACCCATTGGCAGGTGGTTTGAACCCACCAGCTGCTCCATGGGAGAAAGATGGGAAGTCTCACCCTGTGTGATTTACTGCCTCAGAAAATAGGTTGGAGAACAAGCTATGAGTTCTGACTCCACAGCAAACAACAACAGGTAGAAATAACCCAAACAGCCATTAATACATGAAAAGGATAAGCCTAATTAAGAGTATACGTAACAGCCTTTCTGCTTGAGAACACTGATGAGAAGTGTTTATTCCCACTGCTGTCATGTCAAAGTCGGTCTCCTAAAGTGCCTGAACAACTGTGGAAACTATTCATTGGAGGGTGAGCTTTGAAATGGCAGATGAAAGTCTGAGGAGCCATTCTGAGCAATGGGGAATGCTCACGGACTGTGTGGCAATAAGGAATCCAAACACCAAGCAAGCCAGCCACTTTGGGTTTGTCACATACTCAACGGAAGAGGTGGGAAATGGAAGGGTTGTGAAACCTAAGAGAGATGTCTCAAGAGAAGGTTCTTAAAGGCCAAGTGCCCACTTAACTGTGAAAAAGATCTTTGTTAGTCCAGAATAAGAGATGCAATGCAAAGTGGACTGGGGTAGGGGAGAGGGGGGAAATTGTGCAACAATGAATGAATGAATAGAAGAAATCCAAGTTTTCAATAAACTTTTGTTTAAAATCACAATAAAATGTTATTTTTTTAAAAATTTTTTATACAAACATGAACTAAGGTCACATTGTTGTTGTTGTTGACTATCATCGAGTCAGAACCAACACATAGCTGACCCTCTAGTAGGTTTTCACAAGCAGTTAATCACACAGGAAGAGACTGCTCATCCTTCTCCCGCAGAGCAGCTGGTGGATTCAAACCGCGTGCCTTCAGGATCACAATACAGTTTCTTACCACTAGGCCAGCAGAGCTCCTAAAATGTCATTTTTTAAAAAAAATCTTTGTTGGTGGAATTAAAGAAGATACTGAAGAACATCACTTGTGAGATTATTTTGAGTAGTATGGGAAAACTGAAGTGATGGAAATCATGACTGACTGAGGCAGTGGCAAGAAGAGGGGCTTTGCTTTTGTAACTTTTGATGATCATGATTCTGTAGATAAAATTGTTATTCAGAAATACCATACTGTGAATGGTAACAACTGTGAAGTAAGGAAAGCCCTGTCAGAGCAAGAGACGGCCAGTGCCTCTTCTAGCCAAAGGTCGACGTGGTTCTGGAAACTTTAGTGGTGGCTGTTGAAGGTGGTTTTGGTGGGAATGGCAACTTTGGTGAAGGCACAAACTTCAGTGGACGAAGTAGCTCTGATGGCAGATATGTTTGTTGGTAGAGGATATGGAGGCTATGGGGAGGGTTATAATGGAGTTTGTAATGATAGAAGCAACTCTAGAGGTGGTGGAAGCTACAGTGACTTGAGCAATTAAAACAATCAGTCTCCAAATTTTGGACTCATGAAGGGAGGAAACTTTGGAGGCAGAAATTGTGGCCCTTATGGTGGTGGTGAATATTTTGCCAAACCATGAAACCAAGGTGGCCATGGTGATTCAAGCAGCAGCGGTAGCTATGTCAATGGCAGACGGTTTTAGTAACTGCAAGAAAACAAAGCTTAGCAGGAGCCGTGAGCTAGAGAAGTGACAGAGAAGCTACAGGTAATAGCAGATTTGTGAAGTTAGCCATGCATGCTGTGGCAGGGCCTAGCTGCTACAAAGAAAACACATTTTGGAACAATATGAATGTGATTGGGAAAAAACTCGAGGATGTATTTGTGACAAATTGTATAACAGTTTATTTTAGTTTCAGTTCTGTGGAAAAGGTAAATCATTCCGAAAACAAGGACTTAAATGTAGCTTTTTTTTTGCCCTTGCTGCTGAGTGCCAAATGTCTGATCATGACAATGAATAAACATCTTTATTTTTTAAAATAAAAGTCTTAAATACACCCCCCCCATGGAACAATATTTATCCATAAAGGAAAAAGAACTTCTCAGACATGAAGCAATACAAAAGAATCTTGAAAACATAGTTACTCAAATTAGACACAAAAGGCCAAATATTCTACAATTCTACTTCTGTGAAAGACTAGACAAATACCTAGAGATAAAAGTTCATTAACAGCAGGGACTGGTGAGGGTAGGGGAAGAAGAGAAAACACTCCTTTAAGGGACATCAAGGTTCTATTTGAGATGATAGAAAAACTTTTTAAAATAATGGTAATGATTGTACAACATGTGACTGCAATTAATGCCACTGAATTATATAATTAAAACAGTTAAGATGTCACATTTTTTTGGTTACCCAGTAAAACTGTAATAAAAAAGAACAGGTCTTAGAAATGCAAATATTTGATCTAAGGCATTAAAAGACCATGTCTAGGTGGCAACCTTTTTCTGGGGAAAACAGTGATGCTTCTTGATGGATTGAGCCATGGCAGTTATATGTGGTGTCAAAATAATTTTATTTCGTATCACTTCAAATATCTATTTGCTATGGATGAGTTTATACAGGTATCAGAAGGTAATCCTTAACAGAAGTATTCATGGAGTCCTAGTGAGAACAGTACCAAATTAGAAATTAAAAGACCTAGGTTCCAATTCCTTTTCCATCACTTTAATGCATGGTCACAGAAAACATTTAGAGACATTCAGAGAGACATTTAGACATTCTGACCACTGCTTTACACACACACCCTCTCTCTCTCACACAAAACAGGTATTTGTTTTGCTATATAGGAACTGTGATGATTCTAAGAATGCACATACACAAAATCAATTAGCAAAAACTACAAAGAATTAAGAAATACAAGCATAACTTGTGTACTACTCTAATTCATTTACTAGTTCTTATTTATTACCCATGTTGAGATTTTTTTAAAAAAAGTACCTGGGGTTACAGGAAGGTAATCCTTTAGTTTGCTTGATTTCACAGTCAACACATTTGACAGCAGCAGGCAGGAAATTAAAAGACGTATTGCATTGGGAAAGTCTACTGTCAGAGATGGCTCCAAAGTACTGAAGAGCAATGGTGTCATTATGGAGACTAAGGTACACCGAATACAGGTCATGGTCTTTGCAATCACTTGCTATACATCAGAGAGCTGGACAATGACTAGCGAGGATAGGAGGAGAATTGATGCCTTTGAACTGTGGTGGTGGAGTATTGAATATACATACAATGGACTGCTAAGAAATTGAATAGGTTTACTCTTGAGAGGGTTAAACCAGGGTGCTCCTTGGAGGCAAGGATTCGGAAGCTTCATCTGACATACTTTGGACATGTTGCAAGGAGGAACCGGTCCTTGCAGAAGGACAGCATGCTTGGGAAGGTGGAGGAACAGTTCAGGAGAGGAAGACCCTCTATGAGTGACTAGGGTAATCAGGGTAGGTATGTCAGAGACAGTGAGGTTGGCACAGGATAGAGCAGGGTTTATATCTGTTGTACAAAGAATCACTATGAGTTGCAGGCAACTCAACAGCACATGACAACCACCACCACCACCACTACCATCACTTCTGGTATGGAAAAAGGAAGTAAGCAAAGGTCGAGAGACTTTAGGGTGATCACAGTAGAAATTAAACACACTACAAAACAAGTTCAATATGCCTATTAAATATGTTGCAAACTTTTATGAGTTGTTCGTTGTGTGTCTGCAGGGAGGCGCTTTAAATGTGGATGATGAGAAAACTATTAATAAACTCCCTCTATGAATTTTTTTTTCTCTCATCCCTTTCCTTTGCTTGGTAAGTATTATTTTCCAGAAGTAACAAAGACAATACTACTGCTACAATACTGCAGTCATACTAATTTTTTAAATCACTTTAGAGCAAAGCAATGTGAAATTTGCTGAAGAGTTTTATTTAAATTATCAAATGTGTGATGGTAGGTTACATGACAGAACAGTCTGCTGGTTCTCATTTTGTGAGTCTAACACCTTTAAAGCTGAGTGCTAAATTAGATTTCCTCCTTTTTGTATTTCAACATTTAAAGTGATGATTCAATTATTCTTACTAATTCACTTTCTTACCATCAAGTCTAAGATTGGTCTTTCAAATCCATTGTCTTCATGCTGATTAAAGATTTTGTTCATTACCTTAATTCCTTGCTTGTACTCAGCTGACAGTTCATCTGTTAACTAGGTCTCCTGAGGCTAGCTATTATATTTCAATATATAAAACACCATATACGTTGCTACTACTCTTTTCTTTAAATGAATTAAAGGCAGGTAATAAATGATGATGTACTTCTGTGATTTGGAAGACAAAGGGTAAGTTAAAGGAACATACAAAGCCTCCCAATTTACTCTCTTTAATGAAAGAAAATGGACATTTCTAATAACTCAAAAAACGGATATCCTATTTCTAATTTAAAAATATCTTTGGATAAATCTAGCCATCTATGTAATATAAAAATCATATAAAAATTTTAAATTTCAGTTTTGAAGAACACATTTAAAACCTCCTTCAAATATAGCATCATAGCTGTCCATAAACCAGAGCAGTTCACATTTATTAAAGTGTTCTCTGTGACTTCTAAAGTACACTTCTATAGCCCTTTAGAATTCACGAAATCATTCTATTACTTATTATACCAAGTTTATTAATTCTCCTAACAATTTACTCTCATTTTGAAGAGTAGGAAGAGGTTATATGACATGCACAAAGTGACAGAACAACAAAACTTGCATTCTAATCAGTCTCCAAATTCAAGGTCAAAAATTAGTTTCTTTGAAGGAGTGGCATCCACTTCCTAAACAACATGCCTCTGGAAACTCTATGAACTATGATAAATGTCTACTGTTATTGAAAGGCTTCAGGCCTTTTGTTCATAGGGTTGCTATGAGTCGTGCTTGATTTGAAGGCAATCAACAACAACAAAAACAACAAATGACTTTTTAAAAAAAATTTTATTTTATTATTTTTGTGTGAGTGTACCGTCAACGCAGATCTGACTGGTACAGGAGGAGACTGTCCCTCCTTCCCCGGCAGAGCATCTGGTGGATTCGAACCGTGTGCCTCTGGGATTGTAGATGCAGCTCCTTACCACTAGACCACCAGAGCTCCCCTAACAAATGACTTTTTATATAATGTTTTTTGTTGAGTACCGTAGAGTTGAAACTAACCCACAGCTGACCCTCCAGCGGGTTTTCAGAGGCAGTAGGTAGTTAATCACAGGGAAGAAGACTGCTCCTCCGTCTCACTCAGAGCAGAGGGTGGCTTAGAACCACAGGCCTTTGGGATTGTAGCACAGCTCTTGCTACTAGGCCACCAGAGCTCCCTTTTATATTTTATACATCCATCTTAAATCTTTGGCATTTTCCTAAAGGATGCCATGTGCATATGTGCACATGTATGTGTCTCTGTAAATCAGTATGTTAAAACTTTATGCTCAGAAGGGTAGAGGGTTGGCAAAAGAGAGGATCCTCACTGTATCAACTCACCTACTTGGAGGGAGAGGCGTAGTCAAATTGACAACACTGCTTTTAAGTATTTTGGAGAGGTCCCTGACAGCAGACTTGCCCAATGCAATAAATCTCCTTATTGGTACCAGACTGC
This sequence comes from Elephantulus edwardii, assembly GCF_000299155.1. Lineage (NCBI taxonomy): Eukaryota > Metazoa > Chordata > Mammalia > Macroscelidea > Macroscelididae > Elephantulus > Elephantulus edwardii. The sequence goes on along the minus strand of NW_006399810.1, from coordinate 10,128,771 downwards.
TGGTACCAAGGGTGTTGATTATTGATCCAGGCAAGATGAAATCACTGACAGCTTCAATCCTTCCTATATCTATCACGATGATGTGCCTATGGTAAGGACCCGTGTTTTCTCTGGTGACTTAGTGGTAAGGAGTTGCACTGCCAATTAAAAGGTACATGCTTTAAATCCACCAGCTGCTTCCCAGGAGAAAGATGGGCAGTCTCCTCCTGTGTGATTTACAGTCTCTGAAAACTCCCTGGAAGATCAGTTGTGAGTTAGTTCTCATTCAATGGCACATACCATCAATGAATAATTGTTGTTATGTGCTGTCGAGTCGCTTGCGACTCATAGCGACCCCATGTACAACAGCCCTAAACTCTGCTCTCTTAAATTTCACTTCTTAGTTTTTAACAGATTTCATTATTATCACTGGAGTTTTAATGACACACCTGCATGAGACACTTCACGGTTACCATCTATTTCACTGTAAAACTGCCTTGAAGTTTTTACTTCTATGAAATTAAAATGCCACAAGGTGGGGTAGGGCAATAGTAACAAGTTTCTTTACCATGTGTAATGTGAAAATTTCCGCATGATAATAGTAAACCTCACTGTTTAAAAGTTACGCATTTTTCATGGCTAAAACCCCAGCATTATGATATGCAAGAGGAGCAAAAGCAACTACCTTGCAGCCAAGTAAAATAGGATTTGGTAAGAGCACTACTGTGTGGCTAAGAGGTCCCCTGCTAAGCAAAGGGTGGCTGGTGGTTTCACTGCCCCTAGCTGTTCTGCGTTAGAGAGACCCAGGACCTGCTCCCATGATGACAGCAGAGAAAACCCTACAGGGGAGTTCCACTGATTTGCTTGAGCTTGATGTGTGGAAAATCATCGTGATGGGCAGGAACATAACCATCCATAACATTATGGTGTTAATATTAAACCTCAGACATCACTTGTGGTTGTTTTAAGGTGCTAGTGAGTTGGTGGCAATGAGCAACAGAACTGAACGTACCCCTGTCTTGTGACAACCACAATATCCACTAGGCCCAAGCCCACTGGTACAGTCACTGGGTCAATCCATCTCCTTGAGGGTCTCTCTTTCTCTCCTTGAACCTCTCTACCTTTCCCAGCATAAAAATTTCTTTACAAGGACTAGACCCTTCCTGACAACAGGCCCAAAGTAGATGAGATGAAGTCTCACCTTCTTTGCTTCTAAGAAGTACCCTGGCTGTACTTTTCCTCAAATTAGATTTATTTATTCTTTGGGTACTTCATGCTATAATCAATATTCTTTATCAATCCCACAATTCAAAGACACCAATTCTCCTTTGGTCTTCATAATTCATGGTACAACTTACACACACATATGAAGCAAGTGAAAAGTTCGTGAACTCTGTGTAACTTAAATCTAACTTTAGGAACTGTCCAGTAAAATGCATTAGTTGATTTCTTGAATTCCATGTCCTTGGGTGATGATTATGAATCCAAGGAAAAGAAAATCCTTGGCAATTTCAACCTTTTGTCCACTTACCATAATGTTGTCTGTTGGTCGAGTTGTGAAGGTTTTGTTTTCTTAATATGAGGCATACTCTACACTGAAGGTTATAATTTTTGAGCTTCATCAGTAAGTGCTTCCAGTCTTCTTCAAGTAAGGTTGTTCATCTGCATATCAGATTTTTGATGACACTTCTTCCAATCTTGACACCACATTCTTCTTTATGTACTCTAGCTTCTCAGATGGTATGCTCAGTATAAAGACAGAATGGGCATGGTAAAAGGATAAAACACTGATACACACTTTTCCTGATTTTGAAATATACAGTGTCTCTTTGTTCTGTTTGAATGGCTGCTTCTTGGTCAATGTGCAGGTTTCTCATGAGCAGAATTGCTTTGGAGTTGCCATTCTTTTCAATATTACTCATAATTTATTATGATCGACACAGTCAAATGCCTTTGCACAGCCAAGAAAATGTTGTTGTTTGCCATTGAATCAGAACCAACCCACAGTCAGCCCTCCAGTGGGTTTTCAGAGACAGTTAACAGAATGGGAGGAGACTGTCCATCCTTCTGTGGAGCAACTGGTGGATTCGAACCAAGTGCCTTTGGGACTGCAGCACAGATTCCTACCTGGAATTCTCTGCTTTCAATCAAGATTCATCAGTAATTATATGACTTGTTTCACGGCCTCTTTGAAATCTAACTTGAATTTGTAGTTTATGTCTCTATGCATGTATTGCTCCAGCCACTTCTGAATAATTTTCAACAAGATTTTAAAGTGTTATAAGCTTGTAATTTCTGCATTCCTCTGTATCACTTTTTTGGGGGGATGGGTACAAATATGGATCTTTTCCAGTCAGGCAGCTAAGTAGCTGTCTTCCAATTTCTCTGTAAACACATGTGAGCATGTGGGTTAAAGTGCTTAAATTCCTATAAAAAACCCCCATCAATTCCTAGAGTCTTGTTTTTTACCAATGCCTTCAGTGTAGTTTGGACTTTTTCCTTCATTGTAATTGCTCTTGATCATATACTACTTCATTAAATGGTTGAATATAAATTCTTAGTGGTATAGTGACTCTATGCATTCCTTCAATCTTTTTTTGATGCATGTTACATTGTTCAGTACTTTGCTCATAGAAACCTGTAGCATTAAAACTTCTGTTCTTCAGTTCATGCAGCTTGAGACATGTCAGGTGTGTTCATCTTCTTTGGTTTTCTAGCTCAAGGTCTTGGTACTCTTCACTATAATACTTTGCTTTACCTTCTCATGCTGTTCTTTGAAATCTTTTGTTCAGCCAGGTCATTTCACATATTTCTTCCTTTTCCTTTAGATTATCTACATTCTAGAGTAAATATCAGTCTCTTCTGACATTCATTTTGGCCTTTTCTTTCTTCCCTGTTTTTTTATGATCTTTTGATTTCTTAAAAAATCATGTCAGTATTGAGTAGCTAACATGTAACAGTTACTGAACAAGATAAAAGGTTTTTTATTAAGATCTACATATTTTCTTACAGAATTTAACAATCATTAATAAAGCAATAAACATATTAAGTAGTACTTTGTTATTTTTAAAATTTAAAAAATTTTGGTGAATATATCACAAGTAAATTCAACCATTTTTCATGTGTATAATTCAGTGACATTATGTTCCTCATGCACAACCATCACTATTGTATTTCCAATTTTCTTCATCATCCATTATAAATGCACTGTTCCTTAAGCAATTACCTTCTTATTTGCCTCTCCCACTTGTTCTTGGTAACCACAAATACACTTTAGTCTTTATGCACATTTATTGTCAGAATATTTCATGTAAGTAAGTAGAATCATAAAATACTTGCTCTTAAGTAGTTTTACAATAATCCCTCACCTTCATTTGAAAATTCAATTATTTAACCTTTATTATTGTATATGCAGAGTTCATGAACTGACATGTGAAACCTCACCAAAAATCAAGATATACAGTAGCTTTCTCACCTTAGTAATTTTCTCGAGGACCCTCTGCCATGAGTGGGTCCCTAATGATCTCTGGCTCTAACAAACACTGATCTATCTGTTTAGGCTTGTCTTCTGTAAATCTCACATAAAGAGGATACTACTATATACTTTATTTCATTTTCCACCTAGGATAATGTGTCCGAGATCCACCTATTCTTGTGTGCAATCATATTTCATTCCTTTTTATTGTCAAGTTGTTTTTTGTAGTAAGGATGTGCCACTTTTGTTTTTGGGGTGACAGATATTTGGGCTGCTTTCAGTTTGAGGCTATAAAGAATAATCTCTCCATGACTGCTTGCAGAGTTTCTGTTTTTGACTGATGTTAAACAATTGAAATGTAATAAATTGATTAAAAACAGAATTTTGAGAGGATTTAGGCACATATTAAAAATATCCCAACATAAGGAACTACCATCAGCTGATGTGTTTGAAATCACAGAAGCCATGGAAGCTTCATATATAAGTTATTAGATGGAGGGCTGGTGAAAGCGAGATAGATGTGAAGGGAGGGGGTAGAAGTGGATGG
>NW_006399810.1:10115851-10117066 GCF_000299155.1 Elephantulus edwardii | reverse complement strand
AACCTCGAGTTGCTACAATCAAGGATGCTTTAGGCAGAATGTTAAATGATCCAGGAGGTATCAAAAGAAGATGGAAGGAATATACTGAGTCATTGTACTGAAAGGAATTGGCAGATACAGAAGCATTTAATGAAACAGCATTTGAGCCAGAGCCTATGGTGATGAAGGCAGAAGTTCAAGCTGCTTTCAAGGAATTCTGCCACTATACTGCTATAATTATTTGTGTTCCTCTTCTGTTCATAGGGTTTTCAGAGAGCTGTTATTATGGTGTACCAATTAGAACAATGTTCTCTCCAAACAAAAGAAACTGAAAATTTAGTCTGTGATTCTAATAGCAAATCAATTTTCACACCAGGTCCTTAGGCCTAAGGCCCTCAGGCCTAACCAACTTTTAATCACAAAAGCCCAACCACCGGATCTTAACTGGTTTAAACAAATGCTCTCAGCCCCAACTGATTGTTAGTTAAATAAAAAAAAGACCACACCGCCCACAAATGACTTTAATCAAATAAAAATGACCTACTTTCTGGAATCCAACTGCTTCAAACAAGTGGTAAAGTGGGCAAAAAATATATATAAGAAAACACAAAAACCAGAAAAATGGTCAGGCTTACTGGTCCAAATCCTGAGACTACTATAGCATTTACCTTCACATTTGGGCTCAAAGTCTGGACAAACTTATTGCCACTGACATAAAAATGACTCAGAACTGACCCTTTCTGAAAGAGGATTTCAGAGGTTGCAAACTCAACAGGAGGAGACCGCCCATTTTTTTCTCCCAGAGCTGCTGGTGGACTCAAGCTACTAGACTTGGGGCTGGCAGCTCAACTCCTTAGAGCTAGGTCACTAGAGCTCCTTAGGTTAAACACAGACAGATCTATATTTTAAATTTTTAAGAACAAAACCCTAGAAAATCATGACAGAATAAAAAAAATTATTTATGCTCAATTCAAGAACCCCAATCATGATTCATTACTTAAAAACTAAGATAAATGAGTCTGTACACTCACTGGTAAGAATATAAAACTTAATCTGCTCAATTAGAATGTAATTATTTTTAAAACCAAAGCAGAGAATTTTAACACTTTTTATTAAGAATCCTTAACACTAAGGTGTGTTTGATACAGGCCATGGTCTTCACAATCACTTGTTATGCATCAGAGAGTTGGACAATGACCAAGGAGGATAGAAGGAGAATTGATGCCTTTGAGCTGT
>NW_006399810.1:10078338-10115751 GCF_000299155.1 Elephantulus edwardii | reverse complement strand
ACTGCTAGGAAAACAGATTTGTCCTGGAAAGGGTTAAACTGAATCCTTGGAGGCAAGGATTCTGAGGCTCCATCTAACATACTTTGGACATGCTGTGAGGAGAGACCGGTCCTTGGAGAAGGACATCATGCTTGGGATGATGGAGGGACAGCGCAGGAGGGGAAGGCCCTCTATGAGATGGACTGATTCAGTGACTGGGAAAATCGGGTTGAGAGTGTCAGAGACAGTGCGACTGGCACAGGACAGAGCAGAGTTTAGGGCTGTTGAACATAGGGTCGCTATGAGTCACAAGCGACTCAACGGCACATAACAACAACAACAAGAACAAGAACAACAACATTAGCTTTAAAAAAAAGTTGTGCAAAAAACTATATCATTATGAAGCTACAAATTTTGAAATTCAAGTGGCCTTTTACTTGCATCAGTTATGCTGAGCTTTCTACTAGAAAGTAATCACTCTTTGAACGGATTAATTTATATGATTCGGGAGACCATGTTCATTAGGCTGACAAACATATCTAACTCTTTAATGAACATTTACATTTTCTGCAGAAACTTTGCTGTTTCAAAATAATTTGAAACAGCTAGGGATCTGAGCACTTCAAATGAGAAATTATTATTATTGCTTTTGTCTTTCTTTTTGAAGCTATTTTTCCATGTACTTGAGCAAACAAATTTTATGTGGATAAAAAAACGCCAAAACAACCAATCTGTGCAAAGTAGCTTTTGCATCTGGTTACTTGGAAACAGCTCTTTCAGCAAAAGACTCTGACACTGAAGATTCCAGATGTGTTAAGCAAACATTTTTTTTTGGGGGATATAAAAATTACTGTAAAAGAGTATGTAGTCATAAGAAAGACTGCAGGTCCATTTATTTACTATTCTTTCCTTTTTATTGAGATTTCAGTAAAAGTTTACAAAGCAAATAACTTTCTTCAATGTAAATTTAGGCTGAAAAATTGTAGAAGCCCTCTCATTTAATTTGATTAGGGTTGATAGTGATCCATTGCAAAATTTACTTTCTTTTCTCTCCTCAATATTTTGGAAGCACCTGACTTAGAAGACAGGGAGCTTCAAGGTTTTAACTCTGAGTTGTTTGTTGTTATGTGCCCTTGAGTCACCTGTGATTCATAGCAATACTATGCACAACAGATCTAAACACTGCTCCCTCCAGTCCCAATCTTATTGTCTCTAACACACCTACTCCGATTACCCTAGTCACTGAATCAATCCATCTCAGCGAGAGTTCTCTCCTGTACTGTCCCTCGACCCTCCCAAGCATGACATCCCTCTCCAAGGACTGGTCCCTTCTTGCAACATTTCCAAAGTATGTCAGACAAAGATTCAGAATCCTTGCATGCCAGGAGCAGCCTGATTTCACTCTCTCCAAGACAAACGTGTTCGTTCTCTCAGCAGTCCATGGTATATTCAATACTCTTCTCCAATGCCACAGCTTAAAGGCATCAATTCTCCTTTTTCCATCCCTAATCATTGTCCAGCTCTCTGACACATAGCAAGAGACTGAAAAGATGATGGCCTGGATCAGGCACACCTTAGTCTCCAGACCGACATCATTGCTCTTCAGTACTTTGGAAAGGTCTCTAATCTCAGCTTTCTCTGATAGGAGTCACAAATGTCTTATTATTTAATTTTATACCAGATCTGAACTCTCTTTAGAACATCTTATGCTGAAGTATTTAAAAATCTAAAACCAGCTATGGAATGAAACATTTAGTTTTCTTCTAGATGAATTTTTTTCATCCTGAGAAATATCTAAATTCTTAAATGGTTAAATTAGTATAGGATTAAGCCCAGACCTTTCAATAGGAGCTGGATCCCATTGTACTACTCTACCTTTGGTCCTATACATATCTTAAGTGCACCCACACCATAAATCTACCGTATCCATTTGGTGATTTTGGAATCACTCATCAAAGATTTCTTCCAGGTAGCTTACCTTAACCTATCTGGTAATGTGCACAATATAATTTATCACTGCATATACTATATTCTTTTATAAACACACCCATTTCCATTATTAAAATGTGAGGTCTCTTACAATATTTTTTCATCTTTCCTAGGTGTATAAAAGGCTGAGTATATTATTATAAGTTGAAAGGCGAGCAGATCAAACCCACTCAGAGGCTCCTCAGAAAACAGGCCTGGTCTTCTGTTTCTGAAAGGTGATGCCTTGAAAACCCTGTGGAACCCTTTTACTCTGTACACATAGGTCATCATGACTTAGAATCAACTGAACCACAACTAATAACCACAATAATGCATAGTACGGTGGCTAGTATACAGAGCTATAAATGTTTCATGAATGAATGAGGATCATAATGAATAACTAGGTAATGTTACATAAAAATAACCAAGATTCATATTAATATAAACTTGCTTAATATAGGAGTTCTGGTTAAAGAACTTGTAGCTGGTGTGCTTTGAATGGTAAATTGATTAAAGATTAAGTATGTATTTCATGAATGTTAATTTTAAACTAGAAAAACTGATGAGCCAGGATTAGAAACAATTATATAAGACTAAGAAAATGCTGAGAGTATCAATTTTTAGAACTTGAGCTACAAACAAATGTTAATAAGTGAATCTTGATTACTGAGGGTCAGTTATAATTAAGAAAAAGCTTTTGTTCTATGTGAAAACTCAAATAATAAAAAGAAAATTTACATTCAAACAAAAGGATATCATTATTGAATATCGTTTTGTACTCAGACATGTCAATAAAAACTAGGAATTAATAAACTGTTAAGGGGATTAAAAAATCCCCCAAAACCCTTCCCACTCTACAGTGGGTCCTTAAAATGTTCTTACCTGTGCTTCTCCAAGGTCATTATTCACAACAGTAAAGTTTAGCCCAAGTTCTTCCACATCACCTTCATAGCTCTTGAGAAAGAGCAAATTCTTATATACTTCTGGGTCTAATGAAGCTAGATGATGAATGTCCACATCAGCACTAGTTCCAAGCAATTTTGAGAGAAAAAAGCCAGCAAAGGGGAGCTCCACCAGCATGTTTTCATAGAGAGCCTTAAAATAAGAACAAGGAACAATAATAAGCATTAGGTACAGTCTTTTTGTCTCTCCAAATAAAAAAACAAACAAACACAAAACAACAAAAAACCACAAAACACCAAACCACAAAACTTTTCATTTTGTTGTTTAACAGAATCCCAAGATAGCATATAAATAAACACAAACAGAGAGCAATCAACATCATCATTATCAATGGAGAAAAGGCTAAAGTCCACAATCAACATTCCTGGAAACAGTTAAAAATCAAATCAAAGAACCTGTTCTGTTTAAACTTCTCTGAAGTGCTAGAGAACAAGAATGTCACTTTAAAGACTAAAGTGTATTTGAGTCAATCCACGGAATTTTCCATTGCTGCTACGTATGCATGTGAAAGACAGACAATGAATAAAGAGAAAATAATGTCTTTGAATGATGGTGTTGGCGAAGATTACCGAATAGCCCATTGACTTCCAAAAGAACAAACAGGTATGTCTTGGAGCAAGTATAATCAGAGTGTTCCTTATAGGCAAGGATGGTGAAATTTTGTGTCACACATATTCGGCATCTTTTCAGGAGAGGCTAGCTACTCTTTTGAAAAAGCCATCATGCTTGGAAAAGCAGAGGGTCAGAAAAGTGAGAGAGACCTTCAGTGACAGATACTGACAGAATGGCTACAACAGTGGGCTTTAGTATGTCAGAAACTATATGACTGTGCGCCAGAGGCAAGGTTATGATCTATTTCTTCACAGGGTCACTATAAACTAGAGTTGCTGTATCAGTACCTAACAATAACAACAAAAACACAACACATTTTTCTTTATAATAATGATGAGGCTGATAGTATTCTATATTTGGTGAGCAGATAGCAACGTGTCACGTGACAGACTACGTTTAAATATTCAATACATGCATTCAATATGTGGAAAATTCTAGATAATCATTTTAGAGTTGAAATTGTACAGAGTGTGTAAAAGAAACATTTAAGAACAAACTGCTATTATAATAAAAGTAGATATTTTCTGGGAAGGACCAGATAGTAAAACGTTTTAGGTTTAAGAACGAATGATCTTTGTTAAAACTATTAAACTCTGTTTTTGAGGACAAAAGCAGTCATGCATTATATAATATTATAATGAATCAATATGGCCATGTTCCAATATAACTTTTATGGACAAAAATTTGAATTTCCTATAATTTTCCCATGTCATGCAATCTTCTTCTTCTTTTGATTCTTTCCTCCCTTGCTATTAAATGCAAAAATCATTCTGAGCTCAGACTAGATCCGGCCTGTTGGCTCTAGTCTGCTCTAAAACGGCCTCTGAAGACTTGTCCAGACATGAAGAGTTAGGGGGGTGGCAATACTGCTGCCAAAGCCCAGGCTCTCTGATTCCCAGTTGAATAATCTTTACACTATACCTTTTCATTCACTTTTTTCTCAAGGGATTGTGATATGTACTTACTTTTTTTAACCTATTCCTATTAAAATACAGTCTACATATAGTAAAATTCAGAAATATGCAGTCAATATCCTCGTCCCATTGGGGCTATCCACTAGTCTGACTACTATTATAACAGATGCATTTTGTCAGCTCTAGAACTTTATAAGTAAGCAGTATTAGGAGATTCACTCAAGTTACTGTTTATCCTTTTCATTTATTATTGTTTGTATTCTACTAATACACCAATATGTATTTACTAATTTACCTAATGCTTGACACTTGATTAATTTCTAGTTGGGGGCTATAGATGTATAAACAGTGACACACAAGTCTTTGTGTGAATAATTCACTTCTCTTTGGTAAATACTTAAATTGGACTTGTTGGTAAATATTTAAAGTGGACTTGGTCATAGGTATAAAAATGGAATAAAAAATGGAAATATCACTTTTTACTCTCATGAAAAATGTATGAGGTGCTAATCGTTCCATATTTTCACCAATGCTTAATACTACCAGTTTTAAAAATTTCAGTTATGCTAGTTAGTGCAATACATTATCTCACTGTTTTAATGATTTAAGTTCATTTTTCTGATAATGGATTAATCCAAGTGTTGAGTATCACTACCATGGACAATCTATGATTCAGCTTAATCAAACACCACAGATGCCCTAGTAAAAAGTGGAAATGCATTTTCCAACATCATATCAAGGGTTCACCTGACATTATAAATATGCCTATGGAATAAAGTTGTAAAGTACCAGGAATCAAGAATATAATTTTCAAAAACAGTATTTTATTCTAACATTATCTTTGGAAGCCAAGACAATTTTTTCTTTTCGGAAGTTTTCTTATGAAAATGATAGTTACTATTTAATCATTCCTATGTGACAAGCACTGTCCAAGCCCTTGTCATAAGTTATCTAATTTCCATTTGACCCAATTGGGAAACTTCCTAAAAGTAAAGAGATTGCTATATGGAAGCTAACTGGAAATCTGAACTACCCCTACAAATGTCATTTTTCTTAGAATATCTCTAATCTTCCAAGAGATATTTATTTACACTGAACCTATGAAATGCTCTCATATTCTCTCTCTCTCTCTCTCACACACACACACATGCGCAAACCCTAAGTAAACAAGTAACTGACTCTCACTTACTTCTGGAGAACTTGAGGTACAGTATTACAGTGAAATTATTTCCTCAGTATAGGCGATTACAAACATTTCTCTTGTTTGAAGGGCATGTAACACTGCCTTCATTATCTGAAACTGTGTGATAGAGGCAGGACAAGGAACATAGGGAGGAGAGCTAGACTACCCTTCACTTTACAAACTCCTATAGTAAACTATGCTTTAGAAGACAGGTTTTGATGTATTCAAAAACTTCTTTAACCTGAATTTTAAAATGAAAAAATATAAAGTAAAACCAACTTAGGAAATGAGAAATTTCTAAATTATTACTCCAACCCAGAGCCCAGTCATGTAACAATAGCCAAATAAATGAAAATGTGAAAATTCAGATAATAAAATAGATGTGAATTAACAGATAGGAGATTCAATATCACTAGAAGAAAACAGAAAATACCTATTAAACATTTTTTAAAGGAACTGAAGTGTCAGCCCAAAGGCAGGTGGCTCAAATCTGCCAGCTACTCCCTGAGAGAAAAGGGGCAAGTGGAAGCCATCAGGTTCTGTTGGATCTGCCTAATTAAGCAGTTTAATCATGTTGTCTCAGTGTCAATGTCTTTTAAAGATGATTATACCTCATCTTAGTGGTGTTTTTTAGCATACACTTATAAAAAGACTCTTGCTTCTTGTGCAATTCTCATTGATGACCAGAGAAAGAAACTGAAGTTAACAACATGCAAAAAAATTAGCATAGCATGCTCATTAAAATAATGGGTGGGGGGAGGTGTGGCGGGGGAGCAGTGTGGCTACAAAAAGACGTGTCTATTCCTTGAATGTCGGAGTGAGGATGGCACAGGCTAGGGAAGGGCTCAGATCCACTGTTCACAGGGTCCCTGAGTTGCAGTTGACTTGATGGCACATAACAAAAATATTATGAGTAAACATCTAGATGTCACTTAATGTTTTAGAGTTTCAAGATCACCCTTGGGATAGTGGGATTTCTACCAGTTTTTTCTAAGTATATGCTTGAAAGAAACAGTTAAATTATCATCTTTTTTTTTTTTTTTACGGGCAAGAGTTTTAAAACAATAGAAACATAAGAAAATTAAAAATACACAAAATTATTTGAACAGGAAAATGTACTTGAGTATGATATAGTTATAAAAGTCTAAAATAAAAAGCTGTTGTTATGTACCATCAAGTTGGAATCGATTTATAGCTGACCCTCCAGAGGGTTTCCAGAGGCAGTGAATTACAGGGGAGGAGACTGCAGATCTTTCTCCTGTGGAGCAGCTGGTGGATCTGAACTGCTTGCCTTCAGATGGCAGTGCAGCTCCTTATCATTAGGCCACCAGAGCTCCGTAAGATAAAATGGGGAAAAACAAAAAAATTCAGGGACCAGCTGTTTGAAAAAGAGATAGGTACAAAATACTGCAGTTATCTATACTGACACACATGCATATTTATGAAACACATTATATTTTACAAACAAATTTCCAGAAACTCCTGGCATTTAAAATAATACATTCTCACATCCATCCCTTTATCATGGTAATCTGGCAGAAACAGATTAGCCATCTGTTAAGTACACACAACATTTCCCCTCCATCCAAGACTACAGAGAGCTTTTTTGTTAGGTAAACTGAAGGGTTTTGTCCTTATATTTCTGATTTTAAGACTAATAATGACTCGATTAGTTTTTAAAGATGTTAAAAAAACCCCAAGCCCCTTTCTGAATGAAAAAAAACAAGCAGTAAAATGATTTAGTCATTGAAAAATAATCTAAAGAAAGAGTTGTTTCAAAATAGCCCCAACTGCTTAAAGTTAAAAATGGTTAATACTATTAACCTGGAACATTTATAAGTATCATTACTTCCTAAAGAATAATGAGTTCAAAGCTAAGGAGAACAGTCTGTATAAAACTACATGATTGATTCAAGGTGCTGAAAGCAAAGCCCTCATTTGTACAGTGGACTTTTAAGAGTAAACTGGAAGTGTAAATCATTTAATGTTCGATATATAAGGTCATTGTTTGCCACTTCTGCATTACTAACAATAAACCAATAAAATTTGTTAAATATATCAGAGCTACCTGCATTTTAAACAGAGATCCCACTGTGACTCATAAAATGTAAATGTATAGGTATAATTTTTTAAATAAGGCAGGTTTAAACCTTTAGAGCATTTAATATACAAGCACTAATAAATGATAGCACTAAAAACTATGATCACATCAGCTAAATGGATTATAAATTAAATTTCCATAATGTATGCAATTGGGGTACAAATGTAAGCATAAATCAAGGTATTTTCCAAACACAGGTTAATTATACAACTTCAAAAACTGTCTCTATTTTTTATGTAAAATAATCCACTTAGCATTTTTCATATTTGTCTTAATCCTCAGCCAGCTGCACCATACTTGTTCCTAGAAGCATATCAATAACCACTTGTCATGAAAAAATTGCAGTAGGTATATTGAAAAAACCTGTAGCATATTTTTCAACTGTCTGTCTTTTATGAGTGTTTATAGCTAGAAATTGTGCCAAAATGATTTGAAATAAAAAGGATTAATTATAGTAGAAGGCTTTTAATATAAGTGAGTGCAGTCGCAATGCAATTAATGCAAATTGTGGCATTATCAAGAGAATAAATGTGAACCACATCACATCACGGGCCATTTCTGTTTGCTGCCAAATAACTTCAGTAATTTACTACATTAAGAATCAATAAAAAAATAATGCTTTTCAAATGCATCTCTATCAATCTTCAGGTAGTTCTAAAGTAACAGTTATAACTTAATCTAAAAACTATAGAAGAGATGATATCTTGCTTTAAAGCCACTCCAGTAAGCAAAAAGATAATTGTAAGTACCTCAGCTCATGCAAGCATAGTCTAAAAAATAAACTAATGACAGATACTAATATTTATATGCTATGTAACAGTTGTGCTCCAGAAAGAAAAGTGGATAAGAAAAAAGCCCCATGGTCTTCCAACTGTATCGATTAGCCATTTTTATAATGATCAGCTCTGGTGGAATGGACCACAGTGAGGAAAAGGTGGCACCTCTCTGATGGTTTAAATGAATTAGCAGCTCCACAGGAGAAAGAGGGGCAATCTCCTCCAGTGTGATTCATAGCCTCTGAACACCTGCTGGAGGGTAAGCTTCTGACGTGGTCCTGGCTCAATGGCACTGAGTGAGTGAGTGTAAGAAGTTCCTTTAGGGCGGGAGATAGTTCATTTTTAATGCATCAGTCTTAAACACAACATATGGTACTCATTCATTTAACAAATATTTAGTATGCTCCATTTACAGGGTTCCTCTGCTATCTAAAAACGAGCATTCCTAGGAAACATTTAGTGAGCCAAAATGGAAATAAATGGAGAAGCAATTAACATTAAATTTCTAAAGGAAATAAATTTTAGCCTTTGCAGGTCCCCCCAAAGAACCTATCTAACCACGCCAAATACCATCTAGAATCTAAGTAAAACTAACAGTGTTCACAGGCCAAGTGCAATGGTGTGTCGGCATGATGCTAGCGCTTGGGGAAGGAGCTGGTAACCCAATGCCTCTCCTCACTCCAACAAAAACTAAACGACTGCCAGCTTCACTTACCACCTTTCCCCCAACAAAAGCAAAAATCTGCTTCCTATTTCTTCTGGTTATTGAAAACAGGCATGCTCCGTAATGTGTAATGTCCACAACACATTCTGTGAAATAGGATATTGTGCAAACACCTTATTATATACAAGAGCTAAGACGTCAGGACAGTAACTGACGGAACGTAGACCCTCATCATCATAGCTGAGCTGAAGAACTCTATCAAAATTTTGGCTTGCTCAGTCCTGTGTGGTCACCATTTGGTCTCTGATTACTACCTCTGGCCCCCTTTACATTCTGGCTAGCATTCACCATCCAGCTTCTCCCTGCTTCTCTTTCTCCTTCCTACCATTGCAATGGGCTTTACGCCCTCTCCTGCTCACTCCTCATTCTGACTGACCTTTTGCCAGTATCATAGCCTGAAGCAAGACACATCAACTGTCCAGCTCATCATACCTGTCTCCCTGCTTCTCTTTCTCCTTCCTACCACAGCAGTGGGCTTTAAATCCTTCCCTGCTCACTCCTCTGACTGACCATTTGCCAGTATCATAGACTGAAGTCAGACACATCATCTTTGGCAGTTGCAGTCACATCTTCAGGATCTGCCTGAGACAAGCATGGTGGGATCAGCAGCTGTGGATGGGTGCAGGGCTCCTTCGCCTGGATGCTGAGCTAGGTGAGGGACAGATCAAATCTCCATGCTTACTCAAGTACTACATCCCATTATCCACTGTGAATTCTGAATCTGACAGGACTGCAAAGGAATATGCAGGGACTGGATGATATCAGTTGCCCTAGTGGATCTTAAGGGACACAAACCTATAGTAATAGAAGTCTTCTAACAGTGAAAGGCCGTAAAGCAAAATGGAGGGGTGCCTTTAAGTACCAGGGGCTACTTTACATACAGGAATCCTTCCTGCATTCATAAATTTATTTTTAAAATTATTAATTTCAAGTTTTTTCTCTTCATAATCCTATCCCAAAGATCTTTCTAGTCTTTTAACCTTTTACCCTTTTATGTTATTGTTGTTGTTGTGTGCCACTGAGTCAAAACCAACTCATGGTGGACCCTCCAGTAGGTTTTCAGACGCTGTAAATCATATGGGAAGAGACTGCCCATTTTTCCTCACAAAAAGAAGATGATAAACTTGAACCTCCTGTCTTTGAGTTCAGAGCTTAAGTCTTTATCACTAAACCACCAGCATTTCCTCTTTTTTCTATGAAATTATGAGTAAATGTAAAAATCTGTGCTATCATTGAATGTTTATTTATAAGAAGATACAGTTTCTTGGACACAAGGACTTCTCCTTCCACTTATTTAGCACAATGTTGCATGTAAACATCAGCTCTATTCATTCACTGACTCCATAAATGTTTAATAAAATCATTAAACACGGGAGCTCTGGTGGCCTAGTAGCAAGAAGCTGCGCTGCAATCCTGAAGGCATGTGGTTCGAATCCACCAGATGCTCCTCTGATGCCAGTAGCATCCGACTTGACAGTACACAACTAAGCAAGCAAAGCAAAACAAAAAACCTCCAAAACACTGAAATACCACACCAGTAAGTTGGTCTAGGTTTTCAGAGATCCTTTTCTTGAATTCTCTTCTAGTAAGTGGAGCTGCCCAAACTTGACTTGTGCTCTGCAGATTTTGACGTGAGCCTGACACACCGGGAATGCACTGCAGACCGGTTTAACCTTAATGTTCCTTTCCTATTCTCTAATTAGAACCAATGATACATCATGGTTTTTGGGGTTTTTTTATGGCCAAATAATATTTCATTTGTAAGGGTATGTTTTTGTCCATTCTTCAGTTGATGGGCCTGGGAATAGCTTCCATTTTTTAAAAACTACATTTGATGCTGCCAAAACCATGTGAATTCAAGTATTTAATGGAGCAAATGGAAACTGTACATCTTTTCAAAGAACTTCCAGACTGTATTTCCCAATTTGTTTAATCATTTTACATTCTTAATTTGAGAAGTCCAAGTTCTAACAACACCTGTTACTTCTTTAAAATGTGACTTACAGCCATTTTTTTAAATCCTCACCACTAGACTGATAAGTAATATCATGAATAGACTCAGAAAAGATTGAAATTGTCAATAATTTCATCTTACTTGGATTCATATCAACACCCTTGGTTCCTCCATCAAGAGATCAGGAGACATATTGCATTGAACACGACTGCTGTGAGGGACATTTCTAAATTACTGAGGAGCAGTTTACTATGTCAGTTTGACAATTAAGGTGTGCCTTTCAGGCCATGGTCTTTACAATCACTTGCTATGCATTTATGAACTAGATAATAAATAAGGATGACAGAAGAAGTGATGCCTTTGAACTGATGTGTTGAAGAGTACTGACTATCCCATGCATCACCAAAAGAGCTAACAGATAGATCTGGAAGAAAGTACAGCTAGAGTTTTCCTTGGAGGTAAGGATGGCAAAGCTTCATCTCAAATACTTTGAGTGAAGTGGATTGCTCACCAGAGAACTGGTTCTACTGTTTTCAATCAGTTTTCTGTAATTAAATGTTGGCTTTCACTTGCCAACATTTTGGAGTGCATTTGTGTGTCAGACTAGAACAACAAAGTATCTGTTGAGGAGTTGATGCAACTGGTTGGCGTATCGTCCACATAGGCTTGTGGCTGCTGGGGACCATGAGATTGTACCTGCGATGACTTGCGTGTGTTAACACAGCTCCTTGGTCCATTTTAAAAGCAGATTCTTTTCACTGTAAGTTTTTTTACGTATTCTAGGTTCAAGAGCCTTAGCAGAGAAGTGATTTTCTGTATTTTCCCCATTTAATGGTTGTCTTTTCAGCTTCTGTGACACATAAAAGTTTTCCATTTTGATAAAGAACATTTTATGTTTCCTACGTACATTAACATTGGCTGTACCACATACTCTTAGGTGCCATGGTGCTGGTGATAAACCACTGGGGTGTTAATCAAGAGGAAGGTCAGCAGTTGGAAGCCACTAGCTTTTCACTGGAGAACAATGAGGTGGTCTGCTCCTACAAAGATTACAGCCTTGGACAACCGACAGGACAGTGCGGCTCTGTCCCAGGGTTGCTGTAACACAGAATGTATTCAGGAGCAGTGGGATGGGTATGCACTCTTTTGTGATCCTCTCTCAATTAGTAGCTGTTTTTCGCTTTCACATCCTCATCCAGTGTGAAAACAATGTACCCAAATTTTGTAAGTAAACAGTATAAAATAAAAATTTTATTAAAAAAATTCCAAAGGAACATGTAAAATTTTAAAAGAACTTAAACAGGCTCTTTTTAGTTATGAAATATCCTTATTGTACTAATAAGGGCCAGATGAAAATAAGTAGCAGATACTAAATCGGACCAGTAAAAGCCTGAAACAATTTAATATGGGTCAGTAAAAGGAAAAGGCTTCTCTCCAATACTGATCTATTGTATTCACCAATTCAAGATGCTTAACTGCTGTTTGGCTGTCCTTTACAGACTTTACAAATATAAGTGGGAAAGAGTTTCTCAATAATAAGCAAAATCTATTTACTATAATCCAGAGACAGAAACACTCCTCTCCCCATCAATACTTTAAGGTGACCAAAACTACAACTTAGGAAATGGAACTTGTGATTTTCCCCCTGCATATTATGATCCCCTCCCCAACCCCAGGCTTGATTTTAAAGAAACAAAATGGACTTACTGGAAAAATGTACGACTGTGACCTTAATTTAAAAGGAGGGGGAAAACAAAATCTCTTGATCTGTTAATTTTGTTTTAATAAAAAAGAATATAAATTGCAAGGGGAAAATAAAACTAAAGCAATCATGTGTACAATTTGTAATTTTTTTTTTTTTACTTTTCTACTTGAAAACTTGAAACTCTTGAAACTTGCTGAGATTTCACAGAATGACCATTTTACTTTTTGATGAATTTTGTACTTCAAAAAATATAAAGATATGATAACAATACAGATCTTCATGAGATGTAATCAACTCAGTGCAATGGGTTTTTTGTTGTTTTCTGACAATGAAACACTTAGACTACCGTTAGTCCCATATAGAAACTCAATTACAGTAAGGACTAATTAGTGATTTATAGGGTTTAAAACAATATTACAAGAGAAGTTTTGCTATTTTAAGGATCAAAGTAACTTAATTATTACACCTTAATCCAAAGCTTTAAAGCACTAATAAGTTTTGTATTTTATAAAAGATCTCCAATGACACAGAATAAATTTTCCCAACACTTGAAAAATTAAAAATGAAGTGTTAACTGCCAAAATGATCCTACACAATACATTAAGCATACACTGAAGCCCACGAAAATGCAAATTAGAAACCATGCAGTTTCACAATCTTTTAATTAAAAATTTAAAATACAGAGCCACAACAATATCAAAGAATCTGATTTATGGCATTCTGCTCTAATTAAATCAATATTCTGAAAAACAAAAAACCTCACAAAAACCCTGAGCCATTTCAAAATAGAATTCAAATATTATAAAGGATTTACTTCAATAAATATTCTGAACTTAATTGGTTTAAATGGACCAAGGTGCTTCTAACTGTAAAAAAAACCCAACCAACCAAAACACCATTCAAGATGACATTAGCACATACTTTAGCTGTTTATTTATTCCCTCTCTGAAAGCCTGATTTACAGGCAATAAAATGCAATCACTATACAAACCAGAAGCAGGAATCATCTGCTAATGGAACTTTTAATTGAGAAGTGACCAGTGACATGAGGTAATTCTTCCTATGCAGGATCACTCTTAAAGACCTCTTTGCACTTTGTCAAAGTAAACAATCACTAACATATGCATTAAAGAAATTTAAATACATTATGAGTCAATAAATATCATAATCAATCAATATACAATTTTCTTCTCTTAAAGATTTAATGTTCAAATACCACATTATTATTACTGTTACACTATTATGTATACTTAAACCTGGACCCATTTTTAACATGTTGGTACAGTTTAACCATTTGTAATCATATGATAATAAAATGTTTTGGAAAGCAGAAGGACTCCCTTAGGAATTACCATGTAGACAATTACATTAAGAAAACACTTAAATGTATGCAGTTAAATTTACTGCCATTCTCAATTAATTGTGCTTTTGCAGTTTTTATCTAAGCTACATTTAAGAATAACAATGCTACCTTTTGTTAGTTACTACTGAGTTGACTGTGACTCTGAGTAGAAATTCCTTAAGGTTTCCAAGGCTGTGACCTTTGGGAAGCAGATCACCAGGGTGCTTCTGAACTGCTCAACTTTTGGCTACTAGTCAAGTTTTAATATTTAACTAGTTCAACACAAAGAGACTCTTCAAAAATAACTTGGCTGAGATATAATTTTACATAAACTTATTTTTTGAGAGGAAAGTTTGTCAAAAGGCCCAACCAGGAATCTATTTTGCTGGTGTTACCATCCAGTCAGTTCTGACTTCCTGCAATCCCTGTGGCAGAGCAGAGCTGCCCCACCGGGCCTTCTTGACAGCAATCTTTACAGAAGCCGACAGACTGGTATTTCTCCAGGTAAGTCACTGAGTGGGTTTGAACCACCAACTTTCAATTAGCAGTCAAGCATTTAAGCATTTTGTGCCACCAGGAATCTAAATGCTTAAATGCACAGGAATACCAAAGTAGAGAACAATCTGTTATCACTTCTGAATCTATAACAATAAACAATGAGACTTTATCTGTGGGGTAAATTCAAGTAATAAGCATCATGCTAATAATAAACCATGCGAGGGGAAAAAGAGCTTATCCTTACCAGACTCACAGAACTATTAGTTAGCCAGCAAACTTTTAAGAACCAAGATATTCTAGTTACCTTATTTCCATATTAATTAAACTCATCCATTCAAGTAGGTAAAAGAAAATATGATTCTAACACAATTTAATTAATATACATAAGTTTCTACTCTACTGGTTGGCTGTTACTGTGCTATGTAAACACCACCATATTTGTAGATGATCTCAGCTTAGTTTAACAAGATAAAGACTCCTTTAAACATAGAAGATTCTTGGGCCCTCCCTAATAGAAAGAACTTAAGCACAATTTAAAAAGATTCTGCGGAAAATTATCCAAAAACGACTTGAAGAGCACATGAACAGAAAACTGCCAGAAATGCAGGCTGGCTTTAGAAGGGTTGTGGCACTAGGGATAGTATAGCTAATGTTAGATGGATCTTGGCTGAAAGCAGGGAGTACTAGAGCAATGTCTATGTTTCATTGATTATGCAAAGGCATTTGACTGTGTCGATCATAACAAACTGTGGCTGACTTCAAGAAGAATGGGAATCCCAGAACACTTGATTGTCGTAATGCGAAATCTATTCTTGGACAAGGAGGTAGTCGTCAGAATACAGCAAGGAAACACTGCATGATTGAAAATTGGGAAGGTTGTACACCAGGGATGTGTCCTATCTCCATACCTTTTCAACCTATATGCAGAACAGATTATCCAGGAGGCTGGGCTGTATGAGGAGAAGTGTGGCATCAGGATTGGTGGAAGATTAATTAACAATCTGCGTTACAGATGACACAACCCTACTTGCTGAAACTGAGGAGGACCTGAAGCACTTGCTGCAGAGGGTCAAGGACTGAAGCCTTCAGTATGGATTAAGACTCAATATCAAGAAGACAAAGATTCTCACCACTGGATCAATTGGATGGATGGTGAAGAGATTTAAATTG
Organism: Elephantulus edwardii; assembly: GCF_000299155.1. NCBI lineage: Eukaryota > Metazoa > Chordata > Mammalia > Macroscelidea > Macroscelididae > Elephantulus > Elephantulus edwardii. The sequence continues at coordinate 10,099,862 of NW_006399810.1, read as the reverse complement.
TTAATAGCTTTAGTTTGCTTGGGTCCATAATCAACACTGTTGGCACCAGCAGCCAGGAAATTAAAAGATGTATTGCAATGGGAAAGTCTGCTATTAAATGGGATCTCACCAAAGTACTCAAGAGCAATGGGGTCACTCTGGAGACTAAGGTGTGCCTGATACAGGCCAGTCTTTGCAGTCACTTGCTATGTGTCAAAGAGCTGGACAATAGCTAGGGAGGACAGAAGGAGAATTGATGACTTTATGGACTGCTAAGAAAATGAACAGGTTCGTCCTATAGAGGGTTAAACCAGGCTGCTCCTTGGAGGCAAAGATTCTGAAGCTTTGTCTGATATACTTTGGATATGTTGTAAGGAGGGACCAGTCCTTGGAGAAGGACATCCTGCGTGGGAAGGTGGAGAGACAGCATAGGAGAGGAAGACCCTCTATGAAATGGATTGACTCAGTGACTGGGGTAATGTGAGTAGGTGTGTCTAAGACAGTGAGATTGGCACAAGATAGAGCAGGGTTTAGGGCTGCTGTACACAGGGTCACTATGAGTCGCAGGTGACTTGATGGCACATAACAACAACATTTAAAAATAGAAGAATAACTTGTAAAACATGTATGAAGACCCAACGAGAGAGGGATGGGAGCAGAGGGGTGATGATGTATAGGGTTGCAGTTTGGTGGGTAGAGTGAGGCAGTGAAGAAAATGAGAAGGACCTAGCAGGGATCTGAAAAGACTGTGTAACAATGGGCAAGGTCCAATAGTGATTGATTTAATAAAACATAATGCATGTGTCACATCCAAGTAAAATTTTCCTGAAGATTATTAAGAAATAGCTAAAACAGAACAGGGAACTTAGAGAAATTCAAGCTGGATTCCAGGACATGCAAGATATCATTGCTAAAGTCAAATGGCTCTTAACTGAAAGATTAGACTGCCAGAAAGGTGTTTATAATGTTCTATTAACTATTCAAAGACACCTGATTGTGTAAATTTTGTAAATTAGTGCTTAACTTGGGAGGGACTGGAGAGCAGCAGTATGCTGAGAGAATGAACTCAGTCCCACAAGGACAAATACCATATACAACCATTATACTGTAGAATGAGTATGAGGATTCAAGTTGGGGGGGTGGGGTGGGTAGAAATAGAGGGATGAGGATGGATGAGGAGGAGGTAGGGTGTTAATCACGGCATTGCAAAATTCAATGGGTTGATGAGGTGAAAGAAATGGGAAATATCTTTTGTGGAAAAAAATTCAAACTTTATAAATAAATAAGTATAAAATAAACAAAAACAATGCATGGGAATGAGTGTAGGAAACTGTAAGAATGAAGAATAGTATAAAACAATGTCTATAAACTTCGTGAACAAAACAATATTTTTAAAAAAATTAATCTATCATCCCCTCATCCTTTAAGTCTAGAAAAACTATCTTTTATAGACTAATATAAAGAATAATACAATTGTACTGGGAGACGTAATTTGAAAGCATTCTATGCAATGAATTAAGCACTTTCTATTCCTGCTGAGAAGCTAACAGTCAGTTTCAGCAGGAAGCCTCAATGATAAGGCAAGAACTATTGCTTTACTGAGAATGTAAACCAAAACCAGTGTTTATCTCCACAATGGAAGAGAATTATGATAGCCCTTAAATTAAAGCTAGAATATTATCTGCTTAAAATTTATGCAAAGGACTAGGGGATTAATGTCTTAAATTTGTCACTGAAATGATAAGGTGAGCCTAAAGACATACACTGTTTTTAATGGTGAGGTCAAGTTGGACCCCATTACTAAACTTGAAGAATCTCTAATATCTGATTAAAGTAGCAAAATGTGGGGAACAAAGTAACAAAGTGGGGAAATGAAAGTCTCTTTAACAAATGGTGTTGACAAAATTGGGAAACCATCTGTAGAAAACTCAAGCAAGACTCACACCTCACACTATACACAAAAACCAACTCAAAGTGGATCAAGGACCTATGAGTAAAATAAAAGACTACTATAAACTTCATCAAAGAAGATCTTGCATGAACTCTAGAAGCCCTAATCCACAATGTGAACAGTCTTTCAAGCATCTTGAAAAACCTACAACCAGGAGATTATAAAATTGATAATCTGGATCCACAATCAACACTGTTGGCACCAGCAGCTGGGAAAGCAAAAGATGAATTGTAGTAGGAAAATCTGCTGCCAGGGACCTCTCCAGAGTGATAAAGGGTGACAATGTCAGACTAGGAACTAAAGCGTGGCTGACTCAGGCCATGGTATTTGCAATTACTTGCTACACATCAGAGTGCTGGACAAGAACTAGGGATGTCAGAACAATCATCTATGTCTTTGAGTTGTGGTACTGGAGAAAAGTACTGACCATACCACAGAATGCCAAGAAAACAAACAGGTTTGTCCTAGAGAGGATGAAACCAAATTTGCTTCTTGGAGGCAAGGATTTTGAAGCTCCATCTGACATACTTTGGGCATGATGCCTGAAGTCCTTGGAAAAGGACATCATGCTTGGAAGGAGGGAGGGACAATATGAGAGGAAAAGACCCTGGAGGAGATAAACTGACATGGAAACTGGGGTAATGGGGGTAGGTGTGCCAGAGACAGTGAGAACAGCTCAAGTTAGGAGAAGGTTCAGAGCTACTGCACATAGGGTCACTAGGAATTACAAATGGCTCGATGGCACATAACAACAACGGTCATATGATTTTCAACAAAGTTATCATTTGGCAGAAAGAACTGTCTTTACTTCAAGAACTAGGCCAACTGGATCGCCACATGCAAAAGAATTAAGATGGACCTCTACTTCGTACCATATGCAAAAACTAATGCTTTTGCAAGGTATAAGCGTTAAGTCTTTAGGATTCTGGAATAGCCCCTAATTTCTTAGGTAAAATACCAAAAGCATAATCAACAAAACAACAACTACATCAAATTTAAAAAAAAAACACAACCCAACAAACTGTTCTTCAAAGAACACCATGAAGAAATTGCAAATATACCAACAGAAGAATAAACTGCAAAGACAGTCAAGAAAATGCTAAAATATCTGGACATCAAGAGTCAAATGCAAAAAATACAGAAAAAAATTTTAACAATAATAGACCAACAGCCAAATTTTAAAAAAACAACCAAATGACCATACAAAACCACAACACAGCAAAGAATTTCAAGTTACTACCAAGTTGATATACAGATGATCAGTAGTTAAAGAAATGCAAATCAAAACTATAATGAGATACCACTTCACACAGGAACATGATGGCTACACTGTAATTAAGAAGATAGAAAACAGTAAGTGTTATGGAGGGTGGTGGAGAAATGAGACCTCTCCTTAGTAAAGGATTCTAAATGGTCACATGCTTTATATGGAGTTATCATACAGCTTAGCATTTTCAGTCCTAACTATATATAACAAGATAATGAAATACAGGGAGCTATGGTGGCTTAGGGATAATGAGCTGTTGTGTGATTCAAATCCACCATTTTTTAGTAGGAACAAAAATAAGTCTCTTCCAATGCAATTTATAGTCTCTGAATACCTGCTGGTCAGCCAAGAGTCACTTTGAATTTGATGGTACAGAACAACAAAAATGAAATACATAGGTCAAGAGAAAACCTTGCACATGGCTGGTTCATATCAGCATTATTTAAAATATCCAAATAACCTAAATGTCCCTACACAGATAGAGAAAAGGTGGTATAGTCATACATACAGAATATTGTTGCTGTTATGTTTCGACCTTAAGTTTAAAATATTTATTAAATATGGTTATGTTTCAACCCAAAGTTTATATATTTAAACCTAAGGCTGAAGATAAGTAGGAAGGGTGAAAGGTCGGCGAAGGAGAGGAAGACCCTCTACCAGGGGCACTGGACACGGTGACTGCTGCAATGGGTTCTGTATGTCAGGAAGTGTGAGGAGGATAGAACAGCATTCAGATCTTTTGTTCATAGGGTTGCTATGAGTTATACTCAACTTGATGGCACCTAGCAACAACATAACAACAAGGCTGAAGACATTTTTCATGATGAGGATTCTACTGATGCAGAACGTCGACTATACAGGTAAATGTTAGAATATTAATAGAGCCTGGAACACAGAAAGACAATAATCACAAAAAGTCATATGAATATAGATATGAAGTATCCAATAGGCAAATCCATAAAGAAAAGAGATCAGTGGCTTCTCACACTGTGAGGATTAAGCAAGAATGGAAATGGTTACTAATTTCTTTGGTGTTTCTTTTTGGATGATAAAACTGGATACTGATGACAGTTGTACAATTTAGCAGCTATTTTAAAAGCCACTTAACTGTACCCTTCACAACTCCGAATTTTACAGAACATGAATTATACTTGGAGAGGTTTTGATTATTATGATTTTAAAGCAACAAGAGTGTACTCTGTTTTACAGGCATTGGTTTTTAGTTAAACTGTTTCTCAAATTCACAGCTTTGTGTACTGTGTCAGAGATGATGAGGATAGCACAGAATAGGGGAGGTTTCAGAAAGGTTGTTCCACAGGGTAGATATGAGTGGTACGTGACTCGACGACACCTCACAACAAGTATACTCCAAGGTGAGGAAGAGCAGAGACTGCTGAACAAGTCTCATTGGGAGAACAACAAATGTGGTATCAGTAGGAATTCTGTTACAAAGCTGAAATTTATTGTAGTTCTGACTGATGTATTAGAAAATAAGAGCAAAACTTTCTAATTATCTATTCTCATTTATTTAAATATGAAGCCGAACATTAAGCTCTATCCATTAACAACTAAGCATTCCATCTATTAATTTTACCACTCAGACTCAATGTCATTATGCAGTCACCTACCTCATAAGTGAAAACCAGCCTAGTCTGTTTAATCCAGAGACATTTTCAAACATTTAATTTCTTAACTATTTTTTAAATAAAATAGTCTGGTACGGTCTAATGCATAAAGCATGAAAAACAGTACTTTATTTTTTAAATTTGTGTGTGTGTGTGTGTGAGAGAGAGAACATTCAAATTGGATCTGACTGATACAGGAGAAGACTGCCTTTCCTTCTACAGCAGAACATCTGGTGGATTGAAAAATGGAACTTTAGTAGTTTAAGTATTTTGTAAAAGCACAAATGTCTAAAAGTGCTATTAAGTCAATGAATATGGGAAGACATTTTAATGGAGACAATAGTTTGAAAGTAAAGTTTTTAAAAGTGATTTGGCAATAATATAATCTTATTCATCAAGAAAATCTCGATTAAAACATTGGTTGATAAAAAGATCTTCTTACTTCCTTCTCCTACCAGGAGGCTTATCAGCAGCAGCATTTTCAACATGGATCATTTTATGTCTTCACTTGTTACCAACCAATGTTCTCATACAAGCACTGGCATAGCCTATGAGCTCAGAATGCTTCTGAAAGGTTGTTTTTAAAAGGTTTAAGTGAAAAAAGAAGAATATGCAACAGAAACCAGATGTGACCCTCAAAACCAAAAGTATTAAGTAAAATTCTTTCTAGAATGTTTGCCAACTCGTGCTGAAACATGAAGGATATAGGTCTTGAAAGTTCCTATAGGAACTGTAAAGCTGACTGGGAATTTTAGTCTGGATGACAAAAGAATTCTTCATCTAGAATTAAGGAACTTAAAAAAAAAAATCTCCATTTAAAATTCTCTGTCATAGGACAAGGTTCTAATTTGTTCACAGGGCTGCTATCAGTCGAAGCTAACTTGATGGCACAGAACAACAGTATATGTTTACTTCTTTTTTTAATTGAGATTTTAATGAACATTTACAAAGAACTTGGATTTCCATCCATTCATTGTTGCACATTTTTTACTTCTTTTTCTTTATCTGGTCATCTAACTACTAGGACCAAGAATTTTTATTTGTTCATTACTGTTACTGTAGTTCTATACCCTCTAGTTGGAACTAACAGCTGACCCTCCAGTGGGTTTTCACAGGCAGGAAATCATGGGAGGAGTGTTCATTTTTCTCCCACAGAGCAGCTGGTGGATTTGAACCACTAGCCTTATTGCTGGCAGCACAACTCCTTATCACTAAGTCACCAGAGCTCCATTTGTTCGTTCTCACGACACAGAGGAAATAGCTATTAAATATTTGCTGAATAAATACTTGGTGTTTTTAGGTTTCCTTATTCCCCTTCCCTACAATCTGATGAGGATTTCCTCACAACTTTTCAAATTATCAACTTTTCAAATTATTCATCAACTTTTCAAATCATTGTCATTCTGAAGTGCATGCTCAAGTCTACTGTCCACTCTTCTATGAGGCTGTTACCTTTTTTATTTAATGTGATGACAAAATATTCAACATATTCATATACACATGGAATTTCAACATTTCATATGTATAATTCACTAACATTAGTTACTTTCATCATGTTGTACAATAATCACCATTATCGTTTTTACTTCAAGTCTTTTCTTTCCTTTACAGCAAAGATATATCTAATCACCAATCATTACTATTTCACTTGCTATTCTCTTAAACTCATGTCAGCACAGTTTTAAACCCACTGATCCCAAGACTAGTGCACACTACAGTGCCAATAATCAGCCTCCATCTTTTACAGGGAAAACACAGCATTGAACAACACGCGCTCACCTCTTTTACTTGATACGCTTTCTTCCTTTCTATTGTATTACCACCACTTTTAACTTTCTAACCATCTGACCACTATTCTGCAGTTTCCTTTCTACTTCCCCAGAAAGAGGTAGGCCCTTTTCTTAACATTAAAGTGCTTATTCCGACAAGAAAATAAATCGCCCAGTTTTCTAATCTTTCTCACCCCAAATGACACAAAAACATCTGTAAACAAAGTATGTGCACCCTTGTTCACTTTCCTGTGCTCATAAAAAGAGCTTATAGCCAATATCTCCATTTATGCTTTAGATCTGCACTGTTCAATAAGCTAACCCCTAAAAACAACTGGTTATTTATAAACTTTAAATCAATTAAAATAAAACTTGCATTCATTGCACAGGCAATTGCTTAAAAGTCACCAAAGACACAATAGTCAAACTCATTATCTTTTGAGTCAGACTGATTCAAAGCTAACTCTCAATTGGATGTCCAAGGCTATAAATATGGGAAAAGATAGCCAATCCCTTCCTGAGGAGCCACTGGTAGATCTGAACCATCAGAGAGGCATGGCCTTTGAGTTAGCACTCAATTCTCTATGAACTATTCATGGCATTGATATATACAATCGAGTCACTTGAGACTCACAGCAACCCTATGTACAACAGCTCTGAAGTCGCCCTATCCTGAGCCAGTCTCATTGACTCCAACATACTCATACATCCATTATGCCAATTACTGTGTCAACTAATTTCATTTTGGGTGTTCCTCTCCTGTGCTGTCCCCCTACCCTTCTAAGCATGATGTCCTTCTCTAAGAACTGGTTCCTCCTGGCAACATATTCAAAGTATGTGAGAAGGAACTCTAAAATGCTTGCTTCCTAGAAGAAATTTGGTTTAATCCTCTCCAGGACAGACCTGTTTGTTCTCTAGGCAATCTATGGTATGCTGAATACTCTTCTCCAGTATAACTCAAAGGAATTGATTCTTCTTCTGCCATCCTCAGCTATTGTCCAGCTCTCTGATGCACAGCAAGTAATTGCGAAGACATGGCCTGGATTACGCACACCTTAGTCTCTAGTCTGACATCACTGCTCCACAGGACTCTGGGGAGATTCCTGAAAGCAGATGTTCCCAGTGCAATTTTTCTTTTAATTTCCTGACTTGGTGCCAAGAGTATTGACTGAGGAGGCAAGCAAGTTAAAATTAACAACCCCAAACTTTTTTCCATCTATCATGGTGCTGCCAATTGGCCCAGTAGTGAGAATCTTTGTCTTCTTGATGTTGAGCTTAATTTCATATTGAAGACTACAGTCCTTGACTTTCCGCAGCAAGAGCTCTTCAGTTTCAGCAAGCAAGGTTGTGTCATTGCATATCACAGGTTGTTGATATGTCTTCCTCCAATCCTGATGCCACATTCCTTCTTATAATGCCCACCCTCCACGATCTGTTCTGCACATAGATTCGAAAGGTATGGAGACAGAATACATCCCTGACACACTTCTTTCCTGATTTTGAACGATGCAGTGTTTCCTTGCTCTGTTCTGAGGACTGCTTCCTGATCCGAGTGTAGCTGTCACATGAGCACCATCAAGTGTTCTGGGATTCCTATTCTCCTCAAGGTTAGCCACAATTTCTTGTTATCTACACAGCCTTTGCATAGTCAATGAAACACAGACAGACATTTCTCTGGTACTCCCTGCTTTGGGATAAGATCTTCTGAAATTGGCAATAATGTTTCTAGTGTCACATCTTCTAAACCCAGCTTGTATTTCTGGTTCTCTGTTAATGTACGGTTCCAGTCATTTCTGCATAACCTTCAGCAGGGTTTTGCTTTCATGTGATATTGTTCTATAATTTCCAATCTCAGGTCACCATTTTTTTGGAATGGGAACAAATATGAATCTCTTAAAGTCAGTTGTCACCTAGATTTCTTGGTACAAACTGTTGAGCACATCCAGGGTAACATCTGTTTGTTGAAACATGTCAACTGGTATTCGACCAATTCCTAGGACCTTCATTTTTGCCAATTCTTTCAGAGCAGCCTGAACTTTTCCCTTCATCACCATTGCCTATTGATCATATGTAGTTTCATAAATTCTTCTGTCAGCCAATTCTTTCTGATACAGTCACTGTGTATACCCCTTCCACCTTCTTTTAATGATTTCTGAATCTTTCACTATTCCGCCCACAGCGTTTTTAAGTATTGCAACTTGAGGTTTGAATTTGTTCTTTTGTTCCTTCAGCTTAAGACATGCAAAGTTTGGCCCTTTTGATTTTCTGACTCCAGTTCTTTATAATACTTTGCTTTGTCTTCCTGTGCTGCCCTTTGAAATCTTCTGTTCAGCTCCTTAATTTCCTGCTTTCTTCCCTTTGCTCTGGCTTCTCAGTGATCTAGTGCAATACTGAGCCTCTTTTGACATCCAACTTGGTCTTTTCTTTCTCTTCTGTTTTTGTAAGGGCCTTTTGCATTCTTCGTGGCTGATATTCTTGTTACTCTCCCACAGCTCATCTGGTCATTGTTCATCAGTGTTCAAGGCTGCAAATTTGTTCCTAAGGGTTTTTTTTTTTTTAAAAATTCAGATGTGATAAATTCAAGGTCAAATTTTGGTTCCTGCCAACTTGATTTAACCTTTTTTAGCTTTAGTTTGAACTTGCATATGAGTAGATGATAGTCTGTTCTACAATCAGCACCTAGCCTAGTTTTTACAGCTGATACTGAGCTTTTCCAATGATTCTATCCACTAATATCATTGATCTGATTCTTGTGCATGCCATTAGGAAAAATCCATGTTTATTGCCTGTATTTATGCTTCTTATAAAAGATATTTGCAAGAAATTTTTACTGACTGTACAGAATTCTATCATTCCAGCCTTTTATCTGCTAGTATGTCTCTATTTTCTGCCCACTGATAAGTCTTCCTTGTTCTCAACATTTGCATTCCAGTCACCTATTATTATTAATGCATCTTGGTTGTATGTTCGACTGATTTCTAACTGCAAAAGTTGGCAGAAATCATTGATTTCCTTCTCTGGCTCTGGTTGTTGGCACAAATATTTGAGTAATAGTGGTATTCACCAGACTTCCTTGTATGCATACAGATATTATCCTGTGGCTCACAATATTGTATTTCAAGATGCATCTAGGAATTACCTTTCTAACTATGAAGGTGACCCTGTTCATGGACCTAGGACTAAAATCAAGGACTATAAACTTCATTAAAGAAAAGCCTGGAAGAACTCTAGAAGTCCTAATCCATAACATACACAGTCTTCCAAGCATCCTAGAAAATCTACAACCAGGAGAGGATAAAATAGAAGAATGGGACCTCCTAAGAATCAAATTCCTATGCACATCCAAAAACTTCTCCAATAGGGAAACCACAGACTAGGAAAAAACATTTGGCAATGACATGTCAGATAAAGGACTTATATCTTAAAATTTATAAAATACTCAGGTACCACAACAAGATAAACAACCCAACTGAAAAATGGGCAAAGGATATGAACAGACACTTCACCAAAGAAGACATTCAAATGGCAAACAAATTATAAAGAAATGTTAAAAATCCCTAGCTCTAAGAGAGCAAATCAAAACAACTATGAGATGTCATCTCACCCCCCAGTAAGAATAGCAAAATTTAACAGAGCAGCAAACAACAAATGCTGGTGAGGTTGCGAAGAAACTGGAACCCTTATTCACTGGCTGCTGGGAGTGTAAAATGGTGTAACCACTATGGAAGGCTGTATGGCACTCTCTCAAAAAGTTGCAAATAGAAACGCCATTTGACCCAGCAATTCCATTACTGAGAATATACCCTAAAGAACCAGAACTGCCCCCCAGGCAGATATATGCACATCCATGTTTAATGTGGCTTTGTTCACAATAGCAAAAAGTTGGAAACAACCTAAGTGCCCATCAACAAATGAATGGATAGAGAAGCTCTGGTATATTCACACAATGGAATACTATGCTGCATTGAAAAACAAGGAACTCATGCCATATTATTCAAAATGGGTGACACTGGAGGGCATTATACTGAGTGAAATATCTCAGTCACAAAAGAAAAAATATCGCATAGTACCACTGTTGTAGAATGGGACTGACATCAGGGTTGGGGTGAGGCTGAGAAAAACTGGATAAATTAGATATATTGCATTGAAACAGATGAGGGAGAGAACTGTTTGAAAGCAATATATGATTGGGTATTATGGTTATGACAAGAGTCCAGAATGAAGGTTGCATAGTGGAGTGTACTTGGTGTGGGGGGGGGGGAGTGCAGAATTCTATACCAATGAAATAATTTTTCTTTTACTTTTCAAAGAGAAGTGTGAACTGGGGGGAGAGGTGGGCAGGGAGAAAAATGCAACAATGAATGTATGGAAATCCAAAATCTCTGTAAACTTTTGTTAAAATTAATTAAAAAATATTTTTTAAAAAAGGGGGGAAAAGTCTGCTTTTACTAAAAACCTTCTTACGTCTTACCTCTTTGTTGCAAACAAAAAGAAACTGGAAGATAATTTTCATTCATATGGGCGTGTGGTGTATATATAAAAGAAGAAACACAAACTAGCAATTAATTTGTAGCAAGTCACTGAAGAGGCAGCATGCACCCCAAATATCAAGACTAAGGTGTCACCAAGCTCTTTCCCTGGGAACTATATATACAATCAACATCTCAGGAACAAATCTCCATAGTTTTTAATTGTGTCTGTTAACACTTTATGTCAGCATTATTTTAGGTTTTATGTGATTTGGGGCATGATTTGGTAAGTTATTTTTTTGGATGTGAGAACTCTAAAAATTTTTCCCTATGTAAATGAATAGTAATTAGTTTGTTTTTTGCCATCTCAACTTAAAAAAATGTTCCATAGGAATATACACGCTACTTTCAGACAGTAGATGGAACCTAAATCCTTTCTTTTCTATAGAGCTAATAAGCCTTTGGACAAGGTCACTGACATTCTTTTCCATTTGTATAAAATGTATTCTTCTCACTCCAAAGCAAACTGATTTAAACTAATGTGATAAGGCACAACTGAATAGAATTTAAAAATAAAATACAAGTACATTAATACAACACAGATAAATCTTAAAAACACCGTATTAAGTGAAAGAAGTCAAGCTACATATTGAATGACTGACTATATTAATACAAAATGTCTAGAATAGACACAACTATAAACAAAAAGTAGATCAGTAATTACCTAGGGTTGGGGTTACTGAAATAAAACAACAGACTGTTAGCAGCCACAGGTGATGAAAATATTCTACTACTGACCCTTAACTCTAAGCATGCTAAAAAGTATTTAATTGGAAATTGAGTGAACTGCTTGGTATATGAATTATGTATCAGTAAAACTGTTATTTATTTAAAAAAAACAAAACCAAAACAAACCCTGTTATTTATATAAAAAAAAGTGAGCAAAAAAACCCCAACAACAACAAAACCCTGGTAAGCCCAGTGGTCACTTTTCATTCCTCAGCATACAGGATCATTCTAACAGTATGCCACTACCTGTAGTTCAGGTCACAGTCTCCTCTGACCTATATATAGGCAGTCCCCAACTTAGAATGCATTGGAGCAATCAGAGACTGTACTTAAAAACCTCTGGGGTATATCTGGGTGTAAACTCATCATTAGTAATGGACTGCATGGAAAGAATGCTGTAGCACAAATAACATTCTCAGTTATCCACAAGTTAGATTTATTTATTTAAAATTGTGGTTTGAACGAAAGTTTAGAAGAGCTATTAGTTTTCCATTCCACAGTTTATACATATTTTATTATGTGCCATTAGTTTCAATACTTGGAAGTAACATACACTCTTCTAAATTTCTCATTGGGTTCTTTGTTCCTCTTCATGCTTCTGTCCTGCCTCTTCCTACTTTCTGAGCTAAGGTCATATTCATAAAGTACTTGTTTTATGTCAGAGTCAACTTATGGCAGAGTCATTAGAACTGTCCAGTCAGATGTTACCAGTGTGTTCCAGATTAACTCAATTCATACTTCTAAATTCCAATCTCCTTCTAGGAAACCATTGTGTCTCCTTAAAATTTAGTAAATCTATCATCTTAGCCATTTACTTTAACAGTTATTTTCCATTACCCACAAGATAAAGTTCCAACATTTCTCATGGAATTGAAATGATATGATTATGTATTTAGTTCTACAACATGGGTCAGAAAACTTTTTCTAGTTAGGTCTATATTTTATTATTGTTGAGAATACACTTTTCCTATAAAAAGTCAGAAACTAACTATTTTAGACTTTACAGACCATAAAGCCTTACACATGACTAATTCAACTTTTGGTTGAATTCTGGTGAAAGCAGTCACAAATAATAGACAAATGACTGGGCATGACTGCATTTCTTAACAAAAATGGAAGGGTAGATTTAGCCCAGATCCTATAGAAACAGATCTACAGTTGACTTGGATCTAGAGCAGGAAGTCTAGTTACTCTACTGACTAACAAAAGCCATACTGTTGGTTATTGTTGGCTGCTGTCGAGTTGAATAGGACTCACAGCGAGCCTATAAACAACAGATCTAAACTCTGTCCAATCCTGTGCCATCCTCATAGTTTTGACATATGTGAGCCCACTGCTGCAATCAGTGTGTCAATAGATTTAGCTCACCATCTTCTACTCTTTTGCTATCCCTCCAACTTTCCAAGGATGGTGTTGTTCTCCAAGGAATAGCATCTCCTAACAACATGCCATACAAGACGGAGGGAATATACAGAGTCACTGTAACAAAAAGAATTGGCTGACACTGAAATATTTCAAGAAGTACATTATCAAGAGCCAATGTTAATGAGGGAACAAAGAAGTTCAAGCTGCACTGAAGACATAGCAAAAAAATAAGGACCTGATGGGATACCAATAAATAAGTTTCACCTAATAGATGCAGCCATGGATGTGCTCACCAGTCTATGCCAGAAAATTTGGAGGACAGCTGCCCAACTGACCAACCGGAAGAGATTTGTATTTGTTTCCATTCCCAAGAAAGGTGATCCAACAGAATGTGTAAATTATCAGACAATATCGCACACAAGCAAAATACTGCTGAAAATAATAAAAAAATGCCTAAACCAGTATATTGACAGAGAAATGCTAGAAGTTCAAACTGGATTTAGAAGAGGCTAACGTCAGACAGATTCTGGTAAAAGCAGAGAAAACCAGAAGAATGTCTACTTATGCTTTATTGACAATGCAAAGGCATTTGGCTGTGTGGATCATAACAAATTATGGCTAACACTGAGAAGAATGGGAATTCCAGAGCTCTTCAACATGTTCATGCAGAACCTATACCTCCACCAAGAAGCTGCTGTGCGAACAGAGCAAGGGAACATTACATGGTTTAAAATTAAGAAAGGTGTGTGTTAGTATTGTATCCTCTCTCCATACTTATTCAATCTGTATGTGGAGCAAATCATTCTAGAAGCTAGACTTTATGAAAAAGAATAGAGCATCAGAATTTGGAGAAAGACTCATCAACAATCAGTGTTATGCAGATGATACAGCCTTGCTTGCTGAAAGTGAGAAGGACTTGCTTGAAGATCAAATACTACAGATTTCAATATGGATTACAACTGATTATCAAGAAAACAAAAATTATACCATATACCTAATATTGTATTATTTTAAATGTTAGTCTTGTTACAATGTGCTGCTGAGTTGGAACTGATTCATAGCTGACTTTGTAGAGGGTTTCCAGAGGCTGTAAAGTGCATGGTGATTGCTTATCACTATTTGTGGGCTGGCAGCACAGCTCCTTACCCACTAGAGCTTCATTAGTTATTTTTATATTATTATTATTAATTTCATTGTTGAACATTTTCTTCCCCACCTCCTCTAATGCATCCCTTCTTCCAGATTGTTGTCATGCATAGAATATTATTTTAAACAAAGGAGATAAAAATGTATTTCCAGACTATGCAAAAACAGCAACAAATTTCCTCAAAAATGTAGCTTAACTGATCAACACAAGACTAAAACAAAGATTTACTAATAATTTTACTTAATAATAATCCTACTAATGGACACATTACTTACATTATTATACAATTACTTTAAAGTGTGAGATACAAGTTGCATTTTTGTTCTATAATGTTAAGACAAAAACGAGCAAGGAAAGAGGAGGATCATGTAAAAGTTTTGTATGATCAAGTTTAAGAGGGCATCAAGTAATAGATGTTGGAGAGGATGTGGCGAGAAAGGAAGTCTTATACATTGCTGGTGGGATTGTAAAATGGTGCAATCATTCTTGAAGGCAGTTTGATGATTTCTCAAAAAGTCGAACATAGAAATTCCATATGACCCAGCTATTCCACTACTTGGAATATACACTGAGAATATGAGAACTGAGGCACAAACTGAGATTTGGACACCAATGTTCATAGCAGCATTATTCACCATTGCAAGAACATAGAAACAGCCCAAATGTCCAAGGAATGGATTGAAAAAGTATGGTATATTCATACAATGGAATACTATGCAGCATGCAGGAGTAGTAACTTTGTAAATTATTACCTAACTTGGAGGGACTTAAGAGTATTATGCTGAGTGAATTAACTCAGTCCCACAAGGGTAAATATTCTATAAGACCGTTATTGTAGAATGAGTATAAGGATCCAGGAGGGGTGGGAGAGGCTGGAAGCAAAGGAATGTGGATGTACAGGGGGTGAAGGAAAATGAAAGAATTTGTTCCAATTTGTATTCGAGTTTTGTAAATAAACTAGTAGGTGAAAAATGCAGTAAAAAAGAATTAAAACAGAATAGAAAAACAGAGGAAAAAGCCCTCCATTCAAAATGAGACTGCAAATCAAAGAACTATGATGACAGCTGGACAGATAACCAGAAAGATCTATAAATAAAATGTTAATTCACATTGTATAAGACTAACATTAGCAAAAAATCAGTAACTAATATATTAAGGTATTTAAATTAACAAAAAGACTGAGTCTATGGGTGGGGTGAAGGAAATGGGAAGAATCTTTTGTGAAAAACAATGTATTAAAACTTTGTAAATAAATCAGAGTAACATAAAAAATTTTAAAAATACCCAACCACCTCAAATAAAAAAAAAGGTTTTGCATGATCACAATTACTGTTCTAGAATTCTCGTTCTTTGTAATGTCAACCATAATTCAGTCCAGCTGAATAATGTCTTTGCATAGTCAATAAAACAAAAGTAAGGCACAGCCTTTGCAACATCTCAATTGGTATCACATCAATTCCTGGGGCCTTATTTTTTCCAATGTGTTCAGTGTAGATTTAAACCCTTCTTTCATTACCACTGGTTCTTGATCATGTCCTACTTCCTGAAGTGGTTCACTGTTAATTAATCTTTTTGGTATACTGATTGTGTATTCTTGCCATATTCTTTTGATGCTTCTGGTATCATTTAGCCTTTCATCACAGAATCCTTCAGTAGTACAAATCGAGGCTTGAATTCGCTTTTCAGTTCTTCAAGCCTGAGAAATGCTGAATGTGTTCTACCTGTTGGCTTTCTAACTCCAGGTCTTAGTACATTCTGTAATATATTAAACTTTTCTTCTTGAGCTGCCCTTTGAAATCTTCTGTTCAGCACTTGTTTCAATATTTCTGACTTTTGCTTTATCTTCTCTATGCTAAAGAGCAAGTTTCAGTGTCTCTTCTCACATTAATTTTGTTCTTTTACTTTTTATGTATGTGCATATATACATACATACATCCCCCCTAAAAAAAGGCCTGCTGGATAAAGATGGACAATTTCCTGTGCAAGTTACTGCCTCTGAAATCACACTGGAGGGTCAGCCACAGTGGAGTTTCCACTTGACAGCACATAACAACATGTACATAACACTATCCTATCATTTATATATACTATACATTCTTACATATTCTATAGTGTAGTACAATTTTTATATGAAATATTTGTTGTTGTTATCTGCCGTCGATTTGCCTGCAACTCATAGTGACTGTATGTACAGCTCTGAAGCCTGCCTGGTCCTATGCCAGTCTCTGATTCTGATTCACCTTCCTCTACTGCCCCAGTTACTATATCAATCCTTCTCATCCAGGGTCTTCCTCTCATGTGTTGTAACTCTACCCTTCAGAGCATGATGTCCTTCTTCAAGGATTGGTCTCTCCTAGCCATATGCCCAATGTATGTGATCATCCAGAGTCACTGTTAGCTCTCTGATGCATAGCAAGTAACTGCAAAGACCATGGCCTGGATCAGGTGCACCTTAGTCTCTAGACCGACATTCTAGCTTTTCACTACTCTGGAAAGGTACCTGATAGCAGACTTTCCCAATGCAATTTGTCTTTTGATTTCCTGACTGCTGGTGTCAAGACTGCTGATTGTGGAGTCAAGCAAGCTGTAACAGTTAACACCCTCAATCTCTTCTCCATCTATCATGGTGCTGCCAGTTGGCCCAGTGGTGAGAATCTTTTTGTCTTCTTAATGTTAAGCTTCAATCCATATTGAGGACTACAGTCCTTGATCTTCTGCAGCAAGCGTTTCAGGTCCTCAGTTTCAGCAAGCACGGTTATGTCATCTGTATATCATAGAAAAATTAAAGACATTCCTTCACTGCTGCTGAAATTGTTCCAATCACAGCAAATTTCCATTGGGTTTCTGAGTCTGTAAATCTTAATGGGAGGAGAATGCCCATCTTCCTTCCATCAGAGCTTCCTAAATGAAATACACTCTCTCATATAACACTTTATTATCTGTATCTACCTCTTCTGTTCTAAAGATATTAAAGATCTCTAAGTAGGCACTTAAGAAAGGGGAAAAATTGGAGTAGAATTGGTGATAAAAGGGAAAAAACACACCATCGCAAGGAAGAAGAAAAAACAATTGAATAAATAGATTTAACTCATTTTTCTGCACCAAAGGGAAGGGGTAATGGTTGGCATACAGAAAGACAATATTTCACGGAACTTTTATTTACACTGCTAGTTACTCCTCTACCTCAACTTTAATGTTGGCATTCATCAGCATTTTCTTCTCTTGTGATCCTATGTATTCCTAGTGTCCACACATTTTTATCTTTGTCAATAACAAACTATTTATTATAATTGTTGTTGTTGTTATGTGCCATCAAGTCGCTTGATTTAATAGACTTTTTCAAAATTTCTAATATCTAGCTTAGGTTTCTCTCCTAAATATCTGAGATATCGTACCCTTAGAAATACATTACACTCAAACAACTCCAATCAGAATGTTATCCTTTAAAAAGACAGTTTTCCTTTATCCTTTTTAAAATCACCAGTAAATATACAATCACTAAAGTCGGAAAACAGTCTTAATCTTCTTCCATCCTCACTCACATATCTCATTTGCCAAGAGACAATCTATCTCCCCTCTTCCCAAGCCCAACAATGGCAGCTTTAAATCAGAACCATTCACACCAATCTTGTTTTTAGAACCTAAGTATGGCTGCCCCTTACTAAGTATCATGCTTCTTACTAAACCTTGAGTGAGGACCCTTTCTGCATGACGCACAACATTTCACTGATGCCTTCTATTCGTTCTCATCTATTGCCTATTTCTGGCCAGGATTGCTAGTCTTACGATACTGACTACTAATATTAGGAAGTGTTTTCGTCTTCTTGACTTTAACAGTACAGAGTATTTTGAAAATGTTACTGATAAAAATATTTCCAGTTGTTGTTTAATGTTATGTGCCATAGAGTCGCCCATGATGCACGGCGACCCCAACCTCACTGTCTCTGACACACCTACACCCATTACCCCAATTATCGAATTGATCCATCTCACCAAGGTTCTTCCTTTTGCACTGTCCCTTCACCCTCACAAATATGATGTCCCTCTCCAAGGACTGATCTCTCCTCGCAACATGCCTAAAGTATGTCAAACAAATATTCAGAATCCTTGTCTCTAAGAAGCAGCCTGGTTTTACCCTCTCCAGGACAAACCTGTTTGTTCTCCTAGCAGTCTATGGTACATTCAATACTCTTCTCCAGCACCACAGCTCAAAGGCATCAATTCTCTTTCTATCATCCCTGGTCATTTTCCAGCTTTCTGATGCATAGCAAATAACTGCAAAACCTATGGCTTGGATCAGGCACACCTTCGTCTCCAGACTGATGTCACTGCTCTTCAGTATGCTGGAGAGGTCCCTGACACTGACTTTCCAAATGCAATTTGTCTCTTGATTTCCTGGCTGCTGGTACCAAGAATGTTGATTGTGGAACTAAGCAGACTATTCAACATCCATCCTGATGCTGCCAATTGGCCCAGTGGTGAGAATCTTTGTTTTCTTAATGTTGAGCTTCAATCCATATTGAAGGCTGCAGTCCTTGACCTTCTGCAACAAGCACTTCAGGTACTCCTTAGTTTCAGCAAGCAGGCTTGTATTCCAGTACATTACATATTATTACATTTTTAGTCTTTCATTCACAATAAACATTAGCTTCAATTTGAAGAAATGGCTGGGGAATGTAACATTCAAGTTAATACAGCATCACCATAATATCATTCTTAAATGACCAATCACCCTAATATTTTCATGCAACAAATCTAACATTTAAATCGTAAAGAGTAATTATGGTCTTCCAAGAAGACCTTCAAAATACTGTTTCACAGTAGTGGTTTGAGTAATGGTCTTGAACATGGCAGAAATCAGGATGATGGCACAGGACAGTGCACAGTTCTGTTCTTCAGATATCTCAACATAAGCTCGCTATGTGTCATAGTCAATTCAATGGCACCTAACATGGTCTTGACAGCATGACAGCAACATGATCTTTCATCGCACATACTTAACTTTTAACACTACCAATAAAAACAATGGTGATAAAATTTACATATTTACAAGACATATACCTATGCTAATAAGTAAACATTGTAAAAGATCCATAAAAGACCTTTCTAACACTTCCTGTCTGTTACATGTAACTATCATGCATATAATCTCTAAGGATGAAATTTACTCACGAAAATGTTGTTTAGGCTTTGCCAAAACTAGTTTTGATTATAGACACTAAATTCAAACTTAAGTAGATATCATAAAAATATAAACTTTCAACATCTTTCAGCTTGAGATTTGTTTTTACATAAAGATCACTTTACCTTTCCAAGCATTCTGCCTAGGAAGTAGTAATGTCTGGCAAAAGAATCTCCAACAAGCATCTGGGCAGCTGGGTTGGGATACAGAAGCCCTTCATTAGTAGTCTTAAAAAATCCCTGATTGGGGTTAAATCCAGATTTTAGTAGTTCATTTAAAAACTCTCTGAAAATGCCACCCCCGTCAATGCCAGCTTCATCCAGGCCGTGGGCATTAAGCAAGTGTACGCGGATCCGCTTTTTCAAGTCAGGCTCTGTTCAAAATGGAGAGAAGGGAGGGGTGCAGAAAAACAGTCAACTTATCTTAACACTTTAAGAATGGCATTTTGGATGAAGGAGTCCTTAAAATTTAGACTGACATAGCATTTCCTTCAGCAATTAAATTTGGCTTCTAATTTATGGTACTTATAAAACAGGTATTTGTATTAAAATACAGAATGTATATGACTGCCTGTAAAAATGTTAGTATTACAGGCTATCAACTAAAATACCAGAGACTGGCAATAATAAATAGTCAACTTTTAGAATATTTGATAATAAGCATATTTAAATATGACCTACTATATCATTTTAATAAACCAGTATAGATTCATTTGTAAACAGACAATGGTGATAGTACAAATCTGAAACACAGTGCACAACATGGTAGATATAATCACCATCATTACAAAAAAAATGGTTAAAGACATTTTTTATTATATATGTTTTACAGCAAAATTTTTAAAAAGTTCATTACAGAATAAAATGATATTAATATTTTCATGATTAATCTCTTCTCAAATAATTTTTCAATCTCCATTATCACATATACACATAAAAGAGATATTAACATACCATTTTCTGGTGAAAGTTTATCATAAGCATCTTCATAAATATAATTTCTTCTTATTGTTACATTAATTCCATCCAGAAATGGACCATCTCCTTGAACTTCTTGTTTATCAGCATAAATCAGTCTTTGAAAGATCTTAAAAATAAAAGAAGTTAGTACTAAGTTATTAGAAATACAAACTTCTTTAAAAATCGCTCTAACAGCATATCTTTCCTATAACTACATATTCTAAACTGAATCTTAATAGGCAAAATCCAAAACATTGTGTACCTTGTAAATAAATATGTGTTCTCTCTCTCTCAATATATATAGAGATATATATATCACACATTATTTCTTTTCCTTATTATATAAAATATTGACATTTCTATGCTATCATGTATTTTCTCGTATAAACCCTTAATGAAAACTTAGGTGGCTGAAGTTAGGAAGAATAGCTTATAATCAGCAATGTCTTAAATAATTGATGCTAAAAATCCAGTAGAGGGAGCTCAGGAGTTATATAATTCTGTGTGCCTATGAGAGAGAGAGAAAAGTGAGTAAGAAAGTGAGTGAGTGAGTCTGTGGGTTTAAGAGAGAGAGAGAATGAGACTACATTAATATCTTTAAAAGCAATTAATTCACTCTCTCTAAAACAAAGTGTGTAGGCTGATAAAAATAGCATCATGAATCCATTACCCAAGAAAAGAGGCTAGCAACTTGCAAAGATTTGCTAAATAAACGTGGAAACTAAAACACTTGGCCAATGAATAATGTGTAAGTGAAGGGAATATTGAAAATATATTTTCTTGCTAACTTAAAATAGCTCTAAAAACCAAAGTCTACTTTTAAAAAAAGACTTGGGAGAGGAGGTGCAAAAGTTTGCCATAAAAGAAAGCATAGTATTTTTCTTGAATACTAAGATATTTTGGGGGAAGAGGGACCCTTATAAAACTGGAAACAAAAAAATATTTTGTGTTTTAGTAAAAAATTACCAGATAGGAATTTAAGGTATTCGTGAATTTAATTTTTAAAAAGAAATGTACTTTAA
>NW_006399810.1:10059099-10078238 GCF_000299155.1 Elephantulus edwardii | reverse complement strand
ATTAATAATAATTAATAAATAATAAATGACTGAACAGCAGTTGTTGATGGCCTCCAAGTTGAGCACAACTCACAGTAACCTTATGAGGCCTGAAGCCCCTCTACAACTATCGATGTTTATCAAAGTTCATAGAGTTTCCGGAAGCCTGTTATTTAGGAAGTGGATACCATTCCTGCTTCCAATGTACACCAGTACACCTTTTAAATGTCTGTATTTTCAAAAAGAATGTAAAACTTATAAAAGGAGAATAATGCTCAAACAGGTCCTTTTAAAAACAAATTATAAACTTATGCAATCAAATATCTATCTAGTGTAAGTTTTTATAAATTATTAGCTACTACAGCTCAATGAAAACATCATAAGTTATATAATGAGCTAAAATTTTTAACATTAAAATTGCAAATAACCCGAAAAGACAGTTAATCTAAAAGAAGTAAACTGCATACCTTGACACGTTCCTCAAACGGAACTACAAACGGCAATTCTGTTAGAATCGCAAGCTGTCTTTCCTCAGATACAGAGAGTGGTGGTGACTCCAAACCCACTAAAACAAATGTAAAACTTCAATTAGTCAATCCCTTTTCCTTTCCATTTCACTTATTATGGTTAGGATTTATTAAACACCCTTCAACTTATTGTCATCACTGACCCTACAGGACAGAGTAGGACGAGCCATGGGTTTCCAAGGCTGGCAATCTTTATGGGAGCAGAATACATCATCTTTCTCCCAAGAAGCATTGTTGCAATTCAAACTGCCAACTTCCAGGTTAGCAGCCCAACACTTCATCTGCTGTGTTGTCAAGGCTTTTAAGAATGATCCATAGAACTTTAATCTACTCACTCATCTACCTACATGTTCCTTGCCTTACTTACACCTACCCTCTGACACAACGTAAAACCTTTAAGGCAACAAATCAACTACCACCACCACGTAAATTAGTTAAAATGCTCCATGGATCCTCTAATACATAAAAAGAAAGTTTAAATACTTTTACTTGATATTAAGGAATTCATACTGAGCTACAAAGCTACATTTCTAGACCTCTGTTAAACCCACTTCAAGAAAGGGTATAAAGCCATTATTGTAGAATGAGTAAGAGAATTCAAGGTGTGGAAATAGAGGGGTGAGGATGGGTGGAGGTACAGGTGTTAATCATGGGTTTGCACAATTTGATGGGCGGGTGGGGTTAAGGAAATGGGAAGGATCTTTTGTGAAAAACAATGTATTCAAACTCTGTATAAATCAGAATAAAATTTTAAAAAATTATACATGTATATAATCACCTTTTACAGAGAATGAAAGTTATATTTCATCTTTGAAGATGTTAGGAAAATTCTTATAGTAACATAAAAATTCACAGACATAAAGCTATACATTTCAAAGCACCTTTTAAGTATGTGTGTATGTTTAGTATAAAAATACTTTAAGATTAAAAAATATCTATGAAAAAAAAAGAAAGAAAGAAAGATAGGGTATAAAAGATATCGAAGCAGGATATGGCCTGGATAAGGTGAAAAGAGTGAGGCCAGAATTTTAGCCACATAAGAGTATACTATTTGTCATATAAACTACCTTTGTGTTCTTTTCTTCCTAATATTTTTTTTTAAATTCCTCTCAGAGCACTCTATGAATAAAAACAAACCCAGAATCAACCAAAGAGCCACCACTGCCACTGACTTGAATTTCTATTTAATTCTATGTATATAATATGGCCTTAATCTGTATTTCATTAATAAATACATGTCCTATTCTTTGGAGAGGGACATCATGCTTGGAAAGGTGGAGGACTGTGAAGGAGAGGAAGATTCTCAACTAGGTGGACTGACATGGTAACTACAGCAATGGGCTTGAGTGGGTCAGAGATTGTGAGGACGGCACAGGCCAGGACCAGTGTTCAGATCTATTGTTCATATGCAGCAGAATCTCACAACAGTATTTTTCCCCAAATATAAAAAGACAAAGGATGAGATAGTTGTTAACTAGTATATAGAATCATTACTAGGCCCTTCAAAATCATTCCAATGCAAAGGAAACACCTTGAAAATTTTGACTACTTGATGAATTGTCTCTGAATAAAACTTTTCTTTTTATAACCTATACAAGTAAAAATCAAAACACACGTGTTTATTGGAAGACTTTGTAATCTACTACATATTGCTTTAATAAAGATTTATGGAATGCTTTTTCTGTGTAGGCACTGTGTAGACTATCATCTCCTTATCACTGTTAGCATCATTAAGAATTATTCAAATGAAGAAAATCGCTGAGAATTCACATTTACAGTTCTTAGGTGGCATAGTGCACAGCATGTCATGATGCTAACTCAAAGAACTGTGCATCTGGGAATGTTCAACACTTCAGCTTCACAAACTGAGGAAACCTTAGAGAGGTATGCTGTCAGAATTGGCAGCCAGACTGGGTGATATAAGGTTGTTGAGGAAGAACAAGACAGTTTATTGAGGAGAAACTGCCGGGCTGGCTCTCAAGCAGAAAACCAGCCCCCGCTAAAAGTTGGAGAGAGGTTTTATATTCTCTTAAAAGGAACTTGGGGAAGAGGATGCTCACAGATGTTTTCTACAGGATAGGGAAGTGGGCTGGGGTCTCAGATAACTATTTCTGGGAAAGGGGGTAGAGAAGTTTCACATCCTTGACAGAAAAAGAACAACTGCTGCTTCTTGTGATTGGATTCTTTCAGTAGCCATTCTGGGAGAGGAAGGAAAGGGCTCTGCAGTCCTAATAGGTGACACACATACTCTCAAAGACTACAGCATTCTTAGGGATTAAATTCAACATAAAGAAAACAAAAATCCTCACAAACAGGCAAATAAACAACAACATGATAAACAGAAAAGACTGGCATTATTAAGAATTTTACTTGCAAATATAAATAACATTTGACCCAGTAATTCCTCTACTGGAAATATACCCTAAAGAAACCATACCTGCCACTCAGGCAGATATATGCAGACCTATGTTTATCATGGCTTTGTTCACAACAGCAAAGAGCTGGAAACAACCTAAATGCCTATCAACAAATGAATGGACAGAGAAGCTGTGGTATATTCACACAATGGGATACTATGTTGCATTGAAAAACAAGGAACTCATGCAATATTATTCAAAATGGGTCACCCTGGAGGACATTATGCTGAGTGAAATATCTCAGTCACAAAAAGACAAATACTGCATAATGCCACTGTTGTAGAACAGGACTGACATCAGGGTTGGGGTGAGACTGAGGAAAATTGGATAAATTATGTATACTGCATTGAAGCAGATGAGGGAGCGAACAGTTTAAAAGCAATATATGATTGGGTATTATGGTTATCATACGAGTCCAGAATGAAGTGTGCATAGTGGATTGTACTGGCAGGGGTGGGGTCGGGTGGGGGTGCAGGGACTGTATACCAAAGAAAGAATTTTTCTTAATAAAAAAAAAAATAATTTTACTTGCATTCGTAATAAACACTTAGGGAAGTAGTAGTCAAGCTATCAAGCAACATATTGCATTGAGCAAATCAGATGCAAAATATATCTCTTAAAGAGTGAAGAGCAATGAATGAGGTCACTTTGAGGACCTAAGTGCATCTAGCCTAAGCCCTGGTATCTTCAATCACTTCATACACATGTGAGAAAGTATGGTAGTGAATAAGACCAAAGAATTATTGATGCCTTTGAACTGTGGTGCTAGCAAAGAATGTGGAATATTCCATAGACTCAACAGAATAAACAAATATGTCTTGGAAGAAATGTAGTCAGTATGTATGCTTTCTTAGAAGCAAGGATGATAAGACTTCATCTTGAGTATACTATGGTCATATTATCAGGAAAAGCCAATCAAAACAGGAAGACTTTGCTATTATGAATAATGCTGCAATAAACATAGGTTTACATACATCTGTTGTTTTGCAGCTCTCATTTCCTTAAAATACATTACCAGTAGTAGAATACCTTTACTCGCAGAAACAAATGTAGAGGGCTGATAGACCAGGCCAGGAGGGAACACAGATTAGCAAAAGGATGGACAGGGCACAGGGAAAAGCTGAGCACTACAGAGAGGTCTTGATAAGACAGGGTAAATAACGGCACTACACAATTGTGATTAATGTTATAAAATGAAATGTGTCTGAGTGACTGAGTGAAAATTTTTAAAATATCCCAAAATACCTTGAGACAGATGGAATGATCCAATAGCTGCAAAGTTGGACTCGATTACAACAGAGATAGTGAGGATAATACAGTGTTTCACTCTGTTGTTCTTGTGAAAGTTGGGCAAAGAATAATGAAGATCAGAGAAGAACCGAGGACCTTAATTAAGGTGTCAAGAAGGAGCACTGAGTATATACTATGGGTTGTTGTAGAACAAGCAGATCTCTCACAGGAAGTACACTGAGGGTGCTCCTTGAAGGGAAGAATGAGGAAATTGTGTCTCACACATTTTTGGCATGTTGCCAGGAGGCAATGGTTCTGAAAAAGAAACATCATGCTTGGAAAAGAGGAGAGTCAGTAAATAGAAGAAGATCTTCAAGGAGAGAGAGTAACAGAGTGATAACAGTGATGGTCTGAACGTGGAGGAGATCATGGGAGTGGCATAGGATAGAACAGAGGAAGATCTTCAAGGAGAGAGTGACAGAGTGATTACAGTGAAGACCTGAGTGTAAAGGAGATCATGATGGGGTTGCAATGGGTTGTAATCCTAGCAGCATTTGACATCTCTTCCCCTTAAACCTCACCCAACCAAGTGAGCCACTGGTGTATTTTAGACATTTTAAAACTTGGGCTATCACTAGAAAAAAACAATACACCTATAAGAAAAATAAAAAGTACAATAAATATAAATAATATACTAGTACATATATGGGACAGAATAAGATAATATTTTAAATTTCAATTATCTGCTTACTGAAGCAAAAATAGGAGGTATTTGGTAGTATAAAATAAACATAATACAAGGGAGCTCTGGTGGCCTAGTGGCAAGATACTGCACTGCAATCCCAGAGGTACATGGTTCAAATCCACCAGATGCTCTGCTGGAGAAGGAGGGGGCAATCTCCTCCTGTACAGGTCAGATCTGATTTGACGGTACATGTAAAAATAATACAGTAAAAAAAAAAAGAAAACGAAACGAAAACAGGAATAAATTTGATGAATAATAAACATCCATTTAAAAAAAATAAGCATAATACAAACAACAACAAAAAAAGGTCATTTTTGTAGATGCAAAGGGGTGAGATTGCCCATCTTTCTTCCACAGAGCAGCTGGTGAATTTGAACCACTTGCTTTGGGGCTGGTAATTCCTTATGTAACAGGTCACAAGAGCTGATCTACACAAACGTGTTGTTGGTATGCTTTGTGAAGTTGGAACAGATTCATAGATGACGCTCCAGCAGACTTTCAGAGGCTGTAAAATGCATGGGTGGAGACGTGTAGTGATGGCTATTTCACCAAATGAATCAATATGTTAAAACATCTCAGTCTGAATTTAACCCCAAAGTATATGCTCTTTCTTTCTCACAAATTTTATTCTTCTTTCCTCCTTTTTTTTTAAAAAAAAACCACCCCAAAAACCACTTTAAACAAATATTTTAAAATGTGGAAAACAAAAAACCGTATCTCTTAACCTTTCTGATAAGCAAGTATAACAGAAATTGCTTTAAAAAAATCTATGTAGACCAAAATCTAAAGAAACGTTTATAAAACATTAAGCAAACTGTTAAAATTCTAAAGCTTCATATTTTTATTTTACTTTTTAAATTCTAGCAATCACAAGGAATGCTCGTAGCACAGAGATTAAGCACTAGCCTGCTAACCAAAAGATCAACTACTCAAAGCAATCAGACATTCCACAAGAGAGAGACGAGCTGTCTCATTTTGTGGAAATAGACAGCCTTGTAACCCAAAAGCAGTGCCCCTCCAGGCCTGGGGTCACTATGAGGGAGAATCAACTCTACACAATAACTTTGGTTTTTGTTTTAGATTAGCAAACACGAACCTCATAAAGCTTATCCACTGCGATGAAAGCGTAGGAGAATTTTGAGAACATACAAAGATTATCAAATATGTCTACATGGTAAATCCTAGGGAAAGCAATTATTGATCTCTAGTAGTCCCATTTCCTTTGCTGAACTCAGAATAAAGAAACAAAAGACAGAGAATCATCCATCAACTGTAACTCCTCAATTAGGAAAACCATTTACACTGCATCCTAAAAATGTCAACTAAACAGGTTTACTTAGTAAGAAAAAGTAGATGAAAATAAGCAAGCATATTATGTTCAGTAAAAAGAGGAATACTATAATAAAAGTATAATTAGTAATAGAAAAAGTTAATAAATTGCATTTCATAATTAAAAAGAAAACCCAATTTTTACTCCACAAGACACTAGAATCAAAAATAAAAAATAAGCCATAAACTGGGAGAAAAGATTTGCACAAAATAACTTCTTTGTATTCAGAATATATAAAGAACTCCCAAAACTCAGTACTTTATTAAAAACGTGAATGAAACGGTGCTCAAAATTATTAGTCAGCTGGGAAATGCAAATTGAAACTACCATGAGGTTTTAATTTACTCATAACTAAAAGTTACTGCAGATCTTTCAGAATGGCAAAAACAATCTTTTTATATGGCTTTAAAAAGTGTTGGCTATGCACACCCATGTTTATCGCAGCTTCGTTCACAATAGCAAGGAGTTGGAAACAACCCAAGTGTCCATCAACAAACGAATGGACAGAGAAGCTGTGGTATATCTGCACAATGGAATACTATGCTGCATTGAAAAACAAGGAACTCATGCAATATTATTCAAAATGGGTCACCCCTGAGGAGATTATGCGGAGTTAAATAAGGACAAATACTGTATGGTGCCACTGCTGTAGAATGGGACTGACATCAGGTTTGGGGTAAGACAGAAAAACTGGATAAATTACATACACTGTATTTAAACAGATGAGGGAGAGAACAGTTTAAAAGCGATATGTGATAAGGTATTATGATTATCACAAGAGTCCAGAATTAAGGTTGCATAGTGGAGTGTTCTTGGGGCAGGGGCTGGGGGGTGGGGTGGGGTGTG
The DNA here is from genome assembly GCF_000299155.1 of Elephantulus edwardii. Taxonomy (NCBI): domain Eukaryota; kingdom Metazoa; phylum Chordata; class Mammalia; order Macroscelidea; family Macroscelididae; genus Elephantulus; species Elephantulus edwardii. The sequence continues at coordinate 10,071,164 of NW_006399810.1, read as the reverse complement.
TGGGGGGGATTGTATACCAATGAAAGAATTTTTCTTTTACTTTCCAAAGAGTGGAATGAACTGGGGCGGGGGAGGGGTGGCGGGGGGGAAGACTGGGCAGGGAGAAATGTGCCACAATGAATGAATGAAAATCCAAAATCTCTGTAAATGTTCATTAAAATTAATAAATTTTTTTTTTAAGTGTTAGCTACAACATAGAGCAACTGGCACTCCAAAATACTGCTGGAGAGAAAGTAAAACGATTCAGCCTCTTTTGAAAAGTTTTGCCATTTCTTTTTAAAGATAAGCATATATTAATCACATGACACACTGCCAAAAATTTATTCAAGTGAAACATAAACATATGTTCACACAAAAACCTGGAAGGAGATGTTTATAGCAAATACAGTCCTAACTGCCAAAAACCAAGTTGGGGGAGAAATATGTAAATAATAAGGTATGACTTTTAAAGGTTAGGTACAACAACAGGTATACAGTTTAATGGAACAAAACAGAATCCAGAAATGAACCCGAGTGGCAAGAAGCTGTGCTACAACCCCAAAGGCCTGCAGTTTGAATCCACCAACTGTTCTGTGGGAGAAGGAAGGAAGGACAATCTCTTTCTGTGCAATTTACCACCTCTGAAAACCCACAAGAGGGTCAGCCGGTACATAACAAAGATCGTCAGCTATGGTCAATCAATATTCAAGAAGGAAACCAAACCCACTAAATGGATAAACCAAAAGCCTCTTTAACAAATGGTGCTGCTAAACTGGTTATCCATCTGCAGAAAACGGAAGCAGGATCCACATCTCATCTCCACCTCAAAGTAGATTAAAGACCTGGAAGTAAAACCAAAACCCATAAAGAATATCAAGTAAAAAAATAGGAAATCATTTAGAAGTCCTGGTTTACAGCAAGAGAGCTCTGGTGATAGGCTAGTAAAAATTGTCCCAAAAATGCAGGAGAGGAGAAAATTGACCAATGGGACCTCAAAAAGTCAAATCCCTGTGTGCATCAATAAACTTTCCCAACAGGGTAAAAAGAAGGTCGGCAGACCTGCAAAAAAAATATTTGGCAACAACATTTCAGAAACAAGCCTTGTAACTAAAATTTAAGAATACTACAGAGTCTCCACAAGATAAAGACTGATAATCCAATGACCAAGTGGGCAAAAAGACATGCCAAGACTCTTCACCAAGGAGCATATTCAGATGGCCAACAACACATGAGGAGCATTCAAAATCATTATCAATCAGAGATACAGATCATTTCATCCCAGCTGTGGTAGCAAAATTTAAAAGGACAGAGAACAATGTATGCTGGAAAGGATGTGGAGATTGGTGCAGATTTTGTAAAATGGTATAACCACTAGTCTGGGACTTCCTCAAAAGGATGAACATAAAAATCCCATATCCAAAGAAATGAGAACTGAGACATAAAGGAGATATATATATTATTCATTATAGCATTATTCACAACAAGAAGATGGAAACAATCCAAATGCCTACTAATAAATGAATGGATTGAGAAGTTGGTACTTTCAAACTGGAATACTACAAAGCACTAAAGAACAATGAAGAATTCATAAAATATGACACATGAATGAGTCTCTAAGATATTACACTGTAATAGTAACAATGATAGTAATAGTAAACTGTAACAGTCACAAAAGGACAAATACTGCGTAAGACCACTACTGTGAAAACAGGAGGGTAACTGAGCGTCTCTGTGTGTATGTGTGCGCGCAAATGCCTGAGAGTGAGAGAAATGGTTATAGAAAAAAATATAATGTTCAGACAATGTAAAGGACCAATCAAAAAACTGACAAAGGACAATTGAAGAATCGACATAGGGATAACACAGCTATTGAAATTAGCAAATAGGAGCAGGACATGTACAACCATTCAAAAGGGGTGAGAAGTGGAGCAAAATGAATGGATGGAGGGGTTGTGAAGGAATAGGCAAAGTGCAGTGGGGTCTTGATATGGGGTAATGAGAGTCATGGATCAATATTAATTAATTATATAAATCACAATGTATATGAATGCTTGTATAAAACACAATCCACATAAATATATGATTGTATAAAAGCTAATTTCAAACAAAAAGCTACAGTACAGCCATACAATTGGATACTCAACAATGAACAGGACAGAGTGTTGACATATCCAACAACATAATTAAATATCAAAGGTATTTTGCTGAATGAAAAATGCCAGACTACAAAGCTATATAGTATAAATCCATTTAAAGATATTCCAGAAATGGTACTACTTTAAAGAACAAAAAAACCCAAACAGTGGTTGGGGAAAGAGTTTGCCACAAGAAAGTGCAAATCATTCTAGATGGTTGAATATGGTGGTGGGTATATGGCGGTAGGTATCAAAATCCACAGAGCTATCGACTAAAACCAGAATTTTACGGCATGTAATTAATTATATGTCAATAAACCTAAATTAATAATAATTATAATAATAATAAAAGGAAAGTCACTGTACACTTACCATCTAGGTTAGACTGTAATGGACCTATTCTTCCCATTCGCCGGAACCGCCATACATTTCTGGATGAGGGCACATAGAGCTGGGTGACCTAGGGGATTATCAGAGTCTGTTTAGTACTTTTGTGTACTCTCTTACAAATGTTTCACCTTTCCAAATTTGAAGTCAGTATTTTAAACTCATTCATACTTATATAGACATCTTGCTATGATCTAGTAACTTTATTCTTCACATGCTAGAATTGTTCACAGTGCAGTTATTTTTTTTTCCTGCTGCATCCAGAAGAAATTTCTAAAGGTTCTGTGCAATAAATGGATGTGTAATATCTGGATAAAGTGAAAAACTGAAGTGTAATTGCTTTCATGAGCCAAACTTACACCACTCTTTAAAAATTAATAATTTCTGATATTATCAAATACCCACTGTCACTTAATTTTTTTGCAATTAACTATTTTGAGTTAGGATACAATTAAAATTGAATATTTTCAATGGGCAGAGCTAGAAAATGCTGATGATGAGCATATCTTTCTCTAAAACTGTCGTTAAAACACATTTTTATAATTATGTTTTTCTATATTCCTCCATCTACTTTCTCTCAGCCCTAGGTTCTAGGATAAACCCAGTCACATTCTTTTTCGAATAAAAATACTTCATGTCCTCTGTTAATATTAAATTTCCTTTCTAAGATATTAAGGATGGCGGACTAGAGCTGTAAACTAAAATATACCATGTAAATTATATGTCCACTAAGTTTCAGTTAATAATAATTTAAAAAGTGTAACAATAATAATAATTTTTAAAAGTTGATGCAGGTACTGGGTCACTAACAGAAAGGTCAGGGTTTCTAACCACCAGCCATATGGCAGAAAGGCAGCAACCCTCTGCCTCCTCAAATGTTCTCAACCTTGGAAACCCCGCAGAGCAACCTACAGGGCGGCTCTAAGTTACAACAGACTTGAAAGAAGAGGTGGTGGTAACATATTACCAAAAATCTACCTCTTGGTAATAATTAAATTTGTCTGTTTTTTGTAGGAAATCAATGATAAGCTGTTTCCTTTAAGTACGTATCATGTGTATTATGAATGCAAAGGAAAAATAGTTTTTAAACTCCAATAACATTAGGTTTTAATTTGGGATTGATAAGCATAAATAAGGATTAATGATTCAAAATACAAATAATATTGTCATATACTCTGCTTTATGACTTAACACAGTAATAAAATAGTCTGAGGTTACGGTTTAGTTAACTAGTAAGTAATGATTCCATTTTAAAAAATATACTCTTGGTGCAACCACTGTGGAAGGCGGTATGGTGCTTTCTCAAAAAGTTGCAAATAGAGATACCATTTGACCCAGCAATTCCACTACTGGGAATATATCCCAAAGAGACCATAACTGATATCCAAGCAGATATATGCACACCATGTTTATCGCAGCTCTGTTCACAATAGCAAGGAGTTGGAAACAACCCAGGTGCCCATCAACAAACAAATGGATAGAGAAGCTGTGGTATATTCACACAATGGAATACTATGCTGCATTGAAAAACAAGGAACTCATGCAATATTATTCAAAATGGGTGACCCTGGAGGACATTATGCTGAATGAGGTATCTCAGTCACAAAAGGACAAATATTGCATGATGCCACTGTTGTTAAAATGGGACTGATATCAGGGTTGGGGTAAGACTGAGAAAAACTGGGTAAGTTGTGTATACTGCACTGAAACAGATGAGGGAGTGAATAATTTAAAAGCAATGTATGATAGGGTATTATGGTTATCACAAGAGTCCACAATTAAGGTTGCATAGTGGAATGTACTTGGGGCGGTGGGAAGGGTGTGGGGGGATTGTGTCCCAGGGAGGGAGTGTTTCTTTTACTTTTGAAAGAGAGGAGTGAACTGGGGGCGGGTGCCCTGGGCAGGGAGAGAAGTGCAGCAATGAATGAACGGAAATCCAAAATCTCTGTAAATACTCATTAAAATTATTAAAAAAAAAATAAAGAAAAAATATTCTTCCCAGAAAAACAAAAACTGAAAAGAGAAATAAAAGAATGATGAAGAAAGGGTAGTAAAAAAGACAGTTGAGTAACACCTTATCTGCTTTAATATCTTCTTGTTCTGACAGCCAGTGATTTGGAGGGCAAAAATGTCTTCTGGTGTCTCTGGACTTCAACATCTTCACTAGATTGGTGATGACCTAAAGAGAATGGACAGGTCAATATCAAATAAACAAGTCCAGAAACTACAACTGCACAAAAGCAAGCACTTAAAAGAATAGAAGGAATGATCTGATTGTACACTGCCTTCATTTAAATATCTAAACATAAAAAAGATTAAACAAGACTGAAATCAAACTTGTATAAGCTCCTAAGCAAAAGTTTAGGGGTTCAACCCTACCATACTCTCAGAAGGATAATAGTGAGGAAGTTCTACTCCATCCTGCAAGGTTGTTCTGTGAAGTCAGAATCAACTCTCTGTCATAGTTATACACTGGTAGTGGGTTTCATTCAGTTTAGTGAGATTTAGCTATCGAATATCAAAACTATTTTACAGAAAAGGTTTTCTGCCTGATGATCACAAGAATACACTAGAAGTTTAAAATAGTTATCAGTCAACAGAAAGAAAATTCATACTAATATTCACGAATTATTAAAAAGCAAAGATATTGTGTAGCTCATTTGAGCGATAATGAAAGACATCTCCAAATGCAATAAATTTGTAATTACAATACTGGACATGCCAAGATTATACAATTTTAATTTAAAGAGATTTCTTTTTAAAATGTCATCATTTAGCATCAATAGAAATTTTAAAATAGATTAAAATGTTTGTTTTGTTTGCTTTAATTTTATTTTTTAGTATTTTGTGTGTGTGTGTGCTGTCAAATCATATCCGACTGGTACAGGAGGAGATTGCGCCTCCTTCTCCAGCAGAGCATCTGGTGGATTTGAAACATATGCCTCTGAGATTGCAGTGCAACTTCTTGCCACTAGGCCACCAGAGCTCCCTTTAAAATGTTATTTTTATGAAATGTAATCCCCAAATGCAGAAATCAGAAATTCTTTATACCCAAGAAATATCTTGAACACCACAAAATTGATGATGATATACATAAGAAAAAAGTAATACTGAGCACTTTGTTCATGCAGCTAGAATTCCATTAGTAAAAATTCTCAAGATCAATAATAAAATTTTGTATCTGTTATATACTTCTTATCAATTTAGAAGTGACATCTTGTGGCATTAAAGTAGTAAAACAAGGAGGATACAAGGGGGGAGGGGTTGGAGCAGGGGGTGGACAGTAGGGGCAAAATCACAGAGTTGCACAACTCTGTGGGTAGAAAAAATGGGTAAAGGAAATGGGAAAGATCCAGTGAGGACCTGAAAAGACAGAGTGATGCCGGGCATAGTCCAATGACTAATTTTAGTCCAGTGACTAATTTTATAAAACATAATGAATGGGAAAGTTGCATGAAACACAAAGTGAATGAAGTCCGTAACACAATGTGAATGAAGTCCGTAACACAATATATACAAACTTTGTAAGCAAATCAACATAAAATTGGGAAAAAAGAAAAGCCTATGGTAATATATTCCTTGAGGATTAGCAGAAATTTGCTTGGCTTGGCAGTCAGAGTGAACTGGAAGTTACTGCTTACTCAGAAAAACAGTCTGATGCAGTCAAAGTTTTAGGATTATTGTACAGCCAAGGTAGATGGTTTTGTATGATTATATTTTTACTCATAAAGTGCAATCGCTGTCCTACAGCTCTTCAATTCTTGGAAGTCACTCAGTTACGCACCTCAAAAAGTAAAACTGAAATCTTAATGAGCTATGTCACATTATCTGTGCTAGTTTGTCATTGCTGTGTATCGTCAAGTTGGAATCCACATGGGAGGAAACTGACAAGGTGGCACAGTGGTTAAGAAATTGTGCTGCAATCTTGGTATGCAGGGTTCAAATCCACCAGTTGCTCCACAGGTACAAGATGGACAATCTCCTCTCATAGGATTAAACTGCCTCTGAAAACCTGCTGGAGGGGGAGCTATATAACTCTACAGTAAATACCACTATTGCCACAAAAAAGCCACAGTATATTCTCTTCTAATATGAAAAAAACCAGGTGTTACTTTAGTCTGGTCAAGAATCATACTATTTTAAGTTTAGATTTAACTGCTGCAGTGGTTAAATTTAACGAGGTCTAGTAGCTAGTCAGTAGTTTGCTGTGCTCCTAACCAAAAGGCTGAGTGCCTCTGGCACTTCAACTCCATCAGGAGCTTCATGGAAGAAAGATAGCAGTCCTCTTGTGTTAAGTTTTACAGTTTTGGAAACTATGAGTTTGGATCCTACAGGAAGGCAATAGAATTTTTTGGTGAGTGGTTAAATTTAAGGAGACCTGGTAGTGAAATACTTAAGCATTTGGATGCATCCTGCAGAAAAAAAAATGCAGCAAAAAAATGCAGCAGTCGGATTCCATAAAGATTACAGCCTTGGAGACCCTATAGGGCAGCTCTGTTTTGTCACTAAAAGTTGAAATCTACTCAAAAGTAATTGGACGGTTTCTGGGTTTTGGCAGGATGATGGCAAAACTTTCTCTTCAAATATGTAAAATAAGACACGCTTTCTGACAAGAAATTGTATGTATTTACCCCATCCATCCACTCCTGCCATCTTAATGAATTTATCATTTCCATTTTTTAATTTAAAAAAAGGGGTGGAATTTACTTAAGAGAAGTAACTTGTTCAACATCATGTAACTACTAAAGAAACAAGGTAAGATCTGCTTACCTCTAGAAACAAGAAAAAAATTCATTTCCTTACATTCCTTTCTATTTAATATGTTTATATAGTCGTCATCTATTTGCTATAGGCCATAGAGGAAAAAGAAAGTTATCAAGAAAATATTTCTATGTTTATGTTACTACACTGTTTATTTTATATATATATATGTATATATATATGTGTATATATATATATGTATATATATACACACACAACATATATATATATATATATGTTGTAATACACACCTTTTGGAACCACTGTGAAATTAAGCATTTAACAAGTTTCCATATAGAACATACTTGTACTCCAAATCACATATTATTTATTAAATATCTTAGTATTAGTGACCCTTTAAAAAAAAAGAAGAAGAAGAAGAAAAAGAACGCAAATATCAAACAAGAAAGAGAGAAAGGCAAAGACAGACAAGTGATTCAAATCCTGGAAGGTATGTCAAGGCCAAGAGAGGTTTCAACAGATTTCATTGTGGGAAACTGGCTCTTAAATAAGTAAATGTGACTGTTAAACAAACTTAAAGATGAATCATGGGGAGATTGTCAGACAAAAAATTATGTCCCAAATACAGCATTTGTTTTAATAGAAAACAAATGTGCCTTTAAAAAAAAGTATGCCTCAAATAATGCATAAAGCATGCTTAAAGTTATTTGTAGATCTGGCACCAATAGCCCTGGACTAAATCCCCAAATATTATTTTAGAAATGTCAAGTACCACAGTTGTTTTTTTTAAAAAAAACCACAAACCAACAAAATATTTATACTCCCAGTGACATTCTATGAAGCAAGCATAACCCTAATACCAAAGCCAGGCGAAGATATAACCAAAAAAGAAAACCACAAGCCAATCTCTCTCATAAACACAGGTGCAAAAATCTTTTCACAAAACCCTAGCCAACAGAATCCAAAAGCATATTAAAAAAACCATTTATCATGATCAAGTCGGATTCATAACAGGTATGCAAGGATGGTTCAACATAAGAAAATCAATCAATGTAATTCACATTAACAAAACAAGTGTCAAGAACCATAGGATCCTAGCAATTGATGAAAAAGCACATGACAAAATCCAACACCCCTTCCTGATTAAGACAGGGAAATTAGTATAGAGGGGAAATAAAATTATTTTCTAAACACTAAGAAATGCACATAATTGTACACTATTATAAAATTTGAAATGAATGATACCTCTAAACAAGGTGTAAAACTTAACATCAGTATTAAAAGAAACCAACCACTGCTCAGCAATCTATGTTGTTGTGTACTGTTGAGTTTGGAACCAACCTACAGCTGATCTCCTACCAGGTTTTTAAAATCTGTAAATCATAGGGGAGAAAATTTCCATCTTTCTCCTGTGGAGCAGTTGGTAGGTTTGAACCATGTACCTTTGGATTTGCAGTGTAGCTCCTTACCACTAAGCTATCATAGCTCCCTTAAAAATCTACAGACTGCTAAAAAAAAAAAAAGTAAAAGTCAGACTTGATAATTGTGACAGGTTAAAAATTAACATTGTGGTGAGCCGTCGTGGCCCTCTGCCCAGGGCGGGCTGCCCTTGGCACCCTGCCCAGGGCGAGCCGTCGCAGCCCTCTGCCCGGGGCGAGCCGTTGCGGCCCCCTGCCTGGGGCGGTCTGCCCTCGGCCCCTGGCTCAGGCAAGCCATCGCGGCCCTCTGCCCGGGGCGGGCTGCCCTCGGCCCTCTGCCTGGGGCAAGCCATCGCGGCCCTCTGCCTGGGGTGGGCTGCCTTCAGCCCTCTGCCCGGGGCGAGCCGTCGTGGCCTTCTGCCCGGGGTGGGCTGCGCTTGGCCCCCGGCTCGGGGTGAACCGTCGCGGCCCTCAGGAGCCAGAAGGCAAGCAGCTGTAACCCAAGACCACCAGTAAGGTGATAAAGCATCCTCCCTTCCCCCCTTTATATCTACGCCTCTGTTCAGCATGAAGAAGCCAGAGAGTCGGCATCCAATTCCCAAATCAACAAGACAGTTGGCTTAATTACTATTGGAAAATGCTTGTCATTCCTCTGTAGCATCTGGTCCCCACTGGACCCTCATCATTTCCTTCACCTGCTCCCCCCACCGACCAAACTGTGCAGCTCTGCAACTGCATCCTGGCCCATCCTCACCCTTCTGCCCCCAACCCTCACCTCCTTGTACCCCCAATATGTTTTTCCCAATAAAAAAAATATTGAAAAAAAAAGGAAAATAGAAAAAAAATTGACATTGTTTGCACATCACGGTATATTTGCAAGTTCATTGGTTAGGAAGAACACTGGAGAATCTTTTCTAAATGAACCTTGGGAAAGTATTTTCAAGCATTACATATATCATGGTATATACATAGACCTATTACATCACTCAAGGCAATGGGTATTAAATTTCTGAATGGAGATCACTGATATTTAATTATAACTCAAGTTCTGAAAGGCACCTGGAAAGACTAAACTGCTTCATTACACACACACACACACACACACACACACACTCACACTCATGCATGCATGCATATGTGTCTGTATTGTTGTTGTTATGTGGCATCTAGTCAAATGCAACTCACAGTGACCTTATGTACAACAGCTCTGAACCTTGCCCTATTTTGAGCCATTTTCATTGTCTCCGACAGACCTAAACCCATTTCTCCAGTCACCGAGTCAATTAATCTCATTCTGGATCCTCCCTCTCTTGCACTGTCCCTCCACCCTTCAAAGCATGATGTTCTTCTCCAAGGACTGGTCCTTCCTGGCCACATGCCCAAAATACATAAGATGAAGCTTCAAAATGCTTTTTTTTTCAGGGAGTAGCTTAGTTTCACCCTCTCCAGAACAGACCTGTTTGTTCTCCTGGCAGTCCACAGTATGTTTAACACTCTTCTCCAGCACTGATTCTTCTATCATCCTTAGTGCTCAAAGTCATCAATTCTTCTATCATCATTAGTCATTGTTCAGCTCTCTGATGCACAGCAAAGACAGACCATGGATTGACTCAGGCGCACCTTAGTCTCCAGATTGACATTGCTGCTCTTCAGTACTCGAGAGGTCTCAGATAAAAGACTTTCCAAATGCAATTAGTCTTTTAATTTCCTTACTGCTGGTGCCAAGACTTGATTGCTGAACCAAGCAAGAAGAAGTTGTTAACAATCTCAATCTCTTCTCTAGTGTCATGAAACTGCCAAATGGCCGACTGGTGAGAATCTTTGTTTTCTTGACTTTGAGTCAATCCATACTGAAGACTACAGTTCTTGATCTTCTGTAGCAAATGCCTCATGTCCTCATCAGTTTCATCAAGCAAGGCTGTGTCATCTGCATAATGCAGGTTTTTGATGAGTCTTCCTCCAATCTTGACACTACATTCCTCCCCATAAAGTTCAGCCTCCCGAATAATCTGTTCTGCATATAGATTGAAAAGGTATGGAGACAGAACACATCCCTGACACACCCCTTTTTTGATCCTGAACCATGCAGTGTTTTCCTGCTCTGTTCTGACTACCGCTTCCTGGTTCAGGTACAGATTTTGCATGAGCAGACTTAAGTGTTCTGGGATTCCCATTCTCAAGGTTAGCAACAATTTGTTATAACCCACACAGTTAAATGCCTTTGCATAGTCCATGAAACACAGACATTCCTCTGGTACTCTCTGCTTTCAGCCAAGATCCATCTAACATTTGCTATAATGTCCAAGACCTCTTCTAAACCCAGCCTGCACATCTGGCAATTCCTTGCTGATGTACTGTTTCAGTCATTTTCGGATAATCTTCAGCAGGCTCTTGCTTGTGTGTGATATTATTTGTTAACTTACACACTGTTGAGTCACCTCTTTTTGGAATGGGTATATAATTTTTTAAATCTGTTAAACAGCATTAAAGTAAAAAAAACTGGGGGTTCTGTATGTTTTGTATGTACATGACAGACAGATTTGAGTACTGTAGTGTGCTTTATATAGGTGATAAAATTTTTAGCTAAAACACTATTCTATAGTCTTTTGTGTTTTTTTAAACACTGCTGTTTTAAACAAGCACAATACTGCTTTGCTCAATCAGTATTATGTAAAGTTATGTGTAACTGTGCAGGTGCATAGTGTGATAAGGTTAATGATTACTACACAAGTGTGGAAAAAAATACCTCTTTGTCCTGATTACTAAGAGAAATTCTAGAATAAAAGTGGTCTCTAAGCTTCCTTTTAGCTTCTTGTAATCTTTCATATTTGTCACGGAATGTGAGTGTCTATCTTTGGCTGATGACCAAAACATGATAGATCTTCTAGATAATTCTTTCAAAAGTTCAGTAAAACGAATGTGAAAGAGCATATAATTTATGAATATTTAAGAGTGGTGAAGGTTTCTGACTACAGAATGGGAACCAAAAAAAAAGATACATAATGAAAAAAAATCGAAAAGTGGAGAGGGTAGGGATTTTAAAGTTGAAATCAAATTTTGTATTGGTAAAGCATGTTGTTGTTGTTGTTGTGTGCCATCGAGTCGCTTGCGACTCACAGTGACCCTACGTACAATATTCCTGAACTCTGCTCTATCCTGTGCCAATCGCAGTCTCCGACACATCCATCCTGATTACCCCAGTCACTGAATCAATCCACCTCATAGGGGGCCTTACCCTTCTGCGCTGTCCCTCCACCCTACCAAGCATGATGACCCTTCTCCAAGGACCTGTCCCTCCTTGCCACATGTCCAAAGTATGTTAGACGGACCCCAGAATCCTTGCCTCCAAGGAGCAGCCTGGTTTGACCCTTTCCAGGATGAATCTGCTTGCTTTTCTAGCAGTCCATGGTACCCTCAATACTCT
>NW_006399810.1:10027932-10058824 GCF_000299155.1 Elephantulus edwardii | reverse complement strand
CAGTGGTGAGAATCTTTGTCTTCTTGACATTGAGCCTCAATCCATACTGGAGGCTGCAGTCCTTGACCCTCTGCAGCAAGCGCTTCAGGTCCTCCCCAGTTTCAGCAAGCAGGGTTGTATCATCCACATATCGCAGATTGTTGATAGATCTTCCACCAATCTTGACCCCACATTTCTCCTCATACAGCCCAGCCTCCCGGATAATCTGTTCTGCATACAAGTTAAAAAAAGGTATGGAGATAGGACACATCCCTGGCGTACCGCCCTTCCCAATTTTGAACCATGCAGTGTTTCCTTGCTCTGTTCTGATGACTGCCTCTTGGTCCATGTATAGGTTTCTCATTAGCACGATAAAGTGTTCCGGGATTCCCATTCTTCTCAGAGATGCGCGATCCATTCTAAAGCCCCACAGAGGGAAAAATAAGGAAATCCTGGCAGGCACAGCAGAAGGGCAGAAGGGGTCCTGAAATCATTCGCCACATTCCAGGTAAATGTGGAGTCCCAAGGCCGCAGTGCGCGATCCGTTCTAAGGCCCCACTGAGGGAAAAATAAGGAAATCCCGGCAGGCACAGCAGAAGGGCAGAAAGGGTCCTGAAATCATCTGCCACAATTGGTAAAGCATAGTTTTTGTAAATTAAATATTTTAAGAAGATTTTTATAATTGTCCATACTTAACAATTCTTAGCTTTGTGCTGGCTGAAATTAGTTAAAATTTAATTATATATGCTGATATAAAGTGCAGACCTGCCTGCATTTATTTTTAACCCTGTCATCATAAGGCCTAGCAGAGAGTACGCAGTGCTTAAGGAATGGGCTTTGTGTATGTTTGATATTAAGAAAATACTAATCTATCATAATTTATTTCCTAGATAGTAAACCTTTTCTATCTGTATGCAGAATAGATCATCTGGGATGCTGGGCTGTATGAGGACTGTGGCATCAGGACTGAGGAAAGATTATGCATTATGCAGATGACACAATCCTGCTTGCTGAAACTGAGGAGGACCTAAAGCACTTGCTGCAGAAGGTCAAGGAATGCAGCCTTCAATATGTTTGAATTTCAGTGACAAGAAAATAAAGATTCTCACCACTGGGCCAATTTGGCCGCAGCACCATTATGGATGGTGAGTTTTAGTTTGCTTGGCTCCATAATCAACACTCTTGGTACCAGTAGCTAGAAAATCACGAGACGAATCACATTGGCAAAGTCAGCTATCAGGGACATCTCCAGAGTACTGAAAAGCAACGACATCAGTCTGGAGACTAAAGTGTACCTGACTCAAGTCACAGTGTTCACAAATGCTTGCTATGTCAGAGAGTTGGAAATGACTAGGGATGATAATTGATGCCTTTGAGCTGTTGTGCTGGTGAAGGGTGTTAAATACAACGAACAAAGAGGTTTGTCCTGGAGAAAGTGAAACCAGGCTGCTCCTTAGAGGCAAGGATTCTGAAGCTTCGTCTGACATATTTTGGACATGTTACAAGGAAGGACCAATCCTTGGAGAGGGACATCATGCTTGGGAAGGTGGAAGGACAGTGCAGGAGAGGAAGACCCTCAAAGAGATTGACTGAGTCACTTGCGCAATGGTGGTAGGTGTATCAGAGACAATAAGGTTGGCAAAAGATAGAGCAGGGTTTAGGACTCTTGTACATAGGGTCGCTATGAGTCACAAGTGACTCGACAGCACATAACAACCATATGGTAAACATTTTGAATTTAGAAAAGCTATGATATTATTGCTGTCATAAAATTTAAAAAGGTTTTTTATGTAGCCCTAAATTTTCCCTGCAAGCAAGATTCTACTGAAGATTATCCAAAAACAACTGGAACAGCACATCAGCAGAGAATTGCCAGAGGTCCAGGCTGGGTTTACAAGGGGTCAGGGTACTAGGGATATTGTAGCTGATGTTAGATGGATCTTAGCTGAAAGCAGAGAATACCAGAAGATTGTCTATCTGTGTTTCATTGATTATGCAAAGGCGTTTGACTGTGTGGATCATAACGAACTGTGGCTGACTCTGAGAAGAATGGGAATGCCAGAACATTTAATCGTGCTAATGCGAAACCTATACTTGGACCAGGAGGCAGTCATCAGAACAGAGCAGGGTAACACTGCATGGTTCAAAATTGGGAAGGGTGTACACCAGGGATGCGTCCTGTCTCCACACCTTTTCAACCTGTATGCAGAGTAGATTATCTGAGAGGCTGGGCTCTATGAGGAGAAGTGTGGCGTCAGGATTAGTGGAAGATCTAGTAACAATCAGTGTTATGCAGTTGACACAACCCTGCTTGCTGAAACTGAGGAGGACCTCATGCACTTGCTGCAGAGGGTCAAGAACTGCAGCCTTCAGTATGGACTGAGGCTCAATGTCAAGAAGACAAAGATTCTCACCACTGGACCAATTGGTTGCATCAGGATGGATGGCAAAGAGATTGAGATTGTTCACAGCTTCAGTTTGCTCGGCCCCACTATCAATACTCTTGGCACCAGCAGCCAGGAAATTTAAAAACGTACTGCGATGGGAAAGTCTGCTGTTAGGGACCTCTCTAAAGTACTCAAGAGCAACGGTGTCTCTCTGGAGACTAAGGTGCGTCTGATACAGGCCATGATCTTTGCAATCACTTGTTATGCATCAGAGAGTTGGATAATGACTAGGGAGGATAGAAGTAGAATTGATGCCTTTGAGCTGTGGTGCTGAAGAAGAGTATTGAATGTAACATGAACTGCCAAGAAAACAAACAGATTCAGCCTGGAGAGGGTTAAACCAGGCTACTCCTTGGAGGCAAGGATTCTGGGGCTTCGTCTGACATACTTTGGACATGTTGTAAGGATGGACAGGTCCTTGGAGAGTGACATCCTGCTTGGGAGGGTGGAGGGACAGTGCAGGAGGGGAAGACCCTCTATGAGGTGGACTGATTCAGAGACTGGGGTAATTGGGATGGGTGTGTCAGAGGCAATGCGATTGGCACAGGATAGAGCGGGGTTTAGGGCTGTTGTACATAGGGTCGCTATGAGTCGCAAATGACTCGACAGCACACAACAACAACAACAACAAATTTTCCCTTGATACATTTAATTTTTATTGTGAATTTAACAAAAGTTTATAGAAAAGTTGGATTTTCAGTCATTCATTGTTTCATTCATTCATATCCCTTCCTATCCTCAAGTTCACTTTTTTTGGTATTCACTCATTGATATTTACATGGGAGAAGGCTGTCCATCTTTTTTGCCCATGGAGTAGCTGGTGGATCAGAACCACATGCCTTTGGAATTAAAGCAGAGCTTATTAAAAGTAGGCTACCAGAAGAAGATGATCCTTGATATTTTTAAAGACAACTATATTCTCAAACACATGTTTAAATTAGTACAACACTGAACCGCCTCAAACCACATGTCTTCAGGACTGCCGCACAGCTTCTTGCCACTAGGCCACCAGAGTGAGTACAACATTACTTCTTAAATAAATATTCATTTACAACATATACAGGAAAAAAACCAAAACTTAAGAAAAGAAAAAAGATATGGTGCAGTTCTATAAAAATAAACTAAGGGTGGACAGCTTTCATAATTTTCAACTTCTGTTCAGAATAAATGATTAATACTGACAGTTAATGCCTGGATGTTAATATTACACTCCATTCCTCAAGGTTGTTTGTTCGTTTTCAAGTTTTTAAAAAGATCTTTTTGAAACTTAAAAGCACAAATAACAAAAAGAATCATTCAGGACACTATCCCATCCTTTCCTCACATAGAACCAGAAAGGCATAAGCACCTATTTTGGGTGTTTCTGTCACACTGTGCTTAGTGAGTTTCAGTGATGAACTTGATGGTTGTATACAAAACAAATATAAAAACAGGATTTCCTTTCTCTTCTTAGAACTCCAGCAATTAAAGCTATAAATTAAACTTCAGAGGGAGTTTATAAATTTGATAAATGCACAAACTGTTTTAGCAGTGTCAGTGCAGGGCTTTGAAACTGACCTCAATTCTTACACTGACAATGAAGGATGACTCTATCCACTTAAAATTCCATGTTCTGTGATCAGCTGCTGAACCTCTCACACAAATTAGTTCAGGAGGACCTTCATGGTATTACAAAATGAAAACAGCTGGTGGATGAAGGAGGCAGGTCCTATCATCTGCAATCTCGCCAAAATCAATAAACTGTAGGAGTCATTGGCAACATGTTTTTTGCCTTCATTGGTTAATTTTACACTAAAGTTTTCAACTCAAATTTGGCACTAACTGCAGTATATGAAATTTACTGCTGTTAAAATTTCATGTTAGCACATTTCAGCTGAGTTCACACTCTGGCCTATGTGATCACATCTTTAAACAGTGATAATTTCAGTATCTTCTGCTCTGAGTATTAAATTAGTATATGTTAAGCTTTTAGAATACTACTTGGAACACATTAACACTCACTTCTTAAGTCTCTATTTGGCATTAAATATGTCTTCTTATGGGAACAAGTAGTTGCAGTTGATTCTTTCCTAGTCAAAGATTATTCCTGGATTTTAAAATTAAAGTTAGGTCTCTGTTCAACACTTTTGTTGTTGTTGCATTCAGTCTAGTCAGAACCAACCTACAGCTGACCCTCTGGCAGGTTTTCAGAGACAGGTGATCTCACAGGAGGAGATTGCCCATCCTTCTCCCACAGAGCAGATGGTGAATTTAAACTGTGTGCCTTAGGAACTCCAGAACAACTTGCCACTTGGCCACCAGTTTAGCACTAGGTAGTATAACATTTTCTTTTTCTCCTAATAAAGAACAGTTATCCTGCACAGTTTCATCTTCACAACCATTCTGTTCTAAACTCAAAAGATCACTGCAACAACTCAACTTCAATCCTTAAAAAGACACATATCAAAACTGGTAAACTTTCACCTTAATTCTTAAAAACCTCAATAATCAGTAAATTAAGCCATTCTGAAGCATAAAGGAGAAAAATTACATAACAAAATGGACACTTAATGTTTAAGCTAAAAAAAATATCCCAGGGAAAAATATTTTACATAGGATTATTAACCTAAAGATATTTCCAGGTTCTAAAGATAAAATCTGTCACATGAAAATTATGAAAGTCTCAAAGGTGCTATAAAACAAAGAAATTATCTGTTACTGTACACACAACCTGATATCCTACATAATGAAAAGCTTTATTAACAAAGATCCTAGACTTTAATTAAATACCTAATGGAAAACACATATGCCAACATAATACCCATAGCCAGGAAAGATTACAAAAGAATTAGAGAGTAAAATCACTGAGAGTCAGAAATTATAAGGTGGAAACTAGTCAGAAGGAAAACTCCATATTTTCCACTAAAAGAGTAAGAGAAAAGTGGTAAAACTCCATCATGTCGAAGCAGAAACTTCATGAGACCCAGAAAAACAAGGTGGTTCTACAGAGTCCTGGTCCTCAGAGGCTCACTTTTAAGTTGCACATAGACAAAATAGTCTCTTTTTAATGTAGAAAAGTTGCCAATCTTCAAAAATGGATATACTAACGACTCATATGTGACCTTTACAGTTTATGTAGGAATAGAGAGATAGGTAATTAAAATAAATTGTGCAAACATATATTACATCAATCTGCACAAATTATAAATTCAATGATGCATTAGTACTGTATTCTGTGCAATCAAAACATTATCAGTTACTCTCACTGCTACTAATGCTCATGCTCATAAGTGAAATGTGTTGTAAAATCAGGCAGAATGGGCTGGATAGAGACTATCACGGACTTGTAGAATGAATAAGCATTCCTTAATTAGCCCATCAGGTTAAGTGCAAGCATTAATGGGCCTTTCCTAAAGTCTAGCTTGACATCTTTCTCCAAACATGGCCAAGAAGAAAGTTCCATTAGCAATATTAATACAAGCTTAGTTGATCATTTTCATTCAATTAACTTCTTTCAATTAAATAGATAGCTTGACAAAAGCAGTGATAAAAGACCTAAAGGGACAGCTGATGACTCGAACTGAACATTAGTGTGCGAGAGGTCGCTGGTATTAAACGGACTGTAAATCTAGCATTCAATTTGGAAAATGCATTTCTTCTGCTCTAACCCCTTTAATGAGCAATTTTAGCTGACTAGATGTGTTTGCTGCAGAAATTTCATGGGAAGTCAAGCACCCTCTTTCTTTTCTTTTTTTTCTAGCCCAGTAGTTACATTCTCAGTGGTGATGGTTTCCTGCCAATATTCCAGCCCCTGCAACTCGTAAGATCTCTTCTTGCCATAGTGAAAAAAGAATGTATTTTGAAATAACTTATGTTGAACTTGCATTAATGACTTTATAAATTTTTATAAATTTAAAAAGTATTAAAAAATATAAAACTACTGAGATATTTTAGTGAAAAATAAAAAGAAATTGCAAAGTATCCTCCAATTTTTTTCACTTACACTTTACCTTACCACAAAAAACCAGATACACACAATATTAATGTAAGTTTATAATGAAGCATATATAAAATAAAAATAAGTTTTCCAAAGTAAATATTTTGCCTTTATCACTTGTATTTCTTTACTTCTAAGAATCAAGTCAAAACAAATTTGAACTCTGAAAACAAAATACACACACACACATATACATAAATACTTTATACCTTAAACAACTGAATCCATCGTTTTTGTTCCAACTGTATACACTGCTGCATTTCAGAATTTGTAGTAACTCCAATACTTTGAAATGCTATAGCATATTCTTCTCGAACTTCTGGTTTAGTTTCTGGATAAGCCAGCTTGATGATTCCTAAGCATGCATCTCGAAGGCATCGAGATAACATTATTAGCTCTTCTAAAGTAAAAGGCATCATTGATGATTGTCTTTGACCTACAACTGGAAAAAAAAAACATAATATAATTTTCTATCACTTCCCCTCCCCCCCCATTTCTCAATATACTCTCAAGTGTTGCGTTTTCTAGTATTTAAAACTGACAGGCCACAGAACAAAGAGTAACTTTATTTTTTTCAAACCTCTTACCTTCAATGGGATCACCGAAGAATTCATTATCATGTATGGAAATTAATGAATGACTAAACAAAGAGCTAAAAAGGTAAAAGATTGGGATAATTCGACTAGAATCTTCAAATGACATAGGAGAACCCCTTGATATCACCTGAAGCAATGGCACCATAGACCTGGAGTTGGGGGGAGAGAAAAAGTGAATATAATATTAGTTTTACTTTGGGAATGAATTAAGACATGACAATAGACAATCAAGGAAGATAATATTTATTTATATAGACAAAATAATGTCACTACTAAGGATACAGGCCAACAGAAAGGACAAATTAATGAAAATACTACACCAACCCACATAAATTTATTGAAGAGCCTGTTACTTTATGCCATTTGGATCATTTTAGTTACTGAGTGAATCAGTGGCCCTGAGGCTGAGATCCTAAGAAGAATATTATATAAATAATGCCACTTATTAAAGACACGCACTTTACTTTTATGTCAAAACAGTCTCTTTATCCTTCTATTTCAAATTCTCCCTCTACTTAATGTAACAACAGCAAGGCATTCTGGTCTCATAATCAGCTAACCATATTCTGGAAGATACAAGACAGTTCTAATATTGAACCCAAATCAGCAGTTTCCGGAATAAAGTTTTTATTTCTCTCCCTCGGGCCTTATTTCTCTAGGTCAGTGGAGTTACTAGCTGCAATTACTCCTACTGACTACTAAACAGCCAGGTTCCCGTCAGAAAACACACTGGAGTCTTGCCTCTAAAGGCAGGCAGGTGCTTACATTCTGGCTCCAGTGTCTTATTCAAATTTGCTACTGAAAGTTCAGTTTTAAGCTTTTTTCAGACTAGAAAGCAACAGGTCTTCCACAACAAGCCAAACCAATCCTAGGTTAATAGATATTATGTAGCAAGATATTTCCTTCCAACTTCCACAATATGTCAATACTTTGAATATCTGTCTCTGAAAGCTGTACACACATATAAATATGTTGTGCTGTTGTTGTTATGGACTGTCAAGTCAGAACCAACTTACAGTAGACTCTCCAGCAGGTTTTTAGAAGCAGTAAAACACATGACAGGAGACTGCCCATCTTTCTTCCATGGAGCAGCTGGTGGTCTCGAAACTTGTGCCTTTGTGTTGGCATCTCAATTCCTTACCTCTAGGCCTATGTGTGTGTTTGTGTGCACACACATGTATATATATTTTAAAGCAATAAACAGCATGTATGAGATGAGATGCGGTCAGGAGACACACATTACCAACCAACTGGCTAACACTCCCATAGTAGATTAAATAAGAGGTAAGGCCAGACAAAAGCCCCTTCCAAGTACAGTATGCTGGGGCTTGGATGAACTACACAAAGAACTCTAAGATCTCCTTGGTGGGCTTTGCCATAAAAGACACTTTGCAAATAGGGAACTCAGTCAGATTTTTAGCCCTTATTGATCAAATATCTCACATTCATATTTTGAGCCACAGTGCTTACATAGTACTGTGCTGAATGAATTAGTGCATGAAAGCCGTGCACTCAAAATAAAAACATTGTAAGGAATATACAAAAAGGGACAAAATACAACAGTCCTACCTCATTTTCAAAGCCAGGATGACAGAAAATGGCTGTTTCTATGGGAGCTAAATGAGGCATGGGGCTGCCTTAACTGTATAATTGCTTCGTCTAAACTACCAAGTTCTGTGAGAATAGGAACTCTCTTCCATTTTCTGAGTTACTCCCCACCATCACTATGTTGGCTATCCACATAGTAGCATTCAGTAAAAAAATTTGCTGACACACAGAAGTTCAATGTCATATATGTTTTATTGAAATTATTAAAAGTCATAGTCTGCACCTTTTGGTTTCCTTGCCATTAAATGCAGAACTACAAAAAAAATAACAGATAATACTGATGAACACATACTATTTAAGGGAATATTTTTATTATATGGAACAGGTAGCGCTTAATGTGAAGTGTTTCCCAAATTTAAAAAAAGTATAAACCAAGGTGGAGGGAGGGGTAGGTAAAAGAAATGAGAAAGAACTGGTGGGGATCTGGAAAGACAGGGTAATGATGGGCATAATTCAATGATTAATTTTATAAAGCATAATGAATGTGAATGATTGTATGAAACACAATGTGAACGAAGTACAGTGTGAAACACAGTGTATACTAAATTTGTAAGACTATTAATATAAAATTTTAAAAATAATAAACCAGTTTCCAGTTTTTATCCTGCAGATAATCTCTGTACTTGAAAGTCATCATCATCATTATCTGCTATACAAATAGACTGGTATGCATAAAAAAGCCTTACAAAAGATCCTGGCAATTAACAACATTAAATTATTTGTTCTTTTAAAACCACTACCAAAAAAGCAAAAGGAATAAATCACACTCACTTTAATGCCTTAGTGACAAAAAAATTTAACTAGCAAGAAAAGTAAAAATATTCATCTATAGTCAGGTACAGTCAGAGTCTAAACTGAAACACCCCCTTATATAAAGACAATAAAATACAATGTTAGCCTAGGAATCAAAAGGGCTAAATGAAGAAAGTGATGACTTATGGACAAAATATGTAAGCTTATTTTTGTCCGAGTAAAAATTGGCTTTTATGCATCTCTGTTTTTAACAAAAAGGAAACTGGCTGATGTACTAAAAAAAGTTATTATTTGGAGATAATTGAATTTGTAGTTCTGCTTGATGAGAGCAAGGAACAATGTTTCTTAGTTATTGTCTATAAACCATCTCTATCAAAAGCACCTGACTGCTTATTAAGTAAACAGATTTCTAGGCTTCTAGCCATCACCTACTCAATAAAAATCTCTGGAGTAGAAGAAGGGAATAAGCATTTTAACATGTTCCCTGATAATCTTACACACATTAAAGCTTAACAGTACTTGCTCAAGTTTTGCTGATAAATTATTCTCAAAGTTTATCATTTATGACCTCTGGTGGCCTAGTGGTAAGGAGGAGAGCTACAATCACAAAGGTCCATGGTTCGAATCCACCAATATGGGCAATCTCCTCCCATGATACCTACTGCCTCTGAAAACTCGCAGCAGGGGTCATCTATGGAAGGGTGTTTTCCCAACTCCACAGCACACAACAACAAGCATTTCCAGAAAAATAGGGCATTTTATATTTCATTCTCAAATAAGTACATACGTGTTGGTGTGTGCGTAAGTACACACTCTCCCATATACACTCACACAATTTTTTAGTATCCTCGAACCAGTTTTGATGCATAGCAACTCTATGTATGACAGAACAAAAAAAATGTCCAATTCTGGGCATGTTCACAATTGCTGCTGTGTGTGAGCCTATTGTTGCAATTACTATGTCAACTCATAAGGTCTTCCATTTTCACACTAATCCTCTTTTACCACCATGATGTCTTTCTCCTGGGCTGGGCCCCTCCGGATAACACGCACTAAGATTATCTGAGTAAGTCTCACTATCCCTGCTTTTAAAAAGCATTCTGGCTACACTTAACCTAAGAAAGACTTATTTGTTCTTTTGGATCCCACAGTATATTCCATATTCTTTGCCAATACCATAATTTAAAACACTTGTTTTCCTTTGATCTTCCTTATTTAATGTCCAATATTCCCATGCATATGAAATGAAAGACTTCAAGATATTAAACAATTAAAGAGAAACTCAAGTTTTCAAATTGCTTTTTAAAAAATTAGTTTTAAAAATTATATAACCATATCAATGTATAAGATATTAACAATTTAATTAATAATCTCATTTTTCTTTCACACACCATGACTCCATTTCCTCACTAAGAGTCCAATGCCATAAACAAATAAGCAATTATCAGGCAGAACTATGACAGTATCTCTGTTGCTAAGCTGGGACACTTAAAAGCAAATGATAATTTCCTGTCCTAATGATTCCCAATCTCCTTTTGCCCTAAACAAACCTATCATTCATGGAAGCCAAGGCCGGCATAGTCACAAGTGGCTCAAATGCAGAAACAAAACAACCACCTAAAATCTTACATTTTATTTTTTTAATGATTTACCCATTAAAATCTTACCTTTTAATTTGAAAAGAATTTTTCTAAACATGAAATGATTCTTGGTTTCCTATCTCTACTTGTACCACTCACTTGCTGACATCAGATAAATACCTAAACTTTTATGAGCTTCATTGGTTTCGGGGACAGCAGTAACTATTCCCTTCTTAAAACTCAAACAATTAGACAGGAAAGAAAGGAAACCTCTATGAAAGTAACTCAGTGTGATGCTTAAAAAACTGGCGTTCCTTTTGTAAGGAAGAATTCACACAGGAGTCAAATGTGACTCACAGAAAGCAAAAAGGAAATCTTGTGATAAACAGGTACAAAGAAGCAAAAAGTGCCTTTTCATTTTAAAAGCTTATACAACTTCATTAACTTAGAAGCATGTGACGGGGAGCTCTGGTGGCCTTGTGGCAAGAAGCTGTGCTGCAATCCCAAAGGTGCGAGGTTCAAAGCCACCAGATGCTCTGCTGGAGAAGGAGGTAGAATCTCCTCTTGTGCCAGTTAGATCCGATTCGACGGTACGCACACAAAAAAAAAATAATTAAATTTTTTTTAAAAAAAGTATGTGATGATTTTTTTTCTACTGAAAAGCTCAGACTCTATAAATCTTAACACTAGATTTTTCAGTTCCATTAACATGTTACAAAGAGATTTTTCAAATGAGTGTATATATCAATTTTTTTCCTCCCTCAACTAATAAATGAATCAATAAATTTCTTCCCAACTTTTGTAACTAGAAACAAAAACAAACTGCTTTCCAAACTTCTGCTCCTCAGCCCAAGACACACCTTTATTTACTTCATGGAATAGCATAGTTCATAGTAGTCAACAGTGGTGACCGCTTATGTGCTTTACAGATAGCACCATACAGGTTTCATTTTGGAAGTACAGTCTTCAATTAATTACATAACTAATAACAATTAGTTTAGGATTCTGACAGAGGAGAGCATTAACAACATTATAGTGGGCTGAGTCAGTTTACCATGAAAGATTTTTTTAACATGAAATTCACTTATTTCATATTTAATTAAAATGTCCAGGTTAAAAATTATCATCTTTATATCAGGAAAATAGTTACATATAAAAAATAAATTATGGCAACAAAAGTAGTTAACTTCTACATCATTATATTGGCTTTAATGCTTGCAACAATGTTAAATGTGCTTCAAATCTGTATTTTCACTACCTAAAAAAAAAAATAAAATTAAATTCATAAGGAAAAAAGTTCAAATGTATAGTTTTTTAGATACATGTACAATTAGGCTTTTTATTCTGCAAAACTGAGATAATCTAGAAATTTTCTTCTAATATGACACAAGTTAAGTATGAGTATGACCTAAAAGCACCTTTTCACCAGCTTTCACTTTTGCTGCATTTAAGCTCCATGTCTAAGTCTCTACAATACACACCCCGTGATCATCCGCGTTGTCATAGATGATATCAGGAACCACAGATGTCTCAGGAATCTGGCATTAAAGGCTAGGCTATAGAGAAGCCTACAAAAAAGAATGGAGGGAATATGTCAGAAGCAAGCAAATACTCATTCAGTAGAATTCTTTTTTAAAAGTATCACATACAATTAGAATGTCTTCATATTAACACCACAAATAATAGAATGCTTCCTACAAACAACTGCTGGCTAAACTATCTTAATTCTTATACCTTCAAGGCATTAGCACTAACTAAGCACTCCACTGCTAATGGAAAAGTTACTGGTTCAAGTCCACTCAGTAGCTCTTTGGGGGGAATTCCTGACAGTCTGCTTCTAAAATGATCACAGATGAAATTTCTATGGGTTTGTTCTACTCTTGTCATATGGAGATGTTATGGGTTAGAATCCCTCTGATGATATCTAACAACAATCTCACCTACCTACAAACCATGAAAAAAGATAAGCTAGATCCTGGTAATAAATCAATCCAGTCATTTTGTATATGTATATATATATGAACAAAATTAGGGGTATCCATAGATATTCTAACAGATATTCCTCTGGAGTGCACTTAATAAACAGTCTTCTATGGAAAAAACACATTTTAAAATGTGCAGAAACTG
Source organism: Elephantulus edwardii (assembly GCF_000299155.1). NCBI lineage: Eukaryota > Metazoa > Chordata > Mammalia > Macroscelidea > Macroscelididae > Elephantulus > Elephantulus edwardii. Next base: position 10,045,758 of record NW_006399810.1, on the reverse strand, counting down.
AAGTTCAACATCAAGAAGACAAAGATTCTCACCACTGGGACAATTGGCAACACCATGACAGATAGAAAAGAGATTGTGGTTGTTAACAATTTCAGCTTGATAGACTCCACAATCAACACTCTTGGCACCAGCAGCCAAGAAATCAAAAGACGAACTGGAGTAGGAAAGTCTGTTGTCAGGGATCTCTCCAGAGTGCTGAAGTGCAAAGATGTCAGTCTAGAGACTACAGAGCACCTCAATCAAGCCACAGTCTTTGCAAATTACTTGCTCTGCATCAGAGAGCTGGAAAATGACTAAGGATGATAGAAGAGGAGTCAGTGCCTTTTAATTGTGGTGTTGGAAAAGAGTGTTTAACACACCAGGAGAACAAATAAGTCTGGGTTGGAGAGGGTGAAACCAAGCTGCTTACTGGAGGAAAGGATTTTTTTTAAGCTGTTGCAAAAAGCTTTATTGTTTCATTTGGTCCAAGGCTTGGGGAAGGGCTTCTGGGTGGATAAGATTCTACATCAGGGTGGGATAGAGAAGACTGCTGCTGATGGCAGGGGGACACAGAGGTTTCCCCCTGCAGGTCCCAGCAGGCCCCTAGTTGTGCTTGAGGGTGAGAGCTCAAAGAGATACTCGCCCAGCCAGCCTGGGGGCCGCCCAGTCTTCTAATGTTGGTCAGATGGTCACCCATCTTTTTCAGCAGTTTCACTTCCTCATCCAAGAAGTGGTTCTCCAGAAAGTCACAGAGATGGGGGCCAGTGTGGGCGGAACCCATGGAGTACAGATCCAGAAGGGCCTGGTTTAGGTTCTTCTCCAAGGCCAGCACTGCTTGCATGGTGTCCAGGGTTTTACCCCACTCATCCTGGGATGGCTTCTGGATATCTGGGAAGAGGACTCGCCCACCACGCTAGTTTTGCAGCTTCAAGAGCCACTCAGAAAAAAAAAAAAGAGCCACTCAGCACCCTCATGCTTCTCCTTCACCAACTCGCGGAAGAAGTGTCCCATGCCTTCCAAGGCCACATCACTGCGGTCAAAATAAAAACCCAGAGAGAGGTGTAAGAGGCCTGCAGGTGGAGGTTGACCAGATGGTTGACACCAGCTTCTGCTTCAGCAGAATAATTTTGATGGATCTGAGAGCTCATAGTTGGTCGAGGTTTTAGGGCTAACAAAAAAATGTGTTAGCTGGTCCCGAAAATAGGAGATGGTTGAGATGGTCCCGAGGTTACTCCTGGAGGTGAAGTTTGAGGGTAGTCGGAGGCTGGAAGGGGGTAAGTCGCCGGCTCTGTTCCATCCAAACACTGTTGAAGCAAGAGACAGATCCACGGGACCGCTGGGGAACTGGAGGTAAGGATTTTGAAGCTCTGTCTCACTTCGGGCATGTGGCCAGGAGGGATCAGTCCTTGGAGAAGGACATCATGCTTGGAGGGGTGGAGGGAACAACACAGGAGAGGAAGACCCTGGATGAGATGGATTGACACAGTAACTGGAGTAAGAGAGACAGATGTGTCTGAGAAAGTGAGAATGGCTCAGTATAGGAGAGTTCAGATCTATTGTGCACAGGGTTGCTATGAGTCGTAGATGATTCCACGGCACATATCAACAACAATAATAATGGCCATATAAACCTAAATGAACCTGATCTCGAAAGTTAAGCAGGATTGGGCTTGGTCAGTATTTGGATGGGATAATAAGAATGATGAGAGGTTACCACACACAGGTCAACTGAGACAGAAAAGATTTTAGTCCAAGTACAGAAAGCATCTTTTCAATAACAGAACAGCATAAGAAGCTGTCCTGTGATCCTAGGTAAGCAAAAGAGAAATGAATATAGTAAAATACATGGTAACACTCCACATTTCAGTACTTCACATTTTTAAACTTCATGTCCACAAATTTATCAATAGAGCAGCAATATATTATCCATTCAGTGTTCTGACAGGGTTAAAGCTTTCCCCCCCAATATAACTATTTAAATATTCTACTCTTTAACTTTAATTCTGTACATACTAAGATTGATGTTAGTGTTTTGTTGGGTTTTTGTTTTTTTACAATAACATACTCACTCACTCAATCACTCATTACATATTTCAGGTTGTTAATGAAACATTTTTTCAATCCTGAAGTCATGTTCTTCTTAGATTGTGTGTGAATATATAACCTGCATTCAAACCCACTGCCATCAAGTTTGAACCAACTCACAACTCTATTAAGTTTCTGAAACTGTATTTCTCAAAGGACGAGACTGCCCACCTTTCTTCAGAGAAACAGCTGGTGGATTTTCATGCTAGCAGTGCAACTCCTTACGGACCAGGTCACCAGAGTTCTCTTCTCTTAGAACATAACCAATTAAGATTTAGATACTTTTTAATATTGTGAATGCTTTCATCAGAAAAAAAGAATTTTAAATCCAAACAGTTATCTAGACTTCCCTGTCAATTAATATTGCAAATTATGTCTCTTAAAAATTCATCAATTTATTTATTACTTCAATATATTCTCAAATACATTCTCAATTCACAATTCAAACCAGTATTTTTTATGTATATAGTCAAGAGCGTTTTCTTTTCCAATTCCTTTCTCTAATACAAATAAATAACCACTTATGTCTTACGACCAGTGCAAGTTTCTTTATGCAAATACAAATTTGTACTCTCATTTTTTCTCTTTCTTACATAAAAGATATTACATATTTTATTCTTTATCTTTCTTTATTCACATAAATGTTTATCTTAGAAGTCTTTCCATTTTAGTGTAAAAAGAACACCCTCTTCCCTTCTACCTCCTGACATTAGTTCTCAACAGAAACTTAAACTACAAATCTCAAATAAGAAGTACTAGTGTTAGTCATTGAGGATTTGAAATTGAACTGACTGCCTAGTTATTCACTAATTATTATTTTAAATAGATGCATTTTTTAAAGTTAAAACTGAAAGCATTTAAAAATCAACAACTAAAGTAAGTCTATTTGCTTTTTCATGAGCTAAGAAAAACACGGCAAATACTTAAAACCCAATAGGCTTAAACCATAAATAAAACTCGTAGAGGATTTTCTTAGAGGAAATAGGTGCTGTACACATAAAATTAAGGCTACTTATAAAGCTTCTTTACTCATTAAGCACCTTTTGGAAGCTGTTCACTAGTAAACCCTAGACAAGAGCAGTGATGCATTTAAATCCCGTAATTACTACACAAAGCAATGGATTTTTTTTTTTGCTACAATAAAAGCAAGTGTCCTAGTTCAGCTGCTATAAGCCTCAGATCTCACATCCTGCCCTAATGCAATTAGTCTACAAAGAGCTAATTACCTAATCGAGGGATTAGTTTCACTGACATCTTACTTCCTCCAATAGCAATAAACACCAGTGAGCTAAGATAGCAGTTAATTAGTTTGTTGCATTATTGTTTACAAGGTAGTTTCAACTGATTGCTCTTTCTTAACATGCATTTCATTTCAAAGAAGTCTTTCCTAACCAAAGAAAAGAGTTCTTTTAATGTTAAGGGCTAAATTTAAATTCTTCACAGGTAACACAAACTGACTGTTAAACCAATGTGACCTAATTATTGACAAAGATTTTTTGACAAAGATTATTGACAGCAATTTCAGTTTCTCTGTGTAACAACAGTTACTCAATGAACTACTAAATATTGTTGCACTATGCCATATCAATGTTTTCTATTAATGTTCAAGAAAATCCTAAATTATTAATCAAAATAGAAAAACGGATAAAAACCTCTATAATCAAGAGATTACTCATATTTTAAAATGCATGTTTTGTTCCATCCAGTTTATGTGAAGATTTTAAATTAAGAAAATAAAAAAATCAAAATTCAAGAGTTTCTGCTTTCAGGGAGCACTGGTGGCCTGGTGGCAAGAAGCTGCACTGCAATCCCAGAGGTAAGTGTTTTGAATCTACCAGATGCTGTGCTGGAGAAGGAGGGACAATCTCTTCCTGTACCAGTCATATGTGATTTGATGGTATACACACAAAAAATAAAAAATTAAAAAATTTTTTTAAAAAAAGGGTTTCTGCTTTCATTTGCAAGATACTATAGACATATGTTACATATAACAGAATCCTTCAGAGCAACTTCACAAGCCAAGGAAAGGACGAAATTGGTATTGTTGTTGCTGCTGTTATGTGCCGTCGAGTCGCTTGCAACTCATAGCGACCCTATGTACAACAGCCCTAAACTCTGCTCTGTACTGTGCCAATTGCACTGTCTCTGACATTCCCATCCCTATTACCCCAGTCACTGAATTAATCCATCTCACAGAGGGTCTTCCCCTCCTAGGCTGTCCCTCCACCCTACCAAGCATGATGTCCCTCTCCAAGGGCCTTTCCCTCCTTACAACATGTCCAAAGTATGTTAGACAGAGCCTCAGAATCCTTGCCTCCAGGGAGTCACCCGGTTTAATCTTTCCCAGGATGAATCTGTTTGTTTTCTTGGCAGTCCATGGTACCCTCAATACTGTTCTCCAGCACCACAGCTCAAAGGCATCAATTCTCCTGCTATCCTCCTTAGTCACTGTCCAACTCTCTGATGCATAACAAGTGATAGCAAAGACCATGGCCTGTATCAGACGCACCTTAGTCTCCAGAGAGATACCATACACGATTTAAAAAAGAAAATCAAATAAATAAAAACCAGATATTTGATTTAGTGTTTCGACCCTGGGATATATCTTTATTATAGTGGCCTAGTGGCAAGGAGCTGCAACTACAATCCCAGAGGCACACGGTTTGAATCCACCAGACGCTCTGCCGGGGAAGGAGGTACAATCTCCTCCTGTACCAGTCAGATCTGATTTGACGGTACACACACACACATACAAATAATAAAATTTAAAAAAAAACAACACAATGCATGCTGGACATTTTTCAAGTATCACTGACATCACAACAACAACTAACAAATAATAGCAAATAAAAGGAACACATACAGATTAAGGACCAAAACAAATCACAGGGAAGAAAGTATATTTTCTTTAACACTTAGCCAATTCATTGGATATTAATATTAAAATACACTTGCCTGACTTTCGGTACCATCATTCGATGTTGTACCATCAGTATATGGCAGATGGATGCCATCCTTGTAAAGACTTCTTCACTAGCTGAATCCCTCCATACCATATTTAATAGTGTATTTGTCTGCTGTTTTGTATCCAACTTTTTTAGACATTCCTCTGTTATATACGGTAATGACAATCGACCATCCTCCTAAGAAAAAATGTCACTATCAGTTACAGTAATGACATTCTATTAGCATTTGCCTTTACATTACAAACATATAAATAATGTTAACTTAAAAAAAAACACACAACAAAAACGCACGGTAGGCATTAAAATATCACTAATTGTACAATAAAATCAGTTCTCTATTAATGAATTGATTCAAGTAACTGGAATTCTCTAGAGATCTATGAGCACTATCTGAATTAGGCAGCAATGCCGCTCATCATGATTAACATAAAAACTGTGACTACTCAATTTGTGTCTGCTCATAGGATATTTCCAGCATTTACATTCCATGAAAAAAAAATTATCTCATACTTTGGAAATAATTTTTTTTCATTATTTGAAAGATCAATTTAAAGTAAAATACAGTACTTTATAATATTTTTATATTATCTCTATCTCTGTAATGTAGAGAAGGCTATGAATACTTCAAATCATCATTTTTGTTATGTACAGCTGAGTCAGAACCACATCATAGGTGACCCTCCTTTGGGTTTTCAGAGGTTTCAAATCACTGTTTGTTCTTAGGACCCGCTGTGTATGACTCTTAGTGACCATGAACAAAGAGCTGAACCCTATGCTATCCTTATCATTTCTAACACACTTGAGTCCACTGTCACAGTATCAATCCATCTCCCTGAAGGTAGTCTTCTTTTCCATTGAATCTACACTTTCTCAAGCATGACATCTTTTCCAAGGAAGAGCCACTGCAAACAACATGCTCAAAGTATGTGAGATGAAGTTTCACCATGTATGCCTCCAAGGAGCACTCTAGTTGCACATTCTCCAACATATATTTGTTTGTTCTTCTGGCAGTTCATGGGATATTCAGTATTCTCCTCTAACACAACTTAAATGTATCAATTCTTCTTCTGCCATTCTTATTGTCCAGCACTCAGATGCAAAGCAGGCGACTGGAAAAACCGTGACCTGAATCAGACATACTTCATTCTTTTAAATTGTCATAAATGCTTTTCAGGAATTTGGAGAATACGGACATCAGACTTTGCCATGTATATCTCCTGAGTACTGGTACCAAGGGTGTTGATGGTGGATCCAAGTAAGATGAAATAAAAATCTTTGACAATTTCAAACTTTTCTCCATCTATCATGTGTTGTCTTTTGGTCTCTTAGCCTGAAAGCCTATAGAGGAGGAGCCAGTGTCAATGGGTCATTTCCCACCTATCACTCAAATTGTTGTTGTCATTATATACCACAGAGTTGGAACCAGCTCATAGCTGGGGTGTAAGTAGGTTTTCAGAAGCAGTAAATCACACCTGAAGAGACTGTTCATCTTTCTCTTGTGGAACAGTTGTTGGATTTGAGCCACATGCCTTCAGCTTGGCATTACATTCCTTAGCACGAGGCCATCAGAGCTTCCTGCTCAAATTATTGTGTTATTGTTATGTGCCATCGAATAGCTTGCGACTCATAGCGACCCTATGTATAAGAACCCTAAATGCCATTCTATCCTGTGCCAACCTCGCCGTCTCAGACACACTCATTCCCATCACTCCAATCACAGAATCAATCCATTTCATCCAAGCGTCTTCTTCTCCTGTGCCGTTCCTCCACACTCCTAAACATGATGTCCCTCTCCACGGACCAGTCCCTCCTTGCATCATGCCCAAAGTATGACAGATGAAGCTTCAGAATCCTTGACTCCATGGAGCATTCCAGCTTCACCCTCTCCAAGACAAACCTGTTTGTTCTCCTCGCAGTCCATGGTATATTCAACACTCTTCTCCAGCACCACAGCTCAAAGACATCAATTCTCTATTCATCCCTATCCACTGTCCAATTCTCTGATGCATAGCATGTAACTGTGAAGACTACAGCCTGGATCAGGGACACCTTATACTCCAGCCTGATGTCGTTGCTCTTCACTACTCTTGAGAGGCCCCTCATAGCTGACTTTCCCAATGCAATTCGTTTCCTGATTTCCTGACTGCTATTACCAAGAGCACTGACTGTGGAGTCAAGTAAACTAAAACTGTTAAGTATCTCAATCTCTTCACCATCCATACTGATGCTGCCAATAGGCCCAGTGGTGAGAATCTTTGTTTTCTTGATGTTGAGCTTCAATCCCTATTGAAGACTGCAGTCCTTGACCTTCTGCAGCAAGCACTTCAGGTCTTCCTCTGTTTCGGCAAGCAGGGCTGTGTCATCCACATAACATAGGTTGTTGACGATTCTCCACCAATCCTGATGCCACATTCCTCCTCATACAGCCCAGAGTCTCGGATGATCTATTCTGCATACAGATTAAATGGGTATGGAGACAGAATACATCCCTGATGGACCCCCTTCTTGATTTTGAACCATATAGTGTCTCCTTGCTCTGTTCTGACGACTGCCTCTTGGTCCAAGTATAGGTTTCACTTTAGCACAATCAAATGTTCTGGGATTCCCATTCTTCTCAGAGTCAGCCACAGCTTGTTGTGATCCACACAGTCAAAAGCCTTTGCATAGTCAATGAAGCACAGATAAGCCATTCTTCTAGTATTCTCTGCTTTCTGCCAAGATCCATCTAACATTAGCTATAATATCCCTGAGGCCTGAGTGTCAAAGGGAGTGAAGGTAAAGAGAGATTTGATTTGTACGTCTTGAATGTCTTACAGTTAGAATGCTTTCATGTATTATTCATATAAATACAAATGAGGACACACACAAAGTTTAAAAAAAAAAGCACAGGAGGAGATGAGCCTGTACACATGTAATCTTTCACTGACACAGAGGCACAGGGAAACTTACAGGAGTGTTCATCTGCTTATCTGATTCTTCATTCTCATCTTCAGAGTCACTGGCTGAATCCTGACAGCTTGCATTGGCAGATGAAACCGGTAACTGAGCAAGGAAGGTCTGGAGAACTCGTAAATATACTAGGAGTCCTTCCTCAGAGAGGGTTCCTTTGTAAAACAATCAAGCACAACATACTTTAATGGAAAGTGATATAAAACAAACCATCCAGCCTGGAAAACGTGGTATCACTTTTCTCAGCGAGACATATCTGACTAAAGTATAGTTTGTATATATTGATTTTAAGCAATATATACTTATATGTTTAACATATGTGGGAGGAAAAGTCCTTTCACTCCTAGAAGAGAGCTTCCACTTATATAAAAAAATCTCTACTCCATAAAGCCTTTTAAGACATGTATCTAAAATAGACTTTACCTATTATGTGTGGAAATTCTCACCAGGACACTGCCCAGACCCTAGTCTATGAGTAAATAGACTCTTTCAAGATATTTCCACAACTGGAAACATTACATCCTTCACCTTCATATTATTTTCTATTTAACTGCTAATATTATCTATAATTGAACTTTAATAAAAATATGTCTTGTATTTCATACCCAAATAATTTTCGCCAACAGTTAAAACAAAATAGAAAAGCCACGGTGCTCCACCATTTTTTTTGGAACATCTATTCTCTATTAACAATAGTGCATGGAGAAAGGATTCATAAGGGAAAACAGTCTGTACATCTGCTAGAGCTGGAATGATGAAATGAAAAATCTGATCCGTAAAAGGTGCTGCCAAAAACTCCTCTGTGAAGGCCGTAAATACTTGTTGCCTGAAAAAGAAAGATGGAATCTTTTTATAGGAGCAAAAGATATGATTCATAAAATTACTAATTAAACTTCTAAACAGATAATCTACTATTTCTAAATTAACCAGAGATGAGCATTCAATTAGATGAGCATAATAATCCCGGGTAGTGCAGTGTATTAAGTTTTGGGCTACTAATAAAAATGTCAGTGATTTGAATCCAACAATTGATTCACGAGGAAAAGATGAGCCGGCCAACTTCCTCTAAGATTCACAGCATGGAAACGCAATGGAGTATCACTAAAAGCTGGAATCAGCTTTTGACATTAGTTGGCTTAGAGCAACCTAGGACTACTTTGTTTCATCCTTATTAAGAACGTTCTATCATGTTTACATTTATTAGCTTTTATAGCTATTAGAAAGGAGGATTAAGTCGATAATCAATCACAAATTCTAATTAAGGTGTAGGTCAAAGAGAGAGGATGCACATTTGTCTCTAAAATGAGAGCCACTGATAATAATGTAAAAATTTTTCTTCAAATTCTATATTTAAAATACCCTATGTGCAAATTACTGTTAGATGCTCATCTTAGGAAATTACAAAATCAAAAAAATCTATTCCATTCTCACCTTGCGCCTTCCGGACAGGAGTTGTAAGTAAAGTGCAATGGTTTCAGAACATTCTGTAGCAAAGTTTTTGCTATAGGAACTCGAGATAAATCTGAATATTCAATACTTGATGGAAGTTTGCTATTAATTAGTAAGTAGAGACACCTATAATAGCCTAAAAGAAAAGAAAAATGCATACATAAAATTTGGTAACTTTCTTGTAATGAGGAAAAACATGTCCATTTTCAAATGTTTTATAAATTGCATATCAAGCCGCATAGCTTCTATCATCACAGCATCACAAACTGATAGATGAGTGGTGGAAAATGTCTTAGTTAAAGTTAGTTGTTAAATCAAGTTCAATCGCAATTATAAAAAAGCTGCAAGTTAGTCAAAGTATATAATAAAGTATACAAAACATAGAGATCTCTGGGGGCCAAGTGATAAGGAGCTGCACTGCCAAGCTGAAGGCATGTGGTTCAAATCTACCAGCTGTTCCACAGGAGAAAGATGGGCAATTTCTTCCCATGCACATTTAGTGCCTCTGAAAATCCATTGGAGGTTCAGATATGAGTTCTTTTCAACTTAATGATACAGACCAACAAAATACAAAATATAATTTAGCGAGTGCTAAAATTGTAGGCTAATATTGTTGTTGCTGTCGAATGATAGCGACTCTATCAACAAAAGATCTGATGCCTTTCTGTAACTACTGTTCTTTTTCCAATTTCATAGAGTTTCCACAGGCAAGTGGTTGCCACTTCTGCTTCTAAACATGTTTTAAACTGGGAGCTCCGTTAAACACTGTCCACCTTGGAAAACTGTTATGGCATTTGACACTTGAATGGCACAAGGTTCAGCATCACAACAATCTCAGATTACTTCAGCACAGAAAATCAACAGAAGACTTATACACAACTTAGAAAAATGTTCCTCCAAAATATAATGACACTAGTCTCACTTAGCAGTGGTTAAGCACCATCAAGTTGAATAAGACCCTATGAACAAAAGACCTGAACCCTGTTCTATAACATTATTTATCTATGTTCATAGAGTTTCCAGACGCAGCTGGTTTAGGAAGTAGATGCCATCCCTGCTGCCAAACCAGAATCAATCTGGAAGCTCCTCCAAACATCGTCCATGTTGGCTAACAATTATGGTATTTGACACAATTACGGCACAGTGTTCAATATCACAGCAACTCCAAGTCACTTCAAGTAAAGCATACAGACAGACAACTGCTATACCACTTAAAGCATGTTCATCCAAAATTAATTAATTTGGTCTGAAGGCCACACAGGCAACAAATGCTGTTGACTATGATAAACCAAGTAGACCCTTTTCCCTTGGGTGATTGTTGGCTAAAATGGGCAAAAGTCCAGCCAGCTGATATTGGAGGTAATTTATCAAAACACATGGAAATGACTATAACCACAGAAGATGCTAGAAGTAGTAGTTTCAGTGTAATATTATAAAACACTACATATTTTTTTACATTTCAAACAAACGTACTTCATATTTTAAATCCCTCTTTCATTATGTATGAGACCAAGCGTACCTGGCCTGCTACAAAGCAGACAAGGATAAATAAGAAACATTATTTGAGCAGGGGGGATGACAACACAGCACTTCACAACTATATTGTAGTCTAAATCCTGCTTACTAATGTACTTCTTATTTATCTTTATTTTATTTTAGGAAACAGGATAAAAGAAAAGCTTTGCATCTGGTATTTAGCCTTCAAATATATAGCAATATGCCGACCAAATCATGGACTATTTCTAATTTAGCTTTTATAAAAAACAAATTCTCCCTACTACTTTTAATTTGGTTTTCACTAATTCAGTAGTTTCTCTATTTTTAAAAAACTAGGGTTGCTTTTTTCCTTCCAATTCAAGCCAAACAGTAAGGTGGGAATACTATAAGAGTACTCTAATATTCCCTTAGATAATACTTTCAACATCTGAAAGGAGGAGCTGAGGTTTGCAATTTGCAATAGCACTTGGTAAGGAAAGAAGCAAACACAGGTATTATACCCTGCTTTACTGTGCATTACTGTGCTTGAAATACCTGCTTCAGTAAACCCACCAGCATCATATTTCCACTAGATAATTTTGTGTCTCTGTGTCCTATTTTGGTAATTCTCACAATATTTCAAACTTTTCCATAATGATACTGTACACTTACCAGACTATGTTGCTGTTTATGTTAGGTGCCGTCAAGTCGTAGACGACTCATAGCAACTTTATGAATGAAAGACCTGAACACTTGTATAACTTTCACCGTTTCTCCATGTTCATAGTTTCTGGAGGCAAACTATTTTGGAAGTGAATGCCACTCCTGCTTCCAAGCTTGTTTTAATCAGGAAGCTCCACCAAACACTGTTCACCATTGTCCATTGGCAAGTAAACATTCCACCCTAATCCTCACCAGAACCAGCAAACAAACCTCTGTAGAATCCAGCTGCTGCAGATGACTTCCTGGATTCCAGACTATATCACAGTGTAAATGTAATTTGTATATGTGCTGGCCATGAAAACAATTTGTGTGACTCCTTTTATATAGATACTGACTCTTCTGTAATGGTTCTGAAACCAAACCTGCAGTCTCTCAGAGCTATACCTGTCTTTGCATTTGAAAGCTGTCTCTCTGTACAGTAGAAGAAATGGCACTCCATGTCATGTAAAAACACTATAGAGATGTCAATAAAAAGGCTTTTGGTTATATTCATGTTTTTCAAAATACAAACTTAACAGATCTTTTTATGACTCAACAAATTTTACATGTATTGCTTTCAGATTCTTAAACTTTCATAATTCAAGAGCCCTGAAGTACTTGGTTCTCTACTTGTGAAAATGTTAAGATTTTTTGAAGTTTAACTTTGTTTTGCTTAATTTAGCAAATGAGATTTTTAAATTATATTTACTTCATAATCTTTCTCTAATATACTCAATGCTATGCCCGCTGAGAAGCTCCTGATACAGATTACTATATCTGGTGTAATAAAAAATTTTCTCAGTAAGAATATGTAAATACATGAAAAAAAATCAATTTTTATATTGAACTATTACATTATTTTATTACTCTTTTAAAAATTATTACAATTTTTCTTTTAAAAAAAAAAGAGGTTGTTTTGGTTCATGAATTTGCAGTGTCTTTAACAGAAGAATTCTTATTAATCCTGATTGACCATAAGGAAAAGCATATATTCCTCTTCAATAAGGAAAAAGTGATTGCTTAACTGCAGGTACAGATAATTGGCTAAAGTTACTGGGAGAATTTCTGGATGCACGTATAAATTTTAAATTTTCTTAATTCCAAGTAAAAGAGATTAAATAAAGATTCCAAATTTTTGGAATGAGTAGTTCAAAGGACAAAATGTTGCAATCTGCCTATCTTAACAAGTATTCCCCTCAACAATGTATAATGTTCTCTATAAACCTTAGGGCAACTATACAAATTCTTAAAAATGCCATGGTCAATGTTCACATCAAAAATTAATGCCAATTCACAGTTTTGAAACCAACCATCCGTACTTACCATTCTGGATCATGTAATGCAAAATTTGTTCAACAATTGATCTTGTAAACGAAGCATCTTGTAAAACAGGCAAGTAAGTGTTCTCGGAAGAAAACACCTCAAGCATTCTCATTGGAAGAGCAACATTCAAACTGTCATCATTACACTTTTGCAGTAACCTGTAAAAATTGGAGGGGAAAGAAGTCATTCCTTTACTTATGGGACAGCCAATGTCACCAAAAGTTGCCTCAAATTACTCTCATTCACTATGACAAATGTTTGGGCCACTTTTAGTACCAGAGTATCCCTGGAAATAGATGTGCTGCAAAGAAAGGAACGATCTTCAAAGGTGCCTTCTAGACTTTACCATGCCTACAACAATCTCTTAAAATCCTCTAGTCTTCAGTCATCTATCACTTAACTAAAACATCCCTTCTTACTGTAATGAGTACTATTTAAAAGAGAAGACTGTTCTGTCATTAAAAAAGTCAGTTTTCTTTAAAAAAAGGAGATACTGCTTTTTATTAATAACCAAATTTTCAGATATTCTTTACATGTATTGATTTGCATCCATTTAAAGTACTGAGTTTTGACAGATTATATCACAATCAATATAAAGATCAATCATCTATATCATCTATCAATCACTTAAACAACATGCCTCCGGAAACTCTATTTGTTCACAGGGCTGCTATGAGTCATGCTCAACCAGAAGGCAGTCAACAACAAACAACAACATCTTAGATCAATAATCATCAAATATTCCTTTAACTTCCCCTATTCAATTCCTCAAGGAGCTCTGGAGGTATGGTCCATTGTGGCCCTGCTAACCAAAGGTTCTTATCCACCAGCAGTTCTATGGAGCAGGAGAAAGGGGTGCAGGCTCCTCCCACCGAAACGTGGCCCCTCAGAGACCTAAGAGTCTGGATCAACTTGATGGTAATGAATCTGATGTGTTGTGGGGTTTTCTTAATATTCAATTATTCATTCCAAGTCCCCAACTACATTCTGTCACTATAGATTAGTCTGCATTAGTATCTAAAGAAAAAAAAAAGTCACATAGCAGACAATGGTGTGACAAACTTTAAAACAAGAGTAGAAAAATCTCATTTGTCTAGATTCTTTCAGCATCACTCTTAGATTCATCCATGAAACCTGTGTTAATATTTTGGTCTTTATATTGCTGAGCCATACTGTACTTCATGAATCGCTACTACTCAGTGGAGAGTTCCAAACAGTTACGAAGAAGAAAGACCTTTCCATTCATTTCAGAATCAGCAAATAAACCCCTATGGATCACAATGGTTCAACCTCCAACCAATCAAACAGCTGGTATAAGTCCAGGCAGTATTTTATTGTCTTGTGGATAGGGGCACTATGAGGTGAAGGTTAAATTAACACAGAAGTATCCAGGAAGAAAAGACCAACAATGTACCTCTGAAATCTCCCATTATAAACACAACAGTGCACAGCTCTCTGCTTTATACAAAGGGAGCTGTAATGAATTAGAATTAACTCAATGACAACTGATTATTTAGTATCCTTGTTGTTAAGTGCCAACAAGTTGCGTATGACTCACAGCGACCCTACGAAAAAGAGATCTGAGAACTGTTCTATCCTGTGCCATCCTCACACTTCCTCACACACTAGAACCAACTGTGGCAGTCACTGTGTCAATCCACCTGGTTGAGGGTCCCCCTCTCCCTCGTCAACCCTCCAACCTTTTAGTATCTTACTAAATAGAAATGTCACGGTTTAATTTTCCACTCATATGGTGATAGGCATTTTCATCAATTTCAACCTTTTGCTGTTATAAAGTTGCTATAATCGTTTTTTTGGTTTTTTGCCTGAAACTATGTTTCCTTTCTCATGGATGTAAGAGAACAGATGGGTGTCATATATAGCTATTAACTTTATAAGAAATAAAACAAACTACACTAAAAAGGCATGAGATTCCCAGTTGGTCTATATTCTTAACACTTGATAAAGTCAATTTTTTAAAGTTCGGCTCTACACTATCAATGGATGTATAGTTGTGTGTTAATTTGATTATTTCTGACTGGTGATGAATGACATTTCCATGCACTTAGTATGCCTTCTTTTCAAAAGTACCTACTGAAATGTTTTCTCCAAATTGGCCTGAAAAGTATTCTAATATAAATAAATCTTTCCCCCCTGGGTTTGAACCCAAACGCTCCCCTACATGGCCAAACCTCTTTGTCGAAGAGAGAAACTGAGTGTAAATATTTTGCTTTGGTACTCAGTAAGCCAAATACTTTAAAGAAATTCCTGGCCAAAATTAATCCCTCAATAGCTTTTCTTTCACTTGGAGCTGCAAATCCTTTCTTTCTTGTTAAAAACCATACTAAATTTGAATCTTAAGATATTGGTGGGAAGATGTGATGGAGTGATAACTACTGATTTCAGAAAAAGAGAAAGGTCATGGCGCAGTTATACTACAATTAGCCAGTGCCTGATCATCATCAGTAGTATGTCTCCTCTCTTCTTTATAAGCCTTACTGTATTTAGTTACTTTTAGCCATTTGTTTTTGTAGAATCAAAATTCACATGGTTGCCCTAAATGCATCTAAAGCTGCCCAAAATAAACTATTAGGTTCAAATTTTGGTGAGTTCTTAATATTTTTAACACATTGAAGTATATATCATGCTGTCCTCCTTTGACATTGCTCCAGTAATATCATCAATTTTCACTGTCATGTGGAGTCAAGGATAGTAAGCTATTACTATTTCTCATTAAAAACCAATCCTTAAATCACATACAATCTTTATCTATGCTCTCTGTACAGCAGAACTCTTCAAAAGAATAACCTCTACTTGTGGAGAAACTGGAACCCATATTCCAGTGTAAAATGGTACAACCACTATGGAAGGCAGTATGGCACTTTCTCAAAAAGTTGGAAATAGAAATACCATTTGACCCAGCAATTCCACTACTGGGAAATATCCCAAAGAGACCGTTAACCGCCACCCAAGCAGATATATATGCACACCCATGTTTACTGAGGATTTCTTCTCAATAGCAAAGAGGTGGAAACAACCCAAGTGTTGATCAACAAATGAATGGACAGAGAAGCTGTGGTATGTTCATGCAATGGAATACTATGTTGCACTGAAAAGCAAGGAACTCATGAAATGTTATGCAAAATGGATGACCCTGGAGGACATTATGCTGAGTGAAATATCTCAGTCACAAAAAGACAAACAGGGTATAATGCCACTGTTATAATAAAAGGGGACTGACATGCGGTCTGGGAGGAAAACTAAGAAAAGAGGGGATAAATAATGTACACAGTATTGAAACAGACAAAGGAGACAACGGTATAAAAGGAATATATGATTAGGTATTATCGGCATGACAAGAGTACAGAATAAGAGCTGCATAGTAAAGTAGTCTGGGGGGAGGTGGGACCTGTATAACAATGAAAGAACTTTTTTCCCCAAAGAAAAAAAGCGATCTTTGAGGGGGGGAGAAGAGTGAGGAAAATGTGCAACAATGAATGATTAGAAACCCAAGTTCTTTATAAACTTTAATTAAAATACCAATTTAAAAACATAACCTCTACTCAATATTCACAATTCCTCTTTTTATTCCCCCATCAAGCCAGACTTCTGTCCCCTTCACTGACTGCTCTTATCCAGGTCACCAATGACAGCATTAATGGGAAAATGGTGAAAAATATAAAAGTAGCATCTCTTATCCCTAAAAACAAAACAGTGTTTCACCCAGCTCACCCATGGGGCTATCTCTACCTCTGTCTTTAGGCTACTTTAAGATTCTGTGGAAACAGAACAGCAAGCAACAAATGCTGGCGAGGTTGTGGAGAAATTGGAACCCTCATTCACTGCTGGTGGGAGTGTAAAATGGTGCAACCACTGTGGAAGGCGGTATGGTGCTTTCTCAAAAAGTTGAAAATAGAGATACCACTCGACCCAGCAATTCCGCTACTGGGAATATAATCCAAAAAGACTGTAACTGACATCCAAGCAGATATATGCACATCCATGTCTATCGCGGCTTTGTTCACAATAGCA
The DNA here is from genome assembly GCF_000299155.1 of Elephantulus edwardii. Lineage (NCBI taxonomy): Eukaryota > Metazoa > Chordata > Mammalia > Macroscelidea > Macroscelididae > Elephantulus > Elephantulus edwardii. The sequence continues at coordinate 10,028,797 of NW_006399810.1, read as the reverse complement.
AGGAGTTGGAAACAACCTAAGTGCCCATCAACAAACAAATGGATAGAGAAGCTGTTGTATATTCACACAATGGAATACTATGCTGCACTGAAAAACAAGGAACTCATGCAATATTATTCAAAATGGGTGTCTCTGGAGGACATTATGCCGAATGAAGTATCTCAGTCACAAAAGGACAAATATTGCATGGTGTCACTGTTGTAAAGAAGGACTGACCTCGGGGTTGAGAGGAGATTGAGAAAGATGGGTTCAATAATGTATACTGCATTGAAACAGATGAGGGAGAAAACTGTTTAAGAGTGAAAATTATTAGGCATTTTTGTCATGACAGGAGTCCAGAGTGAAGGCTGTATAATGGAGTAGACCTGGGGGAGGGATTGTAAAACAATAAAAGAATTTTGCTTTTACTATTCCAAGAGGGTAGTGTACCAAGGGAGAGGGTTGGGAGGGGAGAAAAGTGCAACAGTGAATGAATGGAAATCCAAAGTCTCTGTACATTTTCATTGAAATTAGTAATAAATTTTAAAAAAAAGATTCTGTGGAAAGTGGTGTTAACTAATGGAGAAGAAAAAAAATTATAGCAATGCAAATGTTTCTTACCTACAACTATGCTAACTGCCCCTATTCCTTACAATATGAAAAGTTCTCATTAGACAAAAGATGCCACTTAAGTCAGATGGCATCACACAATTCATGTTCTACACTCTAGTGTGTCAAACAGCATTTGGGGGCTTCAATTATCTGAAATGTCTATCTAAGATACAGTGCAGGTCTCCACAGGCACACCCCATTTTACCATACACTGCTTTATTGTGCTTCACAGATACTGTGTTTTTGAATAATTGAAGTTTTGTTGGTTTTTTTT